>NC_140168.1:36764444-36829828 GCF_963971535.1 Notolepis coatsorum | reverse complement strand
ATTTCGATCGGAGGACTCGTACTTTTACCAGAGAGCTTTTTCAACGGGGTATTTATGCCTCTGCTCCACGTTTCCCACCACTTACAGTATTCCACCGAAGCAGAACACAACAGTGGAGGCCGGCGCGGCAGACGGGAGTGAAGGTATTCGCTGACAGGCGGGGCGGACGCTGTGCAGGCCGTGGATATTAGGGTGACGAGCGTGACGTCTGTTCATTAGGGCAGCCCCAAAACATGAGAAAAAAGGAAGCCGCAATCTCCAAACCCCCGACGCAGGGGGAAGGAATTTATTAGGCCATAAAACGGACATTTCGACGGGGCAGAGCCGCCTTCGTCGGGCCGTTGGACCGGGGCAGTTCACATGACTAACCACGCGGTGGGAACATTGCGATGGCCAGATGGATGTTTAGGTCTTCATAAAAGTTGTTTTTATAGTCTGCCGCAGAGGACATTCTGTGGTCATATTTAGTGTATCAGAAAGCTAGTGGCGAGGGGCAGTTTAAGGATCGTTTGACAAGTTGCTGGTACAGAACGCAGTCTGGCTCGTACAAGACTTCCCTCACAAGACTGTCAAGATTTCCACTTTTGATCGACACACTGGGGAAGCCCCCAAAGAAAGCACATTTTAAACACAACCTTTTTTGTCTAACAATCTCAAAGTCACAGAGTCACACAATCGCCCCCCGATTACCCCTCACACACACACACACACACACACACACACACACACACACACACACACACACACACACACACACACACACACACACACACACACACACACACACACACACACACACACACACACACACACACACACACACACACACACACACACACACACACACACACACACACACGCGCGTACACACACACACACACACACACACACACACACACACACACACACACACACACGCGTACACACACACACACACCCTTTCTGCTGTCTGGAAAATGAACTTCTTGTAGACTGTCTGAGACTCTCCCGCTTGAAAGAGAGGGGACTGGCCCCGAGTCGGGGGCTGAGAGATTGACGGCTGCTGGGAAGATAGAAAGCATTACTTAGAATCCAGTGATCCTTGTCGGGGCTATAGATAGGTGAGGTGTTGCTTAGCGCGCAAAGCAACACAACTCAGAAAACTCCAGCCCCTCGGAACACAGCCCAGAACGGACCTCCGCCACACACACACACACACACACACACACACACACACACACACACACACACACACACACACACACACACACACACACACACACACACACACACGCACACGCACACGCACACGCACACGCACACAGAAACGTAGACAGAGCGGATTGTTATTTTCATTTTATGATGTTTTAATTGGAACGCTAAAGATGTATCTTTATTCCATCCTCTGATATTATTATGGTAGCTCACTGTTGTGTTTATGTCCCTCGCTCTATTAAAAAGTAAGTGTTCCCATACTTTCCCTGTCTTGAGTAACTTTCTGGCTGATAAGTTCGGCTAACTGTTTTCAGTGATCGAAACCTGAGGGGATGTATATGAGTGTATTTCACGTTATGATATTATTATGGTAGTGATGGGATGTTCACAGCCTCCGTACTGGTAAATCTTGTTCCAGTCTTCTCCCCAGCTTGATTCACTCAGGTCTTGGGTTGATGTTGTATTTCACAGTCATGTGAAAATGAACCACGGCACAAACAGGTGGTCCTTAAATGTTAAACAGTAACTCCATTTTGAGCTCCATAAATGTATTTCGGATGTAAACCTTTTAGGAACCGGGAGATTGTGCTCATAGTAAAGACATTTTTCTTGATTCCCCCGACACCGTATGTATATATTTTCTCCCACCCACCCACCCCCTCCTAATGTACAGTCTCCTCCCCATCATATGTATATATTCTCTGTTAGGATCTATGGGTAACAGTACTGTATATTTGCATATCGTATATGTCACAAATGTAACAGTACTATATACCTGTATGTCATGTATGTCCCTATGCCATAAATGTCATGATGTCATGTATGTTGTGTATGTCATAAATGTCACTATGAATTGAAAATGGGGGACCCTGGTTTGCATCCCCTTAACAATTGTGTGTATTGAGCCGTACTGTATTGTACCCATTCTGCAATCTGTTAAATAAAGTTTTCATTCATTCATTCATTCATTCATTCATTCATTCATTCATTCATTCATTCATTCATTCATTCATTCACAAGTGCTCCCCATTTGACAACTCTGACCTGTAAACAATGGCAGTGAGAAATTGGAATGCTTAGTTTGCGATGTTAAAAGTTGAAGGTTTTCAGGCTATGAAAGGAGTAAAATGTTACTATTCACGGGGACGGAGTATTTTACATGACGCATGGTTTGTGAGGAATCGTTATTCTGGTCAGGTGATTGGAGAGACTGCGCATCGTTAATCTCGTTAAAAGACCACGGAAGCACGTTCTGTGATTCTGTTTAACGTCTGGAGTAGATGCCAAGGCCTGAAGCTTTCTCCCTATTCCTACAGGACTCAGGATTATCAATAATCATTGTGAAATACAGTAACACAGGACACTCTTTGTTCTTGTTATGATTATCTCTCTCTCTCTCGCTCTCTCTCTCTCTCTCTCTCTCTCTCTCTCTCTCTCTCTCCGTGTGTGTGCTAGCGTGCATGTGTACACTTTCTGAAATACTTACAAATTTGGAGTACTTGTGGAAGAAGCGAGCACAGTAAGATTGCCGCCAAACAGTGGCGTCATTTCAGTAAAAGGCAAGGTGTGGCAGGGGGGGGGTGGTGGAGGGGAAATGGACATTGAGGGGGGGGGGGGGGGGGGGGGGGGGTGAATGAGGGGGGGGGGGGGGTGGAGGGGAAATGGACATTGATTTTTTTTTTCAAATGAGTTGTGCAATAGTCACTTTTGGTGAGTTGTTTACAATTCAGTTATATGACATTTAGGTATGACACAGGACTACACAAGCATTTTTAGTATAGAAATGTGTCAGACTAAAGCAGGGAACCACAATATTTTGCATACGAATTATGCAGAATGTAATATCATAACTGTCTATTACTTTTCTTGCAATTGAGCCAATTTTCCTTAGGTACGGTTTTGAGGTGTGTGTTCAACAGAATGTAGTATCAAAAACACATTCACAAAATGTATGGGTTACTGAATGCTGAACTGCACTGTTATAATCACTAAGCCATTGTAAGACCTTACCTGTGTCCCTGTATCACTTGTCTCTGCTGCCCTTTGATTAAAAAACGTCCCTATGTCCATTTTCCTTTTTTTTGGGCATATTTCAGTTAGTCACAGTAAAAGTCACCTAGTAAAAGTGAGATAATTGACAATATCAAAACATGCTAGGGCTGTACCAAATAGTTGGAAGCTTCGTTCATAATGTTGACATTCGAATTCTAAATCAACATAAAAAATTGTAATACATTTTTTATTTTTTTTACATTTTTATTTGCCAAGGTATGGCGAGTGCCATACCTTGCCATGCCAAAATGACGCCCCTGCCGCCAAATCCGTCTCCCTCATGCCCCTCGCGACACTAACAATGCACTGACACCCCACCGGTTTCTGTCTTCACCTGGTCCAACAGCGCCGCCAAGAACAAGCCAGGGGACACAGCGGTTAGGGGCGGGGGTTCTTTTGGAACAAAACCGGAAAAAAAGTGTGTTTGACAACAGCGTGTGTGTAGTGCAGATACCCTGCAGCAGACCTGGAGGGACAAATCACAGGGCAGGCTGGGAGGCGAACAGTCAATGGTTGCATCCAATAACAATGCTGCCTAATCATAAAGTACAGAACACTGGCCTTTGGATGAGCCCAAAGAGTTACTAATAGGAGAGCAACACAATGTCATATATTCCCTCTCTCGCTCGCTTGCTCTCTCTCTCTCTCTCTCTCTCTCTCTCTCTCTCTCTCTCTCTCTCTCTCTCTCTCTCTCTCTCTCTCGCTAACCCTTATGGGTAAAGAAGAACACATTGTTGTTTACATGGAATAAGGTGTGTGTGTGTGTGTGGGGGGGGGGGGATATTACACACAACATCACCTTGTTGTCGTATTGTTATGATTTGATATGCTGTATGATTTGATATGCTTTTTCTTTTGTCTGTATGTGACTGTAAATGAGGGGAACCACAGTTGCCTTTCGAGTTTAAATAAAGATTTGAAATTAAATTATATACACACACATATATATATTAAGGCTGTCAAAGTTAACGCGGTATTAACGCGCTATCGCCGGATTCTATTAATGCCACTATTTTGTACTTTTTTTTTCTTTTTTTTTTACTAGACTTCACTCAGGTGTATTATTGATGCTCTCATTGATACTATGTTTGTTTCTGAAGTGTGTGTGTGTGTGTGTGTGTGTGTGTGTGTGTGTGTGTGTGTGTGTGTGTGTGTGTGTGTGTGTGTGTGTGTGTGTGTGTGTGTGTGTGTGTGTGTGTGTGTGTGTGTGTGTGTGTGTGTGTGTGGGTGTGTCTCTGTGTGTGTGTGTGTGTGTGTGTGTGTGTGTGTGTGTGTGTGTGTGTGTGTGTGTGTGTGTGTGTGTGTGTGTGTGTGTGTGTGTGTGTGTGTGTGTGTGTGTGTGTGTGCGTGTGAGATATAGAGAGAGGGGGGTGAGAGAGATGAGGAAGGGGCAAGAGAGAAAGAGAGCTGGGAGAGTGTGTGTGTGTGTGAGAGAGAGGGGGGGTGTGTGATTACTCAGCCCTTGTGTGGGTGAATGTAACAAGTTCCTAACGTTTTCTTTCCCCTATTATTTCACGCACACTTTATTCATTGTTTTACATTTTTATTTTCTTTTAAGTTATTTTGTGCATCACTCTGTTTTGAATTTGATGCAAATTTGCAATGCATGAGGGTCATCCTTTTGTGTTAAATGGCTGCATAAAGCAAGCATTTGTTGACTCGCATGTTGTTAAGAGTATTAAAACTTGGAACTTGAAAAATATCTGTTTAACACTTTGGGTGCCGGGAAACGCTTTACAGCGTCTTTCCCGGCCATGCTCAAGGTGCCGAGGACGCTGTACAGCGTCTTTGATCAGTTTACATCTTTTTTCGATTTTCCCCGTCTGAACTTCACCGCCGAGCTTTTGGAAGAAAATTTTAACCGGAAACTGCATTTCCTCTCAAATTTCACTAGGTGGCAGTGTCCCCCTATTTTCTAACACTATCACAATAGGGGGAATATTGTACCCCACAATGAATCTGGCATTTGATTGGCCAGCATACCTGGCCAATGTAACCACAGGTATAAAACGTTAGCGCGATCCCAGAATCTACGAGGTTTTGGAGGAGAGAGAGAGAGAGAGATAGATAGAGCGATAGAGAGAGAGAGAGATTGAGAGAGATATTTGAATTGAGATCAGCCTATAGTCTATATTTATAGTGTTATACAGTATAGTGGTAGTATCAGACTAATTGTAAGGTTTCAGCTGTGCTTTAGAAAGTACTTAGTCGTGCTAAGTAGTAGTACTATTCGAGGGATTAGTGTGTAGTCTAGGTAGTATATTTCAGTAGTAGTAATAGTAGTTTGATCAGTTAGTAGTTTCATTTAGATTATTAGATCAGTATGAAGAGACGTAGTGTAGGAAAGCGAGGGGACAATCCGGCGGCGGGTCGCTTTGTTCAGACGAAGCTGGCGTTTGGACCCGCGGTTGTTCAAGCAGCAGCAGCACCAACAGCACCAACGTCTTTGGTAGCTCCGATCGGAGAGAGCCGTGAGACCGTTGCTGGGCCCAGTAACGCGTCTCGCCCCGGGACCGGGAGCGGCTCTACCCGACGCAGTTCGAGGAAGAGGAAGGCTGCCGCTGTGGTCATAGCTTCTTCATGCGAGTCAGGGGACAGCGATTCGACCGCCCACGAATCTGATGGGAGCGCCGATTGGGAACCACCAGGTAATTACACGGTCTTATATATATATATATATATGTGTGTGTGTGAAACGTGTATTTGATGATTTACATACTGTGACTATGTAACGTTAGTTCGACAAACCAACGGCGATATGCATGTGATTGTGTGTGTGTGTGAAACGTGTATTTGATGATTTACATACTGTGACTATGTAACGTTAGTTCGACAAACCAACGCCGGCGATATGCATGTGATTGTGTGTGTGTGAAACGTGTATTTGATGATTTACCTACCGCTTATTCTGTGACTATGTAACGTTAGTTTGCCAAACCTAACGCTGATATGCATTTATTATATTCTAGCTCCGGAATCATCTGACGATGATCTCGGCTTGGGTCGGAGGTATGAGTCTGATTCATCGCACGATTCAGACGTGGGAGTCGGACACGGTGGTGGTCGACGGGGCAACGGTACGTCATGTTTACTAATGCAATGTGAATATTGTTTTGTGCATGTTCAAATCGATAGTTGAATGATATAGGATATAGTAGGCATGTAGTACAGGCCACGCGACCATGTGCTACAGTTAGGTTGTCTTGTGTGCGTGTGTGTGTGTGTGCATGTGCACGCCCTTTGAAGTGGCTCTTTGAAGTGTGTAGCTATCATGTAAGTGATAATAGTTGCATGCTGGGCATGATACGACGTGGTGGTGGTGGTCGACGTGGTAATTGGTATGTTGCAATGTGAATATTGTTTTGTGCATGTTCAAATCGATAGTTGAATGATATAGGATATAGTAGGCATGTAGTACAGGCCACGCTACCATGTGCTACAGTTAGGTTGTCTTGTGTGCGTGTGTGTGTGTGTGCATGTGCACGCCCTTTGAAGTGGCTCTTTGAAGTGTGTAGCTATCATGTAAGTGATAATAGTTGCATGCTGGGCATGATACGACGTGGTGGTGGTGGTCGACGTGGTAATTGGTATGTTGCAATGTGAATATTGTTTTGTGCATGTTCAAATCGATAGTTGAATGATATAGGATATAGTAGGCATGTAGTACAGGCCACGCTACCATGTGCTACAGTTAGGTTGTCTTGTGTGCGTGTGTGTGTGTGTGCATGTGCACGCCCTTTGAAGTGGCTCTTTGAAGTGTGTAGCTATCATGTAAGTGATAATAGTTGCATGCTGGGCATGATACGACGTGGTGGTGGTGGTCGACGTGGTAATTGGTATGTTGCAATGTGAATATTGTTTTGTGCATGTTCAAATCGATAGTTGAATGATATAGGATATAGTAGGCATGTACAGGCCACTACATTTAGTTACATGGATGTGTGTGTGTGTGTGTGTGTAGATGCCTCACCCCATGCCATTTGATGTGTGTGTGTATGTGTGTGTGTGTGTGTGCAGTGTGTGTACACACACACACACACAAGATCAAAAGACATGCATCCTCTCCAACACCTTTGAACTTCGCAGTACATGGTGAGGCCTCTATATGCAAATTCCATTGATTACAGCACACACATACACAATGGCATGGGCACATGGCGAGGCCTATATTTAAATGCATGGTTGTGTAGCATATGTAAAATTCCATTGATTACAACACACACACATGTACATGCTTTGATGGCCGCTGATTTATTTTGTGTTCACACAGCAGAACACTCCGAAACCGAATCCGGGGCCAATACACCAACATGCTTGGGTATGTACTAACTACATTTATGTATGTGTAAATGTATTACTATTGTGTTTTGTGAGACTTACTTACTGAATGAATTTAATCCAATTCAGATTCTGGCGCAGACCCTGCAGATAGTGACGCTGAGACTGGCAACGACATAGGATCACATTCTACTCCTGCAGGTAATTGTACATGGTGGTGACTGGCTGCTGCTAGAGCCTGGGCCTGGTGGTAGCTGGCTGCTGCTAGAGCCTGGGCCTGGTGGTGACTGGCTGCTGCTAGAGCCTGGGCCTGGTGGTGACTGGCTGCTGCAGGGCCTGGGCCTGGTGGTGACTGGCTGCTGCAGGGCCTGGGCCTGGTGGTGACTGGCTGCTGCAGGGCCTGGTCTGGTGGTGATGGTGGTAAATACAATGACAATGCGTTGCCCTAGTGTAATGTATTACATCATGTGATTCTAGAACTGGATGCTAGTCTGGACATGCCGGAACCCGTTGCAGGGCGGAAACGCACATCTAAGAGCGGTAAGTTGGCCTCACTCTGCACACCACTTCCAGCTCTGACCTCTGACCCCCACACCACGTCCAGCTCTGACATCTGAACCCCACACACACTCACTCATTCACTCACACAGTTTGTAACTACGTGGCATATGAATGTCTACAGTAGGGGTGTTATAGTATATTTGTATAATTGACAGGTCGTGGAGGAGCGAAGAGCAGGGCTGCGATCCGCCAGGAAGAGGAGAATGCCTGGTCTCATGAGGGCTGGGTGCCTCAAAGGATCCCCTTCACAGCCCAACCGGGGTTGCTCCAGGACGCCAAGGCACTCAGATCTTACCGGCCTGCGAAATGGATGGATCTGTTCCTGACAGATGCTTTTCTGAACTCTATTGTTGCCCAGTCCAACCTCTACGCTGAGCAGTCCATTGCCCGGCTGGACCCCACGCTAACCAGTAGCAGGGCACTGCTTTGGAAGCCCCTCACATTGAAGGAGCTGAAGAAGTTCCTCGGACTCCATTTCCTTAGCAGTGTCCTGCGGAAGCCTCGCGTGGACCAGATGTGGACCACTGACGACATGATGTACACACCGTACTACTCTGATACCATGCCACACAACAGGTTCCAATTGATCTGGCGATTCCTCCACTTTGCGGACAATACTTCCCTGGAGGTTAGAGACAAATTGTGCAAAGTACGCCCTGTAGTCGACCATGTAAACGCGAGGTGCAAGGAGCTGTACCAGCCTGAACGCGAGCTCGCCATTGACGAGGGGGTGATGGCATGGCGAGGCCGCCTGACCTTCCGGGTCTACAACCCCAACAAGCCCACCCGCTATGGCATCAAGTCCTACTTCCTGTGCGAATCACGCACAGGATATTGCTTTTCATTTAAGCCATATTGTCGGGAAGGCTCGCTCCTGGGGGACACGGTCGTCGGTCTGCTTGGACGTCTGTCTGGGGCTGGCTATACGCTCTTCATGGACAACTTCTACAACTCGGTACGTATGTCCGCCAGGCTCCGACAGTTGAGGACCGACGTCTGTGGTACCCTCAGGAAGCACCGGGGCGAGCCAGCCATCATCAAGAACATTACCAAACGTGACATCGGTGTGGGGGAGCGCATTGCGGTCAACAACAAGGAGGTCCTGATCGTGGCATGGCGCGATAAGAGAATCGTGAAGACCATCAGCAGCTTCCACGAGGACACCATGGAAAAGGCGATGGTGTGGAAGAAGCAGAAGAAGGGCAAAGCGCTGAGGGTGGAGATGCTCAAGCCATCATCAATCCTGGAGTACAATAAATTCATGAACGGCGTCGATCAGCTGGATCAGAATATATCGTACTATCCGGTTACACGTAAGACTGGAAAGTGGACCAAAAAGTTTGTGATGTATCTGATCCAAATATGTATCTTCAACGCTTTTGTCTTGTACAAAAAAAAGCAACCACAAGGGCATTACTCCAACCTCTTCCGGTTCACCAGGGCTGTGGCGCGGACCTACACAGACGGTAAGGAGAAGAAGATTCCTGGGGTGACAGCGGAGATGGAGGCGGAGGCGGAGGCATGGGAGGAGGCAGGGGAGGAGGCAGGGGGTGGGGATGAGGAGGAGGCAGGGGCTGAGCAGGTGGGGCGTGTCGACCCTAGGGCCCCACTGGGGGACCCGCAGAGCAGATTAGTGGGTGGCTTTGTGAAGCATGTAATGGTTGCATACAAAGCCACCCCGAAGAGAAAGCTACCGTGTAGGAAATGTCGTGTCTGCAGTAGGCGTGGCATCAGGAGTGAGACCAGATATTTTTGCACATCGTGCAAAGTCCCCCTGCATCGTGACAAATGCTTCGCTCTGTACCACACAAAGAGGGATTTCTCTAAATAGTTTCTTTATTAGTTGTCATACAGAAGTACAGACTACTTCTAAATAATCCGACACACAGAAGTACAGATTACTTCTAAATAATCCATCATTGTGTGATACAGACAGAACCATGTGTACCGGTACATAGTATAGCTAGCTGAGTGTAGTATAGTATAGTGTAATATAGTATAGTATAGTATATTGTAGTATAGTATAGTATAGTATAGTGTATGGGTAGTTGCACTGTTTTCTGTACAAGACAAATGCGTTGAACACATGTATTTGGGCCACGGTTGTCGATATTGCATAGGCATGTTTGGACCACTTGCAGATGAGACGTTATGTTAGCGATCTAGCTGTATCGACTCCATTCATAATTTGCATTGTGTGTGTATATAGTTTTTTTTTATTTATCTTTTTCCCCCCTCATTTTTACCGTTTGCACAGAACCAATGGTTGCTGACAGTCACCCAGTTTAAAAAAGTATATACTGTAGGTAACATACCACACTTTTCTAATGCAGTCCATTGGCCTATTATTTATATACTTTGGAAGCATGTATTGGATATTTTTTGGTCCACAGATCATCTGGCGCTTCATCCATTTATCAATGGACAATGCAGTCATCGATGCGAGAGACCAAGTAAGATATGCCCTGTAGTTCATGTGACGTGAATGTTACCAGCAAACTTCTAAATGCACTGAAACAATGGTTGGTTATCCTCCAGTGTTCACTTTTTATAAGGTATTGTCTTTGTAAATTACCATAATCCTATACTGTGAATGTTACCAACAAACTCCTAAATGCACTGACACAATGGTTGGTTATCATCAGCCAGTGTTCACTTTTTATAAGGTATTGTCTTGGTAAATTACCATAATCCTATACTGTGAATGTTACCAACAAACTCCTAAATGCACTGAAACAATGGTTGATTATCCTCCAGTGTTCACTTTTTATAAAGTATTGTATTGGTAAATTACCATAATCCTATACTGTGAATGTTACCAACAAACTCCTAAATGCACTGAAACAATGGTTGATTATCCTCCAGTGTTCACTTTTTATAAGGTATTGTCTTGGTAAATTACCATAATCCTATACTGTGAATGTTACCAACAAACTCCTAAATGCACTGAAACAATGGTTGATTATCCTCCAGTGTTCACTTTTTATAAGGTATTGTCTTGGTAAATTACCATAATCCTATACTGTGAATGTTACCAACAAACTCCTAAATGCACTGAAACAATGGTTGGTTATCATCACAGTGTTCACTTTTTATAAGGTATTGTCTTGGTAAATTACCATAATCCTATACTGTGAATGTTACCAACAAACTCCTAAATGCACTGAAACAATGGTTGATTATCCTCCAGTGTTCACTTTTTATAAGGTATTGTATTGGTAAATTACCATAATCCTATACTGTGAATGTTACCAACAAACTCCTAAATGCACTGAAACAATGGTTGATTATCCTCCAGTGTTCACTTTTTATAAGGTATTGTCTTGGTAAATTACCATAATCCTATACTGTGAATGTTACCAGCATATAATGCACAGCAACAATGGTTGGTACTGATGACTTGTCACCCAGTTTATTGAACATATTTTACAATAAAAATGTTCATGGCATCAAAGTTTCAAGTTTTTTGCATTGTAAAGTATTCTGTATTTTATAATAATGTTGTCTGGACCTACACCAGTAGTTATAAAACTTACTTGTTCATTAGCGCCAGGCATATCAATCAAATGACCAACAAAGTAATCAATCAATCAAACAAATCAATCTATGAATCAAACTATCAACAAAACAATCAAACATTCTATCAAGCAAATGACCAACAAAGTAATCAATCAATCAAACAAATCAATCTATGAATCAAACTATCAACAAAACAATCAAACATTATATCAATCAAATGACCAACAAAGTAATCAATCAATCAAACCAATCAATCTATGAATCAAACTATCAACAAAACAATAAAACATTCTATCAAGCAAATTACCAACAAAACAATCAAACATTCTATCAATCAAATGACCAACAAAGTAATCAATCAATCAAACAAATCAATCTATGAATCAAACTATCAACAAAACAATCAAACATTCTATCAATCAAATGACCAACAAAGTAATCAATCAATCAAACCAATCAATCTATGAATCAAACTATCAACAAAACAATCAAACATTCTATCAGGCAAACTATCAACAAAACAATCAAACATTCTATCAATCAAATGACCAACAAAGTAATCAATCAATCAAACAAATCAATCTATGAATCAAACTATCAACAAAACAATCAAACATTCTATCAATCAAATGACCAACAAAGTAATCAATCAATCAAACCAATCAATCTATGAATCAAACTATCAACAAAACAATCAAACGTTCTATCAATCAAATGACCAACAAAGTAATCAATCAATCAAACCAATCAATCTATGAATCAAACTATCAACAAAACAATCAAACATTCTATCAAGCAAACTATCAACAAAACAATCAAACATTCTATCAATCAAATGACCAACAAAGTAATCAATCAATCAAACAAATCAATCTATGAATCAAACTATCAACAAAACAATCAAACATTCTATCAATCAAATGACCAACAAAGTAATCAATCAATCAAACCAATCAATATATGAATCAAACTATCAACAAAACAATAAAACATTATATCAAGCAAATTACCAACAAAACAATCAAACATTCTATCAATCAAATGACCAACAAAGTAATCAATCAATCAAACCAATCAATCTATGAATCAAACTATCAACAAAACAATCAAACATTCTATCAATCAAATGACCAACAAAGTAATCAATCAATCAAACAAATCAATCTATGAATCAAACTATCAACAAAACAATCAAACATTCTATCAATCAAATGACCAACAAAGTAATCAATCAATCAAACCAATCAATCTATGAATCAAACTATCAACAAAACAATCAAACATTCTATCAATCAAATGACCAACAAAGTAATCAATCAATCAAACCAATCAACCTATGAATCAAACTATCAACAATACAATCAAACATTCTATCAAGCAAACTATCAACAAAACAATCAAACATTCTATCAATCAAATGACCAACAAAGTAATCAATCAATCAAACAAATCAATCTATGAATCAAACTATCAACAAAACAATCAAACATTCTATCAATCAAATGACCAACAAAGTAATCAATCAATCAAACCAATCAATATATGAATCAAACTATCAACAAAACAATAAAACATTCTATCAAGCAAATTACCAACAAAACAATCAAACATTCTATCAATCAAATGACCAACAAAGTAATCAATCAATCAAACCAATCAATCTATGAATCAAACTATCAACAAAACAATCAAACATTCTATCAATCAAATGACCAACAAAGTAATCAATCAATCAAACAAATTAATCTATGAATCAAACTATCAACAAAACAATCAAACATTCTATCAAGCAAACTATCAACAAAACAATCAAACATTCTATCAAGCAAACTATCAACAAAACAATCAAACATTCTATCAATCAAATGACCAACAAAGTAATCAATCAATCAAACAAATCAATCTATGAATCAAACTATCAACAAAACAATAAAACATTCTATCAATCAAACCAATAAAACAATCTGTCAAACAATCAATCAATCAAACCATCCATCCATCCATCCCAGTCTAAATTGCTTTATAACACGTTCAGTACCTATTATCACCCCGCCGGCACACCTTTCATAAAAGTGCCTGTAACTTCTGTTCTAAATAATTTACCTCCACTTTTATCTTTTGTTGACGTTTTTTAACTTGTAATTGTGAACGAACGAAGACATGCAGAAACAAACGGTTTTTTGCATTGTGTACATCAACTTGTCGTCTTCAAATGAGCCCAACCATTTCCCCATAGTTATAATATAAAATATAGAAATAGCTCCGCTAAGATCATGAGATATGCTAGAATCGTCCAGGAATCCTGGCAACCCACAGTCATTTTCCGGATTTTTGGCCGGCACCCAAATTAAGGTAGAAAATAAAAAAATAAAAAAATGCAATTAATTTGAGATTAATCGCGAGTTAACTATGGACAATCATGTGATTAATAATCGAGTTAAATATTTTAATCGATTGACAGCACTAATATATATATATATATACATAAATAAATACATAAATAATATACACATACTGTATGCAAACACTTGCACTTTGGAGTTGCCCAGTGCTATCTTCCACATGGACAGATGTTTTTGAGGGAGGAGGAGGATGACACTCCTCCTCCTCCTCCTCCTCCTCCTCCTCCTCCTCTGGTAGGGAATATAAATAGCATTTGCTTGGCCTATTTGATGCAGTGTCATCTTGATAACAGGAAAAGTGTCTTCTCGTTTTCCCCCCCTTTTAGCTTCAGACACTCAGATGAGCCGTGGAGAATCAGAATGTTCTGGTGGCCGTGTTGAATCCAGCAGCCTCTCAGCCAGATTGCATTTCTGCGTGTTTGTATTTCAGATAACCACTGTTGAATCTGGCCTCTCGGCCCGTCCGGTCTGTTCAGGCACTGAAATGTCTAGACAACACATACTTTGAAGCTGAAACTGTGGCTGCGTGTGGCAGATGGTGTGTGCTGCTGCTAGTGGCAGTGACCTCTAGAGACGCTTGTTGGCCAGTTGGTTCTACTAGTTCTACAAAAACAACAACCATATATATATATATATATATATATATATATATATATATATATATATATATATATATATATATATATATATATATATATATATATATATATATATATATATATATATATATATATATATAATGTGCACTGCATACCAGTGGCGTCGTTAGCCCTGGGCTTCCAGGGCTTTAGCCCCGGATGTTTTTCTCCTAGCCCCGGATCTAAAAAAAAAAAAAAAAAAAAATTGTTTACATTTTTTTTTTTTTTTTTTTTTTACTTCTTTTTTTTATGTCAGCATCCCCATTGTCTGTGCTGAATGTTTGTTAGTGTTTGGTATTTTTTGTTGGTTTTTAGTACTTTTAAAAAAATTTAGTAAGTAGTTTTCATTTGATCCTATAATTCTTTCATTCACCGATTTGTGGACTTTTTTTTTAGTGTCCTGAAAGGCGCCTTATAAATCAAATGCATTATTATTATTATTATTATTATTATTATTATTATTATTATTATTATTATTATTATTATTATTATTATTATTATTATTATTATTATTATTATTATTATTATTATTATTATTATTATTATTATTATTATTATTATTATTATTATTATTATTATTATTATTATTATTATTATTATTATTATTATTATTATTATTATTATTATTATTATTATTATTATTATTATTATTATTATTATTATTATTATTATTATTATTATTATTATTATTATTATTATTATTATTATTATTATTATTATTATTATTATTATTATTATTATTATTATTATTATTATTATTATTATCATCCAGGAGGGAAAAGACACTTTGGATAGTAGGGACTGCATCGCTGCCTGTCCTGACCAGGAAACACTTTGCAACTGTGATCTCCTCTGGCAATAGTTGGATATTGTAATGTGTGGCGAGGGGTTGCAGCAATTCCACTGAGAGAAACTGGTCTGAGGCTGGATAACATGCCTGTATGCCTCTCATAAGTTGTTATCCAACTCATGAGAACCTGCTCTCAAGCTCTTGCAGCATTCTGTCGACGACTGGATAGAACAGTCTCTGTCTCAGCTGATCTCCTGAGCTGAGGTCTGAGCTTGTGCCACAAAATGACTCAACTACATACTTGTCCATCCTTTTCTGCTTCCTCCTTTGGCTGGTAGTATGTTCCTCAATCCAAAGGCCATTACATATGGCCTTTGTCCTGTCATACATGTCCACTGCCATCTCTGAGGTGCGATAACCTTTGAGTGTGTCCTGCACTGTGCTTTTAAATAGTACAGATATTGAAGATGTGCACTTTAACGCAGCAGCACCTGGAGCCATCCATACCCATGTCCAGTGTCCTATAATAAGCTTTAATCGAACCTCGGATAGTCCGGTTGGTTTGGGGTGGTGTGAAAGCTCATTCACTCTTGCAAGTGAACCCTGCTGCGGTTCATTTGAGATGTGAATGCAAAGCGGACCAAAGGCAGGAAAAGACCCAAAAATCGAATATTTTTTTTATGAGAAGACTGAAACATATGTATATAATGAAACACACACTTTTTTTTCGATTGCCTAAGCATGATTTTGAAAACGGGGCCCGGTGTTTCAAAACACACAATTAGCACAACCACACACACAATTATCAGAACACCTCAGATCCTTTGCTAAATTAAACACTTGTCAAAACCATACACTAATTTTGTTACCCTATGAAACACACGTTACATAATGACTTAATTCTGTTTGAACCAGTTACACACACTGCTGTGCTTAACCTAAAACACATTTAGCTATTCTACTTCTCAGTGATTAGAGTACTATAAGTGAAGTACGCAGAGAATGTGCAAATATACAATAAATTCACCAAACACTACACAAGACCAATGCTGTAGAGTGTAGACTGATGAAAATATAATTTATGTATCTACATATACCCAAATCAATGATGCAGACTGATGAAAAAAATAACATTTTCTCTCCATATACCCAAATCAATGATGCAGACTGATGAAAATATAAATGTTCTCTCCATATAACCAAATCAGTCAACATTTCAACATGGAGAATCACAACA
Organism: Notolepis coatsorum; assembly: GCF_963971535.1. Lineage (NCBI taxonomy): Eukaryota > Metazoa > Chordata > Actinopteri > Aulopiformes > Paralepididae > Notolepis > Notolepis coatsorum. Next base: position 36,813,157 of record NC_140168.1, on the reverse strand, counting down.
ATACATGTCCCAGTTTTCATGCTACTATGTGCATAACACTGTAAGCTCAGCAAATATCAGACAAACATAAAATACTGTATCCAGTACAGGTTAAAATTACAGTAACACAATTTTTTCTTTTTGAAAAAATGTAAACAGAAAATACTAGACATTATCTCTTTGCCTAGCTGGATCTGGCAAGAATTTTTTTTGTTGTGATTCTCCATGTTGACATGTTGACTGATTTGGGAAAATGGGAGAAAATGTATATTTTCATCAGTCTGCATCATTGTTTGTCTTGTGTAGTGTTTGGTGAATGTATTGTATATTTTCACGTTCTCTGTGTACAGTACTTCACTCTCTTTCCATTTTGGTTGAAGACAGGTGAACTCACCTGCTGCATTTTTATAGTGCTTAAACCTGATTGTGTATCTACAATTAAGCAATGGTGTGTTTGTGCATCTGATGGCTGTGTTTAACCAATTGGCTCATATGTGTGGTAATTTGACATTCTGTGTCTAATGTAATGCAAGTGTGTTTAGTGTTTTGCAAATCACTGTGTGTATTGTTTTGCAAAAAGTGAGGCTGACATTGTAGGGGTGCAAATCTGGGCCTATATTTTGCTCCTTGAGTGTAAGGTTTTGATAATTGTGTAATACTTTTGATTTGAGTGTTTATGCAATTGAAGAAAACTGTAAAGACTAGAGATGAACTGTTTATTTATTTTGTACATAGGCTGTGCATATGTTTGTTTGTTTGTTTATTTGCTTATGTGTATGATTCTTAACTGTGTTTTTATTTTGTTATTGGTGTATATGTGTATGTATGTACAGTATATGTATATATATGTGTATATATGTATATTTGTACTCCTGTTGGGGCTTCTTGGACCAGATCAATGTTTTATCTGGCTAAATAAATAAGAAACTGATGATTTGGTCCTGTTAACTTTGAATTTTCTATGGGGACTGCCCAGATCCCTCTCATGGGCCTGGACATCACTTTGAGAACCTCTAATGATTCTAGTTATTCAGTATTCATCTCTAATTACTCTAAAATTGCATATTTCTGTGCTGAAGCCCCCAATGATTTCTAACCCTAAAAACGCCCCTGCTGCATACATACTCATACATCTCTCCACCTAGGTAAGTAACAAGGTACCCAGATAGCAAAAAATTTGTGAATCAACGTTGAAATAGGGTTCGGCAGAAATATTGAATCTATGTTGAAGCCTGACATTGAAATTATACAGATCGTTGTCTATGACTTACACGTTGAATCAACGTTAGGTGTCAACCATAACTGATACTATATCAATGTTGATTCAACCATCATCTAAATGGTAATCTACATGCACATTTTAGTTGATTTTATATTGAATCAATGTTAGACATCAATGTTTATTCAACCATAATCTAAATGGTAATCTACATGCACATTTTAGTTGATTTTATATTGAATCAATGTTAGACATCAATGTTTATTCAACCATAATCTAAATGGTACTCTACTTGTACATTTGTAACTTGTACATCTACTTGTAACTTGTAAAGTTAAGGAATCAATACTGATTAATGTACATTTTACATTAAAATATTGCTGCTGATATGTATACATCATAACATTACATGTTTTTTTCCTGCTGTTAAACACACTATTGTTAAATAAATAATAATACAATTCTTATATGACCATATTTCCAAAAATGTGTGAACAAAAATGACAACATGGCTTTAATATGAAAATTTATTTTTTTCTAGGGTATCATACTTCCAGTGACCATACCTTTTACACAAAAAAAAATAACAGACCTTATAACAGGCTTTCATTAACAATACATATATAGCCACTGCCAGAATAGTGACACACTATTGTGTGTGGTGAGCACACGCATTCATGCACAACAAAGACAAGATTGCGTTGTCTCAATCATTTTAACTATAAATTTATGAGCTCAAAGTATGAGCTCACTACTGACTGAAATGTCCAACAAAAAGCATCAATTGTCAAATAATATTGATCACATTAACTAGACTAGATGTTTGAGGAAATTAGAAAGGGAACAACAACTTAACCCTTATGTCTGATCAGATTCGTATTTGTTTGATAACTTTGCAGTGATTATGTTTGTAGCCAACATAATATGTGGCATAATCTTTTAATTATCTTGTATTTATTTTTTTACTCTTCATAAATTGTTTATTCCACTTCAGCCCGATCATAACCACCACATATTCTTTTTTTTGTCATATTTAACAACTTTTTTCAGAAAAGTGGGAGTATTTCATTACAAAAATAATATAAAAAATGGTTATGATCAGGGCTGAAGTTGAATAAAATATTTATGGAAAAGAAAGTGGGAAATTATTTCAACATAATCTTTTTATGGAGTTTTTCAATTTAGTCCCCTAATAAGAGTATAATACTTTAGTTTTCAGACACAAGGGTTAAATAACAATGGCATAGGATTTGAATTTAAACACAGTGGAGCTTAGATGATCTACAGTTGTCCACGACTTATAATCTTCAGATTTACTTAAGTGTTATTAGTAGGTTACAGCAGTAAGCATTAGTTTGCTCAGTCAATTATGGCCAATTCGTTTTATATTGTTTAATACAGTTAAATAAATAGATAAATGAAAAGCAATTTTTTTTGGATCCCCCCCCCCCCCCCCCCCCCACTGTACCAAAAATAATACCGAACCGTGTCTTCAAAACCGAGGTACGTACCGAACCGTGGATTTTGTGTACCGTTACACCCCTAATGTTTCTATAACTCTCTCCCATATAACTCTCTCCCATACCCTTAACACCAACTGCTGAAGTGCCCTTGAGCAAGGCACTAAACCCCCAACTGCTCCAGTGGAGTTGCTCAGTGGCCAACAGTGTCAGACTGTGGTTGTACTGGGGCCTAACAAAATTAATAGTTGGTTTCAGGTTGGTTGTCAGTTTGGCCATGGGTAGGTAGGGAATTTATTTTATTTTATTTTTTTATTTTATTCTTTCCCACGGCGACTATGGATAGGGAATTTCTTTATTTAATTAAAATGTTCACAACAACATGGATGCATGTACTCTGCCAGCATGTTTAATATCCATAATACTAAATGTTTGACTAAGATTTCTATGAAACTTTATTAAAAAAAAAAAACACATTTTTTTTTTTTTTTATAATTTTTTCTAAAAACTCATAAAATATATTGGGTCGCACCTAAATCGGCAGGGTCGGTCGGCAACCTGAAACCAACTATTAATTTTGTTAGGCCTGGGCAGCTCCCAGGTGTGAATGGAACTCTGTGAATGTGAAGCAGGGCGTAGCTGAAAAAGAGCATCCGTGCTCAGCGAACCTACCCTGGGTAAATAAAGGTTAAAATAAAAAAAAAAAAAAATAAACACTGCAAGAACAGGCTGAAGCAGCATAAGTCATTCAAGTAGATGCCGTCCATGGAAGAACAGTGTCCATGAGGGTAATTCCTTGTACTGTATGAACCAGGGAAACAGTGTGCTGGGGTACCCCAAGTTTGACTCTGGTTCGCTTGACAATTAAGTTTGGGTCACTTCGGTTCCAAGAACAGGCTGAAGCAGCATAAGTCATTCAAGTAGATGCCGTCCATGGAAGAACAGTGTCCATGAGGGTAATTCCTTGTACTGTATGAACCAGGGAAACAGTGTGTGCTGTGCTGGGGTACCCTAAGTTTGACTCTGGTTCGCTTGACTTAAGTTCGGTTCCTTGAGATGCCTCCCTCCCGGTCTGGCGCATAACGAAGCCACTTCTTGACAGTTTCGCTGTAGTCCTGGTCGGTCAGCTTGGGGTCAAACTGTCGAGCAGCAGCTGATAGACACAAAAATAAAAAAGTGAGGAAGAGAGGTGAGATGATGTACGATGATAAGAGCACCCCTCACTTCACACGAGTTCGATTTTTTTTAATCACTCAATTACTCACTCTGTAGGTCTACAGTAACAAGCTACAGTCAGCATCCAGTTAGACTGGACAGGAAAGAGAATTAAGCAATCGCCTAGCCTGACACCATCTAGGCAATACAATGTGTATCCATGCACCTCTAAAGCTCACCAATTACGTTGTCCATTTCTTATAGGTTGCACTTTCATCACTTTATTCCAACATAACACCTTTTTAAAGTTTTTGCAACAGCATAATTATATTCTGAATCACCAGCAGACAGTCATGCCTCACTACCTAAACTTAACCTATGAAGTAGTTTGCAGGGAGTTTGGAGTTGCTATAGTCGCGAAACGGAAGTTGAATATTGAATTGCAGGAAGTATGGTGTTTGTAGGGTTTGTAATCACTCGTTTAGCATTTCAAATATTTTAATATTTAAATAAATAAAACGTACATCAACTCCGAGCAGCAGTTTCTCCGTAGGCTCCTTGAAGTACACCATAAGGAAACACTGTGATAGACCCTCTAAACACTGTGATAGACCCTCTAAACACTGATAGACCCTCTAAACACTATGATAGACCCTCTAAACACTGTGATAGACCCTCTAAACACTGATAGACCCTCTAAACACTATGATAGACCCTCTAAACACTGTGATATACCCTCTAAAGACTGTGATAGACCCTCTAAACACTGTGATAGATCTATCAGTGTTTAGAGGGTCTATCACAGTGTTTAGAGGGTCTATCACAGTGTTTAGAGGGTCTGTCAGTGTTTAGAGGGTCTGTCACAGTGTTTAGAGGGTCTATAACAGTGTTTAGAGGGTCTGTCAGTGTTTAGAGGGTCTGTCACAGTGTTTAGAGGGTCTGTCACAGTGTATAGAGGGTCTATCAGTGTTTAGAGGGTGTGATAGACCCTCTAAACACTGTAATAGACCCTCTAAACACTGTGATAGACCCTCTAAACACTGTTATAGACACTCTAAACACTGTGACAGACCCTCTAAACACTGTGACAGACCCTCTAGTTCAAGTTCAAGTTCAAGTTCTTTAATAGTTGTCATACAGAAGTACAGAATACTTTCATACAAAATGCTTCTTACTGTTACGCTCCAGAGACTGTGCTAGACAAGATAGTATCAAATAACATAATAACATAATATAGCATGAATTTAGAAGAAGAAAATGAGGTCACAGTGTTCGGTATAGACATATGTACAATGTTCTGAGTTACCATATAATATACAATACACAATACTATGCAGTGTACTAATGTACAGTACTATCTAGTGCAAAGCAGAAATGGGATGAGGTACAATTTTAGGTACAATTTACAGTAAGGTGTACGAGTTGTAGTGCAATCCTTCATCCATAAATATAAAGTGTGGGGAGTGGGTGCTACAGTGTGTTTGTTTAAAGTGGGTGTGTGCTATAAGTGTGTGGAGTGGGTGCTACAGTGTGTTTGTTTAACGTGAGTGTGTGCGTGTGGATGTGTGTGCTATGTGCGTTTGGTGGTTGTTGTTGTGTAGTGTTCATTCATTGTTCGTTTAGCAGCCTGATGGCCTGGGGATAGAAGCTTCTTCTGAGTCTTTCTGTGCTCGCCTTGAGACTCCTGTATCGCTTGCCTGACCGCAGCAGTTCAAAGAGGCAGTTGTTCGGGTGACTGGAGTCTTTAATGATTCTCTTAGCCTTGCCCTTGCAACGCTTGTAGTAAATGTTCTGGAGGGTGGGGAGCCCCCCTCCAATTGTGCGTTCGGCTGAACGTGTCACTCTTTGTAGTCTGCTTTGGTCTTGTGCAGTGCTATTCCCAAACCAGGAGGTGATGTTGCCGGTCAAGATGCTCTCTATTGTACATGAGTAGAAGTTCTTAAGGATCTTCTGGCTGACTTGGAACTTCCTTAGGCGCCTGAGGAAGTAGAGGCGTTGTCGTGCCTTCTTCACAACACTGTTAATGTGTGTGGTCCATGTCAAGTCCTCGGATATGTAGGCTCCGAGGTACTTAAAGCTGTTGACTCTCTCAACCGGTGCCCCGTCGATGCTGAGGGGGCTGTAGTCCTTGACCCCCGACCTCCTGAAGTCCACAATCATCTCCTTTGTTTTGCTGACGTTCAGGGAGAGGCTGTTTTCCTGGCACCATCCCGCCAGGACCTTGACCTCTTCCAGGTAGGCCCTCTCGTCGTTGGCAGAGATCAGGCCCACCACCACTGTGTCGTCAGCAAATTTGACGATTGTATTGCTACTGTGTAAACACTGTGACAGACCGATAGACCCTCTAAACACTGTGATAGACCCTCTAAACACTGATAGACCCTCTAAACACAGTGATAGACCCTCTAAACACTGTGATAGACCCTCTAAACACTGTGACAGACCCTCTAAACACTGTGACTGACCCTCTAAACACTGTGACAGACCGATAGACCCTCTAAACACTGTGATAGACCCTCTAAACACTGTGATAGATCTGTCACAGTGTTTAGAGGGTCTATCAGTGTTTAGAGGGTCTATCACAGTGTTTGTCGGGTCTATCACAGTGTTTAGAGGGTCTATCACAGTGTTTGTCGGGTCTATCACAGTGTTTAGAGGGTCTATCACAGTGTTTGTCGGGTCTATCACAGTGTTTAGAGGGTCTGTCACAGTGTTTAGAGGGTCTATCACAGTGTTTAGAGGGTCTGTCAGTGTTTAGAGGGTCTGTCACAGTGTTTAGAGGGTCTATCACAGTGTTTAGAGGGTTTATCACAGTGTTTAGAGGGTCTGTCAGTGTTTAGAGGGTCTGTCACAGTGTATAGAGGGTCTATCAGTGTTTAGAGGGTGTGATAGACCCTCTAAACACTGTAATAGACCCTCTAAACACTGTGATAGACCCTCTAAACACTGTGACAGACCCTCTAAACACTGTGACTGACCCTCTAAACACTGTGACAGACCGATAGACCCTCTAAACACTGTGATAGACCCTCTAAACACTGTGATAGATCTGTCACAGTGTTTAGAGGGTCTATCAGTGTTTAGAGCAGGGGTGGGCAATTATTTTTCCCGGGGGGCCGAATGAGCAACTGAAAATATGTTGGGGGGCCGGGCCAAAATTCCAAACTCAATTATGCATAATATACATTTTATTTCTATATAAAAAGCAGTAAATGGCATTGTTTTGAAACTTTTGACCCCTGGTAAGAGTGTATGTTATTATTTGGCAATTAAAAGGTGCGGTTAGCTTTCAAAAATAGAATTTATTCAAATAGAATTTATTTCCAAAATGATAAACAAAATGTGAAACATTAATAACAAAGGGCATTTTGAGTTTCATATACTATTGAAACAAGGATTTTCTTAGCTTTCTAAAGACATCACATCATCTTATAGCAAAAATAAACAAGACATGTCACTGAACTGTGTAAAGAAAAGTGTCCCAGTTTTGTAGCCTTTTTTACTTTACATGCCTATATTAAACATTTAATGTTTTCAGAACTGTGCAAAAAAAAGAAAAAAAAATATCAAGTGTCCCATTTCACTTGTTATATTTCCACATTTTAGTGTTCTTCAGTTCTTTTTTTTTCATTCAGTGTGAGAAATCCAGTCTCTGTTGAGCTTTAACAAGTCCATCAAAGTCAGGTTGCATGTCTGAGGTGGAGATGCGAAGCACAGCTGCCAGATGTTCACTCTAATAAATTACACACCAGCAAGAACACTGCGATCATCAGCTGCTGGACTACTAGAGGCTCCCAGAAGCAGTCAAAAGAGGATCGGTAATGCAGCCTTTATCAACTATGCCCCAAAACTATGGAACAAACTACCCCAAAACATCAGGGAAGCCAACTCGCTAGACATCTTTAAAAGACAGCTTAAAACCTATCTCTTTGCTCAGGCATTTCACTGATAGTTATCTGCTACCACCTAGTGGCAAGAGGAAACATCAGGGATATCCTGACACAACTTGTATTTATTCTTACCCTGCCTACTCTTTTACACTGCCTATCAAACTCATGTGTCGGTTATTGCACTTTTTACTTCTTACTGATGACTATTTTTAAACTGAATCACTTTAAACTATTCTTATTTATTGCTAGATCCAAATGTGAAACACTGCGGGTTGTGACGCACACACACACAGTCACACACACACAGTCACACACACACACACACAATCACACACAAACACACACACACACCGACATACACACATACACACACACACACAGACACACACACCGACATACACACACACACACACACACACACACACACAGTCACACACAGACACACACACACCGAGTTGTAGTAGCGTTGTAGTTGTAGATCTAGGTTAACTGTGTCCTGGTAGAGTAGATCTAGGTTAACTGTGTCCTGGAGTGGTAGTTGTAGAGTAGATCTAGGTTAACTGTGTCCTGGAGTAGAGTAGTAGTAGTTGTAGATCTAGGTTAACTGTGTCCTGGTAGAGTAGATCTAGGTTAACTGTGTCCTGGAGTGGTAGTTGTAGAGTAGATCTAGGTTAACTGTGTCCTGGAGTAGAGTAGTAGTAGTTGTAGCGTTGTAGTTGTAGATCTAGGTTAACTGTGTCCTGGTAGTTGTAGAGTAGTAGTAGATCTAGGTTAACTGTGTCCTGGTAGAGTAGTAGTAGTTGTAGCGTTGTAGTTGTAGATCTAGGTTAACTGTGAGTAGTAGTAGCTGTAGTAGTAGTAGATCTAGGTTAACTATGTCCTGGAGTGGTAGTTGTAGAGTAGAGTAGATCTAGGTTAACTGTGTCCTGGAGTGGTAGTTGTAGAGTAGTAGTAGCTGAAGTACAACCACACACACACACACACAACACAATAAACACACATACACACTAAACAACGATGCATACAGGATTATTTATGACTATTTTTAAACTGAATCATTTTATTCTTATTATTTGCTAGATCCAAATGTGAAACACTGTGATTATTTGTTCATGAACTACAGGAGTATTCCTAATGTGAAACACTGTGATTTGCCATATCTTGCTATGCTCGCTCATGCCTGTATTTTTTATGTCCGTTCTATTTTATAATTTTTTGACTATTTTTAAACTGAATCATTTTAAACTATTTTTACTATTTGTGTTACTGAAAACTGTAAGCGGAGAGCCTATTGGGATGCTAGATCCTAATGTGAAACACTGTGATTCTACCCGTCTATCTTTTTATGCTCGCTTATGCCTGTATTTTTTACTGTTGTGAAGCACTTTGAACTGCAACCTCTGTATGAAAAGTGCTATACAAATAAAGTTATTATTATTATCAGTGAGAGAGGATCTGTACCTGGACTTGGTAAATGTCATGACTGAGAATGTCTGTTCACATATGTAGGTGGATCCAAAGAGAACCAACATCGTCTGAGCATGTCTCCTAAGCGTATACTGTGCGTGTGAACGTTGACATGAAAAAAAAAATCAAAAAAAAAATAAAATAAAAAAAAAATATTAAAAAAAAATATTTTTTTTTATTTTTTTTTTATTTTTTTTTATTATCATGTAATCTTTCGCGGGCCGGTCAGCATCATCCCGCGGGCCGGATCCGGCCCGCGGGCCGTACAATGCCCAGGTCTGGTTTAGGGTCTATCACAGTGTTTGTCGGGTCTATCACAGTGTTTAGAGGGTCTATCACAGTGTTTGTCGGGTCTATCACAGTGTTTAGAGGGTCTATCACAGTGTTTGTCGGGTCTATCACAGTGTTTAGAGGGTCTGTCACAGTGTTTAGAGGGTCTATCACAGTGTTTAGAGGGTCTGTCAGTGTTTAGAGGGTCTGTCACAGTGTTTAGAGGGTCTATCACAGTGTTTAGAGGGTTTATCACAGTGTTTAGAGGGTCTGTCAGTGTTTAGAGGGTCTGTCAGTGTTTAGAGGGTCTGTCACAGTGTATAGAGGGTCTATCAGTGTTTAGAGGGTGTGATATACCCTCTAAACACTGTAATAGACCCTCTAAACACTGTGATATACCCTCTAAACACTGTGATAGACCCTCTAAACACTGTTATAGACACTCTAAACACTGCGATAGACCCTCTAAACACTGATAGACCCTCTAAACACTGTGATAGACCCTCTAAACACTGTGATAGACCCTCTAAACACTGTGACAGACCCTCTAAACACTGTGATAGACCCTCTAAACACTGTGATAGATCTATCACAGTGTTTGTCGGGTCTATCACAGTGTTTGTCGGGTCTATCACAGTGTTTAGAGGGTCTGTCAGTGTTTAGAGCAGGGGTGCCCAACCATTTTTGAACCAAGATCTACTTTTTAATTTACCACCTAGCCGAGAGCTACCAGCCAAAATTGTATATTGTAAGCCGTCATTTAAGGCTTTATAAAAGCAGCATAATGAATACAAATCTGTCAGTGCCGAGTCCGACCTCATCTTAAATAACAAACAGCATTGCTTGTTGTAGTTAACAAGGAGAGGCAGAGTTGATTTTGCAAAAAAAAAGAAATAAAAAAAAAGAAATTATAATCCAATTTTATTAATCAAGATCTACTTGAAATCAGCCCGCGATCTACCCGTCGATCGCGATCGACTGGTTGGGCACCACTGGTTTAGAGGGTCTATCACAGTGTTTGTAGGGTTTGTAATCACTCGTTTAGCACTTCAAATATTTTAATATTTAAATAAATAAAACTTACATCAGCAGTTTCTCCGTAGGCTCCTTGAAGTACACCATAAGGAGTCTTCTCCGAAGCCTCTGGATCATATCTGGCCAGAACTTCCCTGATCTCCGGGTTGTCCAGTTTCTGGCAGAACTGCAGGATGGTCCGTCCTCTCTGACCCAGGGCATCTTGGATCTTTTGAAGGGCATCGGTGTCTGTCAGGAGGCCAAAGTGGGAGAAAAGCCCCGTCTGAGCGAAGAGAAAAGGCCATTCCTCTTTGAGCTCCACCATCGTTGGTGCAGGCATTTTGTTCAAGTACCGCTGCAGGATGACGTAGGTCCTCTCCATCAGAAGTTCTGCTCTCTGCCCCACCCATCCCTTCCTCTGTGTACAGACATACAAATACATGTAATGAGTACCCAAGTAACAACAATTAAATTTGATGTCGCCACCTCTGGGAAATTGAGTGGCAAACCTTTAATTTCATGCTATCTCATCATTACTCATTCTGAATATTAAGGTGGCTTTTTTGCTTAATGTGGGATGTTTATTCATGTGTCAATTGACCAAAAGTAAAGTAGATTGCATGCCTGAGTAGATGTTCCGCAGATCCCTTTTCAAAGCCCCCAAGGCTTCCTGTCTCCCCGTCCGGTATGTCTGCTGGGCCCCACCTCACACACCTAGGGATAGGAAGGAATCATAGGTTAACTCAATACTATTGGGGGAAATTATTATTAAATTATATTTTACAAATCGGATACATAATTTAAACATTCAATCCAAATAACCTAAGTTAGTCTAGCATGGCAGTGCCCCTGTAACCCCTAATTGCTCCCAATGGAGTGTGAATGGAGAGGACACTGGCGCTGTTTTGCCACCCGTACACATACCCGTATTGGTTGACAGGACTTCTCATCAGCCTGGACTCTCCTGCCACTCCAGTGTGTCGTCTTCCCTCTCTGCGGCGTCTAGCCTTCTTTAAATACAAGGAGACTAACACTAAACAGCAAAAAAAAATTATGATGCTGTTAAATGATAAGTTCACAATTTGACTGTAGACCCCTCTACCATGAACCTGAAACACAGAACCAATAATTTCACTCATCACTGCAGTGTTGAGCTTACTTCTGTTCATCACATATGGGACATAAGATCTCTCCCTGTGCAAGCTGTGTAAGGATGATGAACCTTCAACCTATTAAAGAAAAGAAAAGAAAATTAGAATCAGTGAAGCAAATGTGACCACTGTGTTTCTGTCCTGTGTGAATAACGGACACGGGAGTCGAGATGGATGGAGCACTTCTCTTTTACTGAGCTGTGAATGGGACACACAACCAGCAGGTTAACCTGTTCCACCCGAGTGTTGCATACAATTTGCGTTTTTAATATCAAACGTATTCAAGTATTAACATCACTAACATGTCACAAAAGCATGTAGAATGTATATTATCATCAATAAGTTAGTTTAGCAATAGGTTAAAAGTGCCATTAGATAGATTTAACTTTTCGATTGGCTGAAGTATATTCCGAGAGGGCGACCATTTTGGAACTTTTGAACCGTGGGAATTTTTCTGAACTACACTTCCTGGAAGATTATAATGGGATTCAAGGTTCAGAGTTCTGTATGAATTATTTCAATAACTGTTATTATTCGGGATAATAAGCCACAAAAGGTAACGTTTGACAAATTTTTTAACGCAGTATAGTTTCTCTTCCCTATACTATTGTTAACATGTAGGAACAATTAGATCTGAAATTAGTTTCAAAACGGTTGCACTGTGGGGAAAATTTAAAAGTACAGTAGATTACAGTAGATTATTATCTGTTATTATGCATGCCTGGTGATACTAAATCCAAATTGAACTCAGACATTTGAAAGATTTTGAAAGATTTGAAATATGAAATATGAAATATTTGAAATATTATTATAGAATATGATGCTTATAAATTAGCTATAATAAGGTAATTTATACGCATCATATTCTATAATAATATTTCAAATTGCATTGGTACGGATGGGAGAATTCAGTACTGTATCTACAGAACCTTCGGTTTAATCATCTTCCCTTTATTAATTTCCTTCGATTTTTTTTACACATGATCTCAAGAGGGGACTGAACGAGATCAGTGGCAGTTTTTAATGTTTGGTCATTATTAGCATGGTGTTATTCACTGTCAAAGATGCAAAGAAAAATCATAATTCATATTCTCCTTTGTTTCATCACAATTTAAGCAAGCCTAGTAATAGACACAATATTTCTGACACTGTGAATACATTCCCTGAGGTCCATAGATGTCCCTAGATACCAAGAATATGCAAATTGACCTTTTGATTTTGATTACAGTATTTTATTGTGAAATAATAATAAAATTATGTGAAATATTGCTATGTTATTGTGAGATTACAAAATCTGATGTGATATTACAGGGGATTTTGATTGCAGTATTTTATTGTGAAATAATAATTAAATTATGTGAAATCAAAGGATACTGTATGAATGTCACTGTATAACAGAATTAGTTATCAATAACCTACCTGTATAAAGGTTGTTGCAAATATTTTTTCCCCTCATAAATATACCACTATATACATTCATTTCTTATATTAGTTTTAAAATGACCATTTAACAGTGCTCTGAAAATGCTCTGACAAGATCATTCACTGTTTTAAGCACGAACACATAAGGAAGGGAGGGAGAGAGACAGGCCCTGCATTAGGGCTGGGCGATATGACCAAAAACGTTACCGCGATAAAATTATAAAATTATTTTCATATAATTCGATATCGATAATTATCGTCGATATAATGTATGTCAAGTTTAATTAACTTATTATGCTGCTGCGAATGTCTCGAGTCGAGTTGATGTCGTCATCAGTCCGCGCACGTTAGAAGTTAGCCGACAAGCGGAATATCTCATGGCAATGTAATAAATATGACACTAAAATACTCTCTTCCGCCACAATATATTGAAACGACGTCCACTGTATACCACACACTACTATGAACGTGGCCTCAGAATTCACCCCGCACACATACTCTGCACGTAAATATATAAAACATCGCCGTGCAAGCTAGTTAGCCTAGCCAGCCTGTTGTCTTATTATGCTGCTGCGAATGTCTCGAGTCGAGTTGATGTCGTCATCAGTCCGCGCACGTTAGAAGTTAGCCGACAAGCGGAATATCTCATGGCAATGTAATAAATATGACACTAAAATACTCTCTTCCGCCACAATATATTGAAACGACGTCCACTGTATACCACACACTACTATGAACGTGGCCTCAGAATTCACCCCGCACACATACTCTGCACGTAAATATATAAAACATCGCCGTGCAAGCTAGTTAGCCTAGCCAGCCTGTTGTTCCTAAGCGGTGTATTCCATGACAATGTGCTCAATATGATACTAAAATACTCTCTTCCGCCACAATATATTGAAACGACGTCCACTGTATACCACACACTACTATGAACGTGGCCTCAGAATTCACGCCGGACACATACTCGGCATGTAAATATATAAAACATCAGTAGGGAGCAGCTAGCTTAGCACAAGGACTGGAAGCAGTAGGAAGCAGCTAGCCTAGCTTAGCACAAGGGCTGGAAGCAGTAGGGACCAGCTAGCCTACTAGCCTAGCTATTAGCTTCAGCTAGGAGGCACGCATAGCGGTTAATATAACATTCTCTACCATGAAAAAACAAACACACCACTACTCCGCTGGCGTTTGCAATCGAAAGCATACATACAACATACAACATAATCGACATTATTGCCATGCAGTACTCACCAGTCTTAACGATGCAGAGAGAGACATGAGGTACGTAGCTGCCAGGAAGCTGCCGCACAGGTGCATTCTGGGAGGCGGGGCACAAGCGCAGTGCAGTCTGGGTGATGAGACAATGACGACAAACAGCATACGTTGAACAGCATTCGTTGATTCAACATTTATTAGATATTGGCATTTCAATCATTAAAATGCAACCACAAAACAATATTGATTCAATGACATGTTTTCAACATTAGTCAATTGCTTCAGCGGTTAATGGGTGATTCACCATCAATCGTCGACCTTAACCAAAAATCAAGCATTTTGACCATAAATCAACATTGAATTAACACCTTTTGCTATCTGGGTATATATCCAACATATATATATACTAGTGCTGTCAAACGATTAAAATATTTAACTCGATTAATCGCATGATTGTCCATAGTTAACTCGCGATTAATCGCAAATTAATCACTTTTTTTTTTTTTTTTTTTTTTACCTTAAACAGATCTTTTTCAAGTTCCAAGTTTTAATACTCTTATCAACATGCGAGTCAACAAATGCTTGCTTTGTGCAGCCATTTAACACAAAAGGATGACCCTCATGCATTGCAAATTTGCATCAAATTCAAAACAGAGTGATGCACAAAATAACTTAAAAGAAAATAATAATTTAAAACAATGAATAAAGTGTGCATGAAATAATAGGGGAAAGAAAACGTTAGGAACTTGTTACATTCACACACACAAGGGCTGATTAATCACACACCCCCCTCTCTCCCTCACACACACACTCTCCCAGCTCTTTTTCTCTTTTGCCCCTTCCTCATCTCTCTCACCCCCCTCTCTCTCTATATCTCACACACACACACACACACACACACACACACACACACACACACACACACACACACACACACACACACACACACACACACACACACACACACACACACACACACACACACACACACACACACACACACACACACACACACACACACACACACACACACACACACACACACACTTCAGAACAAAACATAGTATCAATGAGAGCATCAATAATATATAAGCAAAGGAAACAATATAAGCACCTGAGTGAAGTCTAGTAAAAAAAAAAAAAAAAATGTTTTTTTTTTTTTAGTTAATCTTGAGTTAAAAAAATTAGTGGCATTAATAGAATCGGGAGTTAACGCGATATTAACGCGATATATTTGACAGCCTTAATATATACATATATATATATATATATATTAGTGCTGTCAAACGATTAAAATATTTAACTCGATTAATCGCATGATTGTCCATAGTTAACTGGCGATTAATCGCAAATTAATCGCATTTTAATTTTTTTTATTTTGTTTACCTTAAACGGATATTTTTCAAGTTCCAAGTTTTAATACTCTTATCAACATGCGAGTCAACAAATGCTTGCTTTATGCAGCTATTTAACACAAAAGGATGACCCTCATGCATTGCAAATTTGCATCAAATTCAAAACAGAGTGATGCACAAAATTACTTAAAAGAAAATAATAATTTAAAACAATGAATAAAGTGTGCATGAAATAATAGGGGAAAGAAAACGTTAGGAACTTGTTACATTCACACACACAAGGGCTGATTAATCACACACCCCCTCTCTCCCTCACACACACACTCTCCCAGCTCTCTTTCTCTCTTGCCCCTTCCTCATCTCTCTCACCCCCCTCTCTCTCTATATCTCTCACACACACACACACACACACACACACACACACACACACACACACACACACACACACACACACACACACACACACACACACACACACACACACACACACACACACACACACACACACACACACACACACACACTTCAGAAACAAATATAGTATCAATGAGAGCATCAATAATACACCTGAGTGAAGTCTAATAAAAAAATAAAAAAAAAAAAAAAATTTTAGTTAATCTTGAGTTAAAAAAAAATAGTGGCATTAATAGTAGTAGTTTAGTAGTAGTTTATTTTTTTTTCAGTCATCAAAAAAAAGTACAATATACATCATCATTTATCAATATTTGATTATTTACAGTGACTGAAAAAGGTACAGACTGAAGCATAGTGCTTATATGTGCCTGTCCTATATTCTTACAGAATTTTTTTTTCTTTTTTTTTTTTTTTACTCCAAAACAGTATTATAAAGAAAAGAAAAAAAGCAAGCAATACAGTGTTTTTCACCCTTGTAGTTTTTCAAAATGTAGCATTATAAAAAATAAAATAAAAAATACAAAAATGTAGATTCCAAAACAGTATTCTAAAAGAAAAAAGAAAAAAAGCAAACAAAACAGTGTTATTCACCCTTGTATTTTTCAAAAATTGCTTTACAAACCTTTTTCTTAAAAACCAAAATCGAATTACTCATTCTTAACTGTATATCCGCATTGTTCCACAAGTTAACCCCAATAATAGAAATACACCTCCTTTTAATCCCTTTCTTAGCTTTCCGAACAGTAAATTTACAAATATCTCTCAAATCATATTTTCTTTCATGTGTTGAAAAAAAACCTTTGCACCCCACCTGGGAGTAACTTTGCTTTAGCTCTGTACATTATTTGCATATTTTTATAGTAAACCAAATCATTAAATTTCATAATATGAGACTTTATAAACAATGGATTTGTGTGTTCATAGTAACCAGCCTTGAAAAGGTTCCGAATGGCCCGCTTTTGCAGTACGACTATTGGATTTACTGTATTTTTAAATGTCGACCCCCATACTTCCACACAGTAAGAAATGTAAGGAAGTATAAGTGAGCAGTAAATTATGTGCAAGGCTTTGTAGTTTAATATATCCTTACATTTATACAATATTGCTACAGACTTAGATATTTTTCCTTGAATATAGTTAACATGTTGTTTCCATGTTAATTTCTGGTCAATAACTACCCCTAGAAATTTTATCTCAAAAACTCGTTCTATTTTTACATCACATATTTTTAACTCTATCTCCCCCTCGATTTCTTTTCGATTTCCAAAAACCATAAATTTAGTTTTCTTAATATTGAGAGACAATTTATTAACATCAAACCAAGCTCTCTTTCAATATCAGGCAAAAGTTCCTTTAAATTACTTCCTGAGCAATATAAATTTGTATCATCTGCAAAAATAACAAACTTTAACAGTTCAGCAACATTGCACATATCATTAATATAAAGTATAAATAGTTTTGGACCTATCACAGATCCCTGAGGTACTCCACAGGTGACCTTCCTAAATCCTGACACAGTGTCATTGATTTGCACACATTGCTGTCTGTTTTCCAAGTAGCTCTTTAGCCAAGAGTTAGCTATACCTCGTATCCCATACTTCTCCAGTTTTCTCACTAATATGCTGTGATCTATTGTATCAAAAGCCTTCTGTAGGTCAATATAAATACCAATAGAACACTTGTCATTTTCAACTGCTTTAGTTATTTCTTCTACCATCTCCATCACTGCACATGTAGTATTTCTATTTTTCCTAAACCCATACTGGTGTTCACTCAGTATTTTGTATTTGCCAATGAAAAGATCCAGTTGTTTCACAAATAGTTTCTCTAATATTTTTGAAAATTGAGGAAGTAGGGACACTGGTCTATAATTGTCCATTTGATGTTTATCTCCATTTTTATATATTGGTATTACCTTTGCTGGTTTCATATTATTAGGAAAAACACCTCTTTGAAAAGACAGATTGCATATATAGGTCAAAGGTTTTACAATAGACTCAATTACTTCTTTAATAATTACCATATCAATGGAGTTTATATCAGTTGATGTTTTGTTTTTGAATTTACTTACAATATCAATTATATCAAGTTCATTTACCCCACAAAGGAACATATAACTGATATTATCATTAATAAGATTATTAAACATATATTTTTTTATTATCAGGCACAACAATTTTGCTGGCCAAAGTAGTTCCAACACCCACAAAGTAGTCATTGAAATCTTCAACAATGCTTTTTACATTGTCCACTTTAGCATCTGAGCTATTTAGAAAATAGCTTGGAAATTCAGAATTATAGCCTCTATTTCGAATCACCAGAATCACCAGAGGCCTCACGATACAATCACGATACTTGAGTCACGATACGGTAGTATTGCGATACTAAATATATTGTGATATGCTGAGTATTGCGATATTAATATTGCGATATATTGCGATTTATTGCCATTTTTCAACTGCAAAGTAAAACTTTGTCAACTCGTTTTATCTAATAAAATAAAGTTCAGTCTGTTTATCTCACTTCAATAATTTTTATTGCAGAACATGGTATTTTCTCAAGCAGACAGATGTAAACACTGTAATCTGTGTTGCATGTACCTGACAAACTATATATATATTCCAACTTAATTGAATGCACATGTGTGCGTGTGTGTGGACTACTGTACTATTACAGGTATTGAAATTAACAATGCAACTTCCTTATACAAAAAAAATATATACAAAAAATAAATAATACATATATATTTTTTAAGAATAATTAAATATCGATACTTGGTGTCCCTGTATCGATACAGTATCGCCACGCAAAGTATCGCGATACTACTACGTATCGATTTCCCCCCCCCACCCCTAATATATATATATATGGGTAGGCAGGATGGCCTAGAGGTAAAGAAGAGGTAAAGAAGCCAGCCAATAACTGAAAGGTTGCCGGTTCGATCCCCGCCGTTCGATCAAAACTGCTCCAGGGGCGCTGCACTACGGGCGACCCTGCACTCTGACGTCTCTGATGAAATGCATATGTGTGAGGGACTGTGTGTAACTAGGAGGGATATGAGGACTGTGTGTAACTAGGAGGGATATGAGGACTGTGTGTAACTAGGAGGGATATGAGGACTGTGTGTAACTAGGAGGGATATGAGGACTGTGTGTAACTAGGAGGGATATGAGGACTATGTGTAACTAGGAGGGATATGAGGACTATGTGTAACTAGGAGGGATATGAGGACTGTGTGTAACTAGGAGGGATATGAGGACTGTGTGTAACTAGGAGGGATATGAGGACTGTGTGTAACTAGGATGGATATGAGGACTGTGTGTACCTAGGAGGGATATGAGGACTGTGTGTATGTGTAACTAGGAGGGATATGAGGACTGTGTGTATGTGTAGCTAGGGGGGATATGAGGACTGTGTGTATGTGTAACTAGGAGGGATATGAGGACAGTGTGTATGTGTAACTAGGAGGGATATGAGGACTGTGTGTATGTGTAACTAGGAGGGATATGAGGACCGTGTGTATGTGTAACTAGGAGGGATATGAGGTCTGTGTGTATGTGTAACTAGGAGGGATATAAGGACTGTGTGTATGTGTAACTAGGAGGGATATGAGGACTGTGTGTATGTGTAATTAGGAGGGATATGAGAACTGTGTCTATGTGTAACTAGGAGGGATATGAGGACTGTGTGTATGTGTAGCTAGGAGGGATATGAGGACTGTGTGTATGTGTAACTAGGAGGGATATGAGGACTGTGTATGTGTAGCTAGGAGGGATATGGAGACTGTGTGTACGTGTAACTAGGAGGGATATGAGGACTGTGTGTAACTAGGAGGGATATGAGGACTGTGTGTAACTAGGAGGGATATGAGAACTGTGTCTATGTGTAGCTAGGAGGGATATGAGGACTGTGTGTATGTGTAACTAGGAGGGATATGAGGACTGAGTGTATGTGTAACTAGGAGGGATATGAGGACTGTGTGTATGTGTGGCTAGGAGGGATATGAGGAATGTGTGTATGTATAACTAGGAGGGATATGAGGACTGTGTGTATGTGTAACTAGGAGGGATATGAGGACTGTGTGTATGTGTAACTAGGAGGGATATGCGAAAAGACACATTTGAATTGCCTTGTGTACATATAAAGTATCCAAGACAATAAAGTAATCTTCTTCTTCTATATATTCATACAATATTTAAATATACAGATATAAAGAGATAATGTCTATAGGGTTTGGCTCAGCCAGAGCCTGGAGGTGATACTTGGGCAGCAGAGGAGATAGGGAAGACCTCTTTCTGCAGCGCTCCAAAAAGAGCTCAGAGGATGTCAGTCCAAGCATGAGAGGGACACGGATGTTGTCATCCCTGGACGTGAAACGATGGAGGAAGGCCAAACACCTTGGAGCCTGAAGCTTGTCCAATTGGAACCGGAGAGTGGAGTGAGTCGGGAACAGTCAGAGTCCGAGGGGAAGAGAGGGACGATTAGAAGCTACTGATACCGTCTCATGCAGTTTGATGACTAGGTGTCGCAGGCAGCACTATGCCCGTCACTCTACTGCAATTAACCAGTAGAGCTCCAACACTAATGTTTCTGCAGAATGAAATAAGCCAAAAATAAGATACATTTTTTTTTATCCACTTTTTCTCCTTGTTTTTCTATTCTTCTCCCATCCCAATTTCGTATTGCCAATTCTCCCCTCCCCTGTCTTGAACATTGCTAGACTAATGCCCCCCACTGGTCGGTTGTAGTGAGGACCAAGCCTTGCTACACGTGTCCCCTCCGGTACACGAGGAGGCAGCCTGTCGCATCGTTTCACCAGACAGCGCGGACTCTCAGTGGCGAGGAGTAACGCGTGGGAGGCTCACGCTGCCCCCAATACTTCCTGTCTCTGCTGTGCAGGCGTCACCCAACCGACCTGTAGGAGTCGCTGTCCACAACGTCCAATCCCCACCCATCGACTTTCCACCCGCTACCTCTGCCAATTGAGATAGTATGACGACTGGCCCAAGCCGCAGGCAATGCTGACACCGGGATTCTAGACCGGAGTCTCTTGCATTGGTGACGAACGCAATCTCCGCTAGGCCACCCAGCCACCCATAAGATAAAATTTTTAAACATTTTCGTTCACCTGACACCATGGCATAGGCATAAGGTATGATATGACAGCATAATCGATCTATCTAAAGTAAAAGTATGCATTCATTCTACATGATGTTTGTGTATTCCAGTGCTTGGGAGAGCATTCAATCCCAGAGGCAGTGACCTCTATAGATTATGTTAAAGTGATATGTGGTCCAGTCATGCTGCTCTGATTACATCCTCTTGAAGTTGAAAGTATATAATCTTCATACATACTTGTCATGTTTTCTATGCAAAATCTTTTTCTTCAAAGTAACTAGTAGCTGATGGGTTCAGATAAATGTAGTGGAGTAAATAAGTAGCTGGAAATTGTACTTGAGTCAAAATATGTAGTTACCATCCACCACTGCCCATGGGGCACTGACGCACTCCGGGAGCAGCCTCGGCTACCTAACATTAGCACGATTCTCCTACATGTAGCACCTGTTTTTCATCAGCAAAAGCACCGCGACCGAAGCCAACTACGACGTACAATAGCGGCCCGACTGTTACAGTCAAAAGGAGCGAACGCTGTATCGTTGCTCCCAGGACGACTGGGAGCGATTAAAAAGCTTTAGGTGCAAGTACGTAGCAGAGTTCCATCGCTGGGCTGGAAAGAGTCGGTCAACTGAGCGGAGTGGGTGTCTAATGATCTGCAGACGAAACGGCATGAGAAGACCCTCACCGTTCAGGCACAACTGACCCCAAGACCCGCTGGAGCCTTTTGTTTTACTTTTGAAAGTAATCATCACTATTGTCGTATATTATTCAGTGCATGCATCACTTTTTTTTTTTTTATTTATTAGTAAGATTTATTATTTCTGTTCATGCTACTTTTTTTGTTGACCTCTTCTGTCTTTGACAATGAGTAGCTGCTTGGTCAACTTTGCGATGCGTTTCATTATACAAAAGTATAATGGGTGACGGGTGATGCGGAATTAATCTACCGTTTAATGTGATATCCAAACTCAAACTCCAAACTCATAGCCAAGCTCAGGGACCTGGGCTTGAACTATGACCTCTGCCAGTGGGTCTTGGACTTCCTGACGGGCAGACCCCAGGTGGTGAGAGCAGGCAACTGCACCTCCTCATCCATCACCCTCAACATAGGGGCCCCCCAGGGCTGTGTTCTGAGTCCCCTCCTCTACTCCCTGTACACACACGACTGTGTGGCTCAGCGGAGTAGCAACACAATCATCAAATTTGCTGACGACACAGTGGTGGTGGGCCTGATCTCTGCCAACGACGAGAGGGCCTACCTGGAAGAGGTCAAGGTCCTGGCGGGATGGTGCCAGGAAAACAGCCTCTCCCTGAACGTCAGCAAAACAAAGGAGATGATTGTGGACTTCAGGAGGTCGGGGGTCAAGGACTACAGCCCCCTCAGCATCGACAGGGCACCGGTTGAGAGAGTCAACAGCTTTAAGTAACTCGGAGCCTACATATCCGAGGACTTGACATGGACCACACACATTGACAGTGTTGTGAAGAAGGCACGACAACGCCTCTACTTCCTCAGGCGCCTAAGGAAGTTCCAAGTCAGTCAGAAGATCCTTAAGAACTTCTACTCATGTATAATAGAGAGCATCCTGACTGGCAACATCACCTCCTGGTTTGGGAATAGCACTGCACAAGACCGAAGCAGACTACAAAGAGTGACACGTTCAGCCAAACGCACAATTGGAGGGGGGCTCCCCACCCTCCAGAACATTTACAACAAGCGGTGCAGGGGCAAGGCTAAGAGAATCATTAAAGACTCCAGTCACCCGAACAACTGCCTCTTTGAACTGCTGCGGTCAGGCAAGCGATACCGGAGTCTCAAGGCGAGCACAGAAAGACTCAGAAGAAGCTTCTATCCCCAGGCCATCAGGCTGCTCAACGAACAATGAACACTACACAACAACAACCATCAAACGCACATAGCACACACATCCACACGCACACACTCACTTTAAACAAACACACTGTAGCACCCACTCCCCACACTTTATAGCACACACTCACTTTAAACAAACACACTGTAGCACCCACTCCCCACACTTTATATTTATTGATGAAGGATTGCACTACAACTCGTACACCTTACTGTAAATTGTACCTAAATTGTACCTCATCCCATTTCTGCTTTGCACTATATAGTATTGTACATTAGTACACTGCATAGTATTGTATATTATATGGTAACTCAGTTACGTCTATTCTGCATCGAACATTGTACATATGTCTATACTAAACACTGGGACCTCATTTTCTACTTCTAATTTACATGCTATACTATGTTATTTGATACTATCTTGCCTAGCACAGTCTCTGGAGCGTAACAGTAAGAAGCATTTTGTATGAAAGTATTCTGTACTTCTGTATGACAACTATTAAAGAAACTTGAAACTTGAAACTTGATATCCTCACTGAATCCATCACCACAAGCTAACTCTCATTTGCTGTGTCTCTTTCAGCCTCTGCCTCGCAAAGGCGAGGAGAGATATAGATGAAACTGCAGTCAAAGAACCTCACAATATAGTTTAGCCCCAGGACATATTGGTGCCATTTCTGTAAGTATTTCAATCCTTTATTTAAACCCGAAAGGCAACTGAGGTCTCCCTCATTCACAGTCACGTCGAGTGTACATACAGCAATAAGCAAAAAAGAAAAGCATATAAAATCACACAGCATATAAAATCATACAATCATGCAAATCATGATTGTATCATGCAACAATAAGACAACAAGGCGTAAGGATGACAAATCAATTCAAACATGTGACAAAGGAGAATCTCAAGCTTTAACGGACCGTTGGAGTTCATTCCATGAGCTAGGGGCATCATAGCAAAATGCAGATTTATCCTGTTTCCGAGCAAACTCAGGGGACCAGGGAGTCACTACAACGGGTTCCATAGGTTCCAAAATTCCATTCCAATAATGATGTAGTATTAGGAGGTATGCAGCTTACCAATAAGGGCCTTAAAAATGAACAAACACCAGAGTTTGTTGCGCCTCTCTGTCAGAGAGGGCCAACCAACCTTCTCATAAAGGACACAGTGATTAGTGTCATATCTATCACTAATGATGAATCGGAGGTATGTGAACATCGTATTCATTATGAATAACAGTGTTTGTCCTCCCAAATATGTCTAGTGCTTGCTGAATTTCTGCTACCATCAAATATCCAATCAGGTAATATAACTTAATTGTCTATATGCAGCAGTCTATCTCTTGACTGAATGAATTGCCACCTGCATAGTTAACTACTCTCTCATCTTCTTTTTCCCTAGATAGAAGTCCCTCTTCTCTCTGAGTCTGTCTCTGGTGTGTGTGTCCATAGGGAACATGGAGAGCCAGTTTGATAGCGAGAGACGACCACATGTATGCCTCCTGTGATAGATGTGGAGTCGACTTGTTTTAACCCCACAGCTACTAAGAGATCCACCCAGGTCTAGTATAGATGTATTATTTCTGACTCTAATCATTGAAATGGTCGTCCCCTTGATGAAATGCATTAATGTTGTGGACATCAGCAATATCTCCTAGTGTCTTTTACTGTCAAATTTCAAAATGTTACACTTAATGCGTTGCTGATACTGGCCGATACACGCCAACATCGACTCTTTTACACTTCAAGCACTGCAAACATGTACGGCATCATAGGGCTTGTATTCACAAGCTACCATGTAGGCTACCATGTAACTGAGGCTCCTGGCAAAGGTAAAGCCCTACCTCTCTCCCAAAGACCTGGAGAGGGTCATCCATGCTTTTATATCGTCCAGGCTGGACTATTGTAATGCCCTGTATGTGGGTCTCGACCAGCTCTCCTTGCGACGCCTGCAGCTAGTGCAGAATGCTGCTGCACGCCTCTTGACTGGCACAAAGAGGCGTGAGCGACACATCAGTCCAGTACTGGCTTCCCTGCACTGGCTCCCTGTTCGTTTCAGAATTGATTTTAAAATAGCTATGTTTGTGTTTGAGGCCTTAAATGGTCTGGCCCCTCAGTACCTAGCTGAACTCCTCCATCTTTGTACCCCTGCTAGAGCACTGAGGTCAGAAAATGTATTACTCTTAGATGTCCTGAGGTCTAGGCTAAAGACAAAATGTGATCAAGCTTTTGTGGTGGCTGCCCCTAAAATATGGACACGTCTTCCACTGGTAATTAGGTCTGCCAAGACCTTACACAATTTTAAAACACAGCTGAAGACTCACTTGTTTTTATTGGCGTTCTGAGGCTTGGTTAGCCAAACATCCCTGGTCCTGTCGTGATTGTTTATTTTGTTTTTAAAAATGTATTATTGTAGTTTTTATGACTGTGTGTGTATACTGTATTTTGTATTTTCCTTTAGTATTTCTGTTTTTATATTGTATAGCACTTTGGTACAACTTTGATTGATTTAAATATGCTTTATAAATAAAGTTGACCTTGACCTGTAACTACTGCTTCATTGGGATCTATAGATCAATAGGATCACTGACCGGGCCATATTCCCCGTACCTGGCTAACTGAGTTAGCCGGATAATTTTCAGCATAGCTTGACTTAAGCCAGACATTTCCGTTCCCCGACGTCGGATTTTCTAAGTCGCTATGGCAACAGATCGAAAAGTTTGAACCTGCTCCGGAGCAGGGTTTAGTTCAGTTAGCTGGATGAACCATGGCCACGCCCTTGCAAAGAAATGCCAGCTCGCTTGCTGAAATAATTATCACAGTGTAGATCTGCATTATACCATTCTGAATTATATTTTTGTGCTTCGTTTTCCTAGAGGGGGCTTTTGAAATGTAAAATAATAGACCTAAAATGCTGATAATAAATCATATTCAGCCTATAGATTTACTTTGTCCTAAATAATGCACGTCATATTTATACGGATACGGTGCTCGGAATCGCGATACACACAGCATGTGGTTATTTTAATAACGGCGCATTATAAATGTGAATCCCGCAGGGATATTTTTAATGAATGAAACCTATCGGCCGTTTGGCTCTGATTCGTTTCATATTCTCGACTGTGGATGTATTTGCTTAACGGAGCGCCCGGATTGTGTTTCATTCAAGCATAAATTGAAGAGTCTATGCGTGGACTGTGGATATGAATTACGAGGAATCGGAATCTGTGGATTGTTGAATTGTATCACTGTCACTCACACGTTATTGTGATATTGTAACTGGGATTAAAATGTCTGATGAGATGTGCTGTTTGACGGATTTGAGAAATTGAATGAGCCGTTGACATTAATGCATTTGAGAAAATGCATTTATCTGTTCAAGCACTGTTATCTGATGATGAACATGTGTCACTGGTATAAACCAAAGGTTAATCAATTCAATGCATGTATGGATTATGTCCAAAACAGATTAAAACCTGATTAATAGTGAAACTGTATAGGCTCCAAGCCTCTCTGACACGTTATTTCGGGTCGCGCCTTGAAACTTTGGGAACCATGTATTTATATATAAAGTACATGATACCTAAGCCGAGCGCATACAGTACAGATATCCTCATAAGCATCTATTAATTCGTATCAATTCTGAATGAGTTTAACTAATTATTTTTCCTAGCAATAGATCTCATTCGATTATTCATTCCATTAAGCCTACTGCCAGCAGGCACATTTAAATAAATATAATCTGATTGATTGGGGTAATGAGGGACTTAACATTTGCCTATAGATATGCATTTAACTTGTCGGCGAGGCTATTGAGCCGTACTGTATTGTACCCATTCTGCAATCTGTTAATAAAGTTTGAAATCAATCAATCAATCAATCAATGCCGTTAGAAAATCAGGATTTCTGCGATCGACATCTGCTGTCTTTTCAGCTGAGGCGGCCGCGCGCACTGATCCTGAGTATCAAGTCTGGTTCGAATTAACGAGACTGAATCAGTGTTCGAGGAACAGGGAAAGCCCGGATTCAAACATCCCGTTAATTGAATCTGGATAATGGGACTTTTGATCGACTTAGTTGAACCAGGTACGGGGAATAGGGACCTGGCTTTACCATCTCATTATTGTAATTTCAATAGGAAAAGCAGATTCTCGATCACCTCTTCTAGAACCCATAATACACAATATTTTGAGGAACAGTCCTGGTCTATTATTCCAATAATTCTACACAGTGTAAATAAGTGGTCTACATGTTAAAATAATAGCTCTACATTCCAACAGTGTTTGGTCAGTAACATGGGTCTCCCAGTCCCTCCACTCTGCAGTAAACACAAAATAAATGCTCTGGTATCCTGTTTCCACTTCATCCAGTCTTATCCAGATAACTCACACATCGCAAAGTAAGAAATAAAATAAATAGTTTTAAGTAAACAAATTTCTTAGTGCAGTAAGCCAATGTCTATTGGCAAGATTCCTTGAAATAAGTCAAACATATGTATGGTTCTCTCTCCTGATTTGATCAAGTGGGGAGGGATACCAAAACATGTTCTGTTTACTGCAGAGTTGTTAGGAATCGGTAACAGGTAGGCTCAACCCCGAAGGGCATTTAATAATATGTTGCAAAAATTAATGCACACCAGTGTGTGTGCGTCTTGAGCCTGGCGGGTGGGCAACCATGACTGGTGGGAAGCACGGGAGTGAAGCTGTGAAGACAACGGAGAGAAAAACGGGGTAAGTCTTCACAGCGAGGGGAAGCACAGGGGGAAAACACGAAGAAAACATGAGACATCAAAAAACCATGGAACGGGTGGATACACGAAAACACAATGGGAGTAAGGTTAACATATAAACGACGAAAAACATATTCAGTGGGAGAAATATCAAGATACTTGCCAGGCCATCAATAAACGAAGATCTGACGCTGATGCATGGAGATCCTGGTCTTCTTGTAGGGTGGTGTGGTGATTAGATTGCAGGTGCGGAGTCTCCATCCATCAGCGTGATGATTCTCAGCTGTGCCTTTTGCACACCTGTTGAGCGCATGCCAAAGTGCAGGGAGTGAATGGGACAGACACGGGGTTAGAGACAGACACAGGGGTGTGTGAGGGAGACAGAGAGGATTGTGCAGGTGGAACCATAATAGGACCCCCCCCCCCCCGAGCAGGAGACTCCTGGTGACTGCCCGGGGCATCCGGCTGGGCTCCGTAAAAGTCACTGGGAGACATGATCTGGGGTCGGGGAATCCAACTCTGCTCCTCTGGTCCATAACCCTCCAAATCCACCAGGTACTGGAAGGAAGCCCCGACCCTGGCGACGGAACTTCAGGAGTCTCTGAACCGCCCACTGTGGGTGACCATCTACCAGTTGGGGGGGGGGGGGGTGCAGGAGCAGGTGGGTACGCGTCTATACTTACCACACACAAGCAAGTTGTCCTTCCGCATTCCCGTTTTGCGCTCTGATTGGCCATGCACGTTTCTGGTCATGTGACATGTGCGCCCAATCGCATGACAAGCAGTGTCTTAGCCCATTTCCGCGTCGAACAGCCTGCAAACGACCTAACGCCTAGTTTATCACTGGTTAAGCTTAGGCGACTCTTTTGCAGTTGGTTAAGGTTAGAGTTTGGAATCAGGGCTGGCGTTCTATTGCCATGCTCTAAGACAAACTCTAACCTTAACCAACTTCGAAAGAGCGCCTAAGCTTAACCGTCCAAAGAACTTGCCGTCACACGATTGGGCGCACATGTCGCATGACCAGAAACGTCAGTGGCCAATCAGATCGCGCAAAAGGACAACTTGCTTGTGGTAAGTATAGATGCGGTGGGGACGGGTTGCTGGTGATGTAGGGCTTGACCCGAGAGACAGGGGACACCGGGTGGATACGTCGGAGAGAGTGAAAGTGGGGGAGGGGGACGTTGAGGGGGAGGTCTGCAGTTGACAACCACACCTGTTGGCCGACCTGGTACTCCGGGATCGGCGACGGTTGCCGCTCCGGGTGGTCCGTGCAGAGCGCGCAGAGTTCCAGACCCGACGACAGCGGTGGAGTTGGGCCTGGACTGATGGTACCGACGCTTCAGCCTCCTGGAAGGGGAGTAGAGGTGGCTGGTATCCCAGGGAGCAGTCAAACGGCGACCGGCCGGTGGAGTCATTGACCAATGGTGCTCAGCGAGCATGCTCCTGGAGAACACCAGGATGTCGGTAGAGGACCACGAAAATGTCCAACATGTCCCTCAGCAGGTCGTTCATCAGCGCCTGGAACACTGACGGCGCATTGGTGAGTCCGAAGGGCATCACGCGGTATTCGTAGTGGCCACGGGGGGTTTTGAACGCCATCTTCCACTCGTCCCCCTCACGAATCCGGACCAGGTGGTATGCGTTCCGGAGGTCCAACTTTGTGAACACGATGGCTCCGAGGAGGGGTTCGAAGTTGGATCTTATGAGGGGCAGAGGGTAGGTGTTCCAGATGGTAATGGCGTTGAGCTCACGGTAGTCAATGCATCCTTCTTTTTGACGAAGAAGAACCCCACTGCCAACGGGGAACGAGAGGGATGGATGGTACCTTCGGCCAAGCACTCTGCAATGTAGGTCTCCATGGCTGCCTTCTTCGGCGTGGCGAGGTTGTAGAGCCGACTGACCGGGAGCTTGTTGTCGGGGCAGAGCTCTATGGCGCAGTCGTAAGGCGGCCGGTGGGGAGGCAGGGTACGGGCTCTCTCCTTGCTGAAAGCCTCGGCATGGAAGAGAGGTTGGAAGGAGCAGGGAGTGGTCAAATGTGACACATTGTCGAAAATGTTTACCAAATGTGTTTGTTTGTATATAGTCTCTGTATGGATTTGTCTGTCGGATTTAGTTGCTGGAGAAAATGACATGTACTCTGTGCCCTTTGTGGTTTGAGGTCTTCAGATTAACAAGCTGAAATAACCTGTTCAGAATTGGTTCCCCTGGATAATGTCACAATAGGATGAATTGGCTTTGATTAATCAAATAGCTGTGGCGTTTGGAGCCGAACATCATTTTACCTAATGTACTGCCCAGTTTGTAACAATATGTTCCTCTTGGGTGTGGGGTAGCCAGGCAGGGAAGGAAACAATTAATAAAAAATCTGGTCTGCACTGTTCCCACCGTAAACAGTGTGCTCAATACAGCCCACAAAAGAAGAAAGAGGTGCTTGAAAATAAATAATTACAGATCTAGACATGATTCTTTCCAAGGGAAATCGAACAAACATATTCCACAGAGTCGAGGAATTCATATAAGACTGTTGAAATGATACATAACATGTCTCCTTTCAAATGTAAAATGTCATTATGGTGTCTATAGACCTGTTCGCTGATGACGTCATGACAATAATCGTGCACAGACCTGAAGCAGAAAGGAACGTAATCCTGGTCAGAACAATGGGGCAGACTACAATATATTTGCATTTGTTAGCCATGCTAGCGATCTAAACAATCAATCCATGCCAAAGCTAGATATGTAAAACAAAAAGGTGAACGACTCACACTCACAGCCATGCTGATTTGGCAAAATGACATCCAGCCGTTGACAACCTTTAGTCAGGGGAGTGTCATGGTTTCTCCATAGAGCCCCGTTGTACTTCTTTTGGCGCAGTAGCTCGCGCAGGTAGGGGGACATTTTGTCACGTGACTCAGTTGGTATTGCTGATTGGCTCGAACACAGTATGTTTGTAAACAGCGAACATGTCTATTATTCCAGGAAAATACAGCCCAGTGAACTTTTTACATTAAGTATTTGATACATCCGGGGATAAATACATCATAATGATATCGCACATCTTATCTCTCAATAACTCTCAAATGAATGTGTACAATAGTTTTGGGATTATGTGTGTGAGATTATGAGCATAATACATTCAGCTTTTTTTTGGCAGAGTGTTCCCTTATGACCAACACCATTTAGAAGATCAGCCCATCTTTTTTGGTCAGACTTTTTCGGTCAGACCTCAGTCTAGAAGATTTGTCTTGAAGGCCTTGTTTGAAATGTCCATTTTAAATACGTGTGATTGTATGATTCAAATACTGTACTGTTTGACTACCTTCAGAGTAAAGTAAGGACGTTTGGTCTCATGTTACCTTCATGTATGGTAACCGTCCCTTGTGGTTTGGGGGCCCCAACCTTTTAGATCATAACGTGGCCAGAAACAGTGCCATGTCATTACAGGAGGCAGGACAATTTCATGCAGGTATTTTATAATCAGGTTAATTTGTATTTTTATCATATTTATTAACATGTCTATTTTATGTCTACTTTATCATCTTCTACCTATTTTACATAATATTGTATGCTTGCACAATCGAAGCAGGCATGGCCAACCGCATTTCACTGTATGCCCTGGTATGTATGTGATAAATAAACCTCTTGAATCTTGAATCTTGAATGTCCTGCGCTGAAGCTATGGTGGACACACTCATGTGTGCAAGTACACACACACACACACACACGCAAAGTCCTAAACATCAAAGCTCCCCAGATGATCTATCTATGGCCCAGGTGTTGCCCTGACAGCAAACATACAATTCTAATCAGTGAACCAGGAAATGGAGAGAGAGGGAGAGGGAGAGAGAGAGAGAGAGAGAAAGAGAGAGAGAGAGAGAGAGAGAGAGAGAGAGAGAGAGAGAGAGAGAGAGAGAGAGAGAGAGAGAGAGAGAGAGAGAGAGAGAGAGAGAGAGAGAGAGAGAGAATGAAGGTTGATCTTGTAGACCCTTCCCTCTCTCGGGGTGTGGGTTGTACTACTTTCAGAAAGCATTAGGGACCCATGTACTCTAATTGTATTTGAAAGGGTGAGGCCCAGGTTGTGACAATCCCTCTGGCCCCTCTACCCTCCCCTGTGTCACTGACCCACGGTGGCCTTAGGTCCCCCTCACCCCCCCCCCCTCTCTCTCTTCCTTTGTTCTCCTCCCACTCTCTCTGAGAGCTGACCCAAGTTCCCATCAGAGAGCACTGGGGTCCTCTAAAACAGGGTCCGCTTTAATCTGTTTTAAAATCTGTTAGTATAGAGCACGTCTCTCGCACGGTAGTCCCATCTCCCTGGTGCAGGGAATATTTAGTCTATTCTATTCTCAGCATCCAGCGATTGTTTGAATGTGGGTTTCTAAATCATTCCAAGGTTCCAAGCCGCCAGGAATACGCCCCCACAGTGATTAAAGTAGTCAAAATATTGTGTATCTATGTTACAGTCAATATGGGAAAACAGAGATTTTGTACATTTCCGGGGTTACATGCACATCAGGTCTGTAAATTATGAGATTTTTGAGGCCAATAATATGTCAATAAGGTTCTAATACAGTGAAAAGTTGATAGTTTCTGTCCTAATCTGATTAAACATCCACATCTTTTTACGCATGTTAACCCTTACTTTAACCCCAACCTTAACCTCACTGGAGATGTCATGATCATAAAATAATGATCACGCAGATACTTGTTTCAAGTATCAAAATAAATGTGCAGCGTACTAACCATGCCATGATTGCACATGGGAGGACCGCTGTGGTGTATTTTCCTCTCAAATCTGTCCCTGTGTGGTTTGTTTTGAAGAAGCTACAATAGGGTGAACAACCTTCCAAACAGATGAATATGAAGATATCTTTGTTGATAAAGCAAGCTTTGTTTGGAAAGGCTTTCCTTTGCACCATAAATGAACATGCCAACATTATGGGAAATGCACATACCATGTTCTCCAGACAAGAAGATAGATAGCTGTGCGTTCAGTAGTAAGCTATCTGGCTGCAAGCTAGTCTGGCTTTGCATAAATGAAAGGAAGCGGATACAGACCACTAGCCTAGCTTAAAACTCTTGTTGGCCAAAAACTTGTTTTTGGCTAGCTGATCAGTGTCTGCTTCCATTCATTTGTGCAAAGCTAGGCTATCTTGCAGCCGGATAGCTTTCTACTGAACACACAGAGAGGAAATTGGTATCTATCTTCGTGTCTGACTCTGGAGAAGATGGTGAGCGCATTACCCATAATGCTGGCGTGTTTAACAAGCGGGCAGAAAAGTGGCAATTTTTTTACTTGAACTTGAGGACTAGATACCTTTTTTGCAAACCAAAACAACATACTTTATACTTATAGCACATGCATGAGCCTGATCTCTTTTGAAAGATGACATTCTGAAGTTTCTATTTCCAGAATCTTTTTTTAACTTTTAGTGCTAACGTAATATGTCTGAACTTGAGTTGTAAAAAAACTTGCTACTCAAGTTTTTCTGTAGTAGTTAGTAGTCCAGAGGTAGTATTTCCCCAGAAGGTGGTATGGCTTACAAATCCAGACGGGGCCATAGCCTGAAGCCTTATGTAGTACATATCCAAATCCACATTTCATAAAGATCCATTCAGAAATGAGTGATTAGGAGTGATTTTGGTAAACTGTGTACAAAGAAAAACTCAGTTTTCTCATAGACTTCAATTCATTCGGCTGTTTTGCTCTTCATGTTTTCGTGTTTCTTTGTGTTTTTAATTTTTATTTATTTAGATCCCCATGTGGGCTATCCTTGGAAAGCCACACTCATTGGTTACAACAATCCACAATCGTTTTCGAGATCGGATCTAGATTGACGGAACTACTGCAGCCTGAGTCGGGAGTGGTATTTTGCGCAATACCGTGTACTTTGCACAAGCCTAAAATACCGGCATGTAACTCGAGAACCGCTGAACAGATTTTGGCCGATTTTGTCGCTATCGACAGGCAACAAATAAGCCTTCAATTCGATATATATATATATATTGTATTACAAAATATGCACACCCGAGCCACTAGGGGTCGCCAAAGTGCCTGTTGCAAAAAATCCGAAAAACTTCCCATATGAGGGACGTTGCAGCTTAAGAGGTTGCCTTTCAGCAGAAGCAGTGTGGATCCGGCCCAGTAGCACGCAATACCAATACAAAACAGGGGCTAAGAACGGACTTGTCCGCAGTGTCATGTATCTTCCCTTCTCTTCCGTCTCATCGTGTGTTCTGCGGTAATTCCTGCCAAGGTTTGGACATTGAACTTACAATGATATATCGATGTGGAGATCTTACTTACTAATGGACTACAACCAAGCTCATTGGCCACATTCCCAAAAAGCCATCCTCCCCCCCAAAAAACACGGATGTCAGCTAAAGCGCCAACTCTATGTGATGCTAAGAGCAGCGATTGGCCAGGAGCCCGCAAGGATTATTGGTATCTTATGGAAACGTTATGGGCCGACGGTATAAAACACGTCTTAAAAGAGAATGGCACCACGTTGGGGCAGAGTCTAAAGATTCTAAAGTGGAAATCTTTTCTGGCAGTGGTGCTACAGAGTGAGTGACATGTCTAATAGAGACCCCACCGTCCAGACCCCCCCCCCCCCCCCCCCCCCTCCCTCCACACACACACACACACACACACACACACACACACACACACACACACACACACACACACACACACACATGCCGAGGGTCGGAGACCATCTTTATGTGTGTGTGTTTGTGTAGGAAGACAGGCATTGTAGTAGAGCTGCCTGGAAGGATGAGTGCTTGTTGTTGCAGTGAGTCCAGGAAGAGTCCAATAGACGAATACCCCCCCCCCCACACACACACACACACACGCACACACACACACACACACACACACACACACACAAATAATGAGCTGCACAGCTATTTTGGCTAACTGTCAATTGAAAGGAGAGTAGATATTTGGTCTACATTCTGACTATAGGGGAATTCCTCATAATCAACCTTTGACATCCATCGATTGGCTCATTTGCGTAAAGTGTCTCGAGGTCGATCGGTTGACTGAACGGTAAAAATAGGATCTTACAATAACATTTAAACATTATTGTGTTTGGACGGCACACAGCCAATTATAAAAATAATTTGAATTAGAAAGAAATGTGGGGAAAAAAAGCCAGGTTGTTCAACTAGTCTGATTTAATAATGTTCCCCCACTATTACTTCTCAGAAGTGCAGCCCAGCAACCACTTCCTGCAACTGAGTACCCACAGAATCAAGAGGAACATTTTATTTTACAAGCAGTTGGTACCGAGGCACTGGAAGCCCTTATAAATGACGGCAATCTTCCCTACCTTTGGATTCTAATACTAAGAAAAATGAAGGCCTTGTAATATAGGATTCCAACCCGCAGAAGTATTTCCAAGTGGATGCTTGACATTCAAGGGTACAACACACGCATGGAGAGTTGGTTTAAGTTAATCTTTTGTGCACACACACACACACACACACACACACACACTCAACAATGGTAAATTAACTGCAAATATGTATAGCACTTTTTCTAGTCTCACACCCACACCGGCAGTGAAGGCAGCCGGCACCAACCAGCACGTCAGAAGCAGTTAGGGGTTAATAAAGTGGGGCGACAGTGGCTCAGGAGGTACAGCGATCGTCTGGTAGTTGGAAGATTCCCGCTCATCCCCGGGCAGCGTGTCGAAGTGTCCTTGAGCAAGACACTTAACCCCTAACTGCTCCCGATGAGCAAGTTGGCACCTTGCATGGTTGCCTCTGCCATCTGTGTGTGAATGTGTGAGAGTGAATGGGTGAATGTGAGGAACAAAATTGTAAAACGCTTTGGATAAAAGCGCTATATAAAATGCACCGTTTACCATTTAAAGTGCCTTGCTCAAGTACACTTCAACATGAAGCCGGGATTGAACTGGGAACCTTCAGATTACCAGACGACCTCTCTGCCTTCAGAGCCACTGATGCCCCAATCATAAAATACAGTTCAAGTACAATATGGCACAATATGCATGTAATATTCTATCTCCCCTTTCACACATGTGCACGCAGACGCACACACACACACACACACAGAGTACCAATCGTCCTTGCTCTAGCATTTGCTCAAAATAATACAGTATACAGTAGGCAATAAGATCCCTGAGAAATGTATTCAGCATTGAAATCACCAAGTAAAATGAATTGCACCATACAAGTATACTGCACTGAGTTAAGCCCTGGCCAATAAACACTACTGTCCCACTGTCTAATTGCTGTGGGAACAAAATACTAAAAACATTTATTTTTTCTTTGCAGAATCCTTCCTCTGCCCAGATTGCTTAGCTGGATCCTGTTGTGAAGATGGTGGGTAGGGTCATGCACTCAGCCTTAGTCAGGATGATAATATTCTCACAGCTGGGGAGCACTGTGAGAGCTATTTTGCAAGTGAGAGATATCATCACTGTTACACTTCAAGTCAAGTCAAGCCAAGTCAAGTGTTCCTTTATTAATCCCCTTGGGGAAATGCAGGTGTCATAGCAGCAC
Source organism: Notolepis coatsorum (assembly GCF_963971535.1). Classification (NCBI taxonomy): domain Eukaryota; kingdom Metazoa; phylum Chordata; class Actinopteri; order Aulopiformes; family Paralepididae; genus Notolepis; species Notolepis coatsorum. Next base: position 36,776,900 of record NC_140168.1, on the reverse strand, counting down.
GGGGAAGGGGAGGTACATGGAGGAAAAAAGACAATATAATATAAATAGTAATAATAGAGTAGAACATAATAATAATAAGAGTAAAAAGGCAGTATATTCTATTGATAATAGTATGCATTGTATAATAGTAGCACACTGCGGCAGAGTCCGTGCAGTGTTTTGTAATTAAGAGTCAGACAGTTGTCAATTCTCCAGCCATTAGTTCTCCAACTATTGGCGGCAGTCCATGCCCATGGTTGTGGATCCTGATGGCTCCTAGCACGGAGGACTGGCAGAGGTGATTTGTGGCGCGTCGGTGGGGGGGGGGGGGGTAAGTATTATGGCTGAACGTGATCCTCATCTTGACTAGCTCTTCATAGAGGGAGTGGGAGGGGTTTTCCAGTATAGTGGCCAGCTTTCTCCCCATCCTCCTCTCTGCCACCACCTCTAGTTTGATTGGGTCGACTACTCCACTAATGGAGATAGCCTTCCTTACCAGCTTGTTCAGTTTGTTAGTGTCTCTTGAATTGATGTTACCCCCCCCCCCGCGTACCAAAGGAGAGGCCACTGGCTACTACAGATGATAAAACGATTGCAGCAGCCTATTAAACGTGTTGAAGCACCTGAGTCTCCTCAGACCAGTCCAGTTGAATGTTCAAGTGGACTCCCAGGAACTTGTAGGTCTCCACACTATCACTATTACCTCGGATAGTGATGGGAGTAGGGGGCCTCTTTTTATTTTTTATTTTTTTGTCCTTTTTTGAGGGCACTCCATCCACCCCCCCTCTTCGGGGGACAACTTCATTATTTATTATACGTTTTAACTATTTACAGTGCAAAATAAAATTTAAAGTGTTGACCTGTAGCTGACCCTCCAGTCTGTACTTGTAGCTGTCCTTGGCTGCTCTAGGATGCTTAGGCTATGTTTAAAGGCACCATCAGCATTTTTTATGGAAGGCTTTGGCCTTGTCATAAAGGCCTGATTAAATGCCTGGATTCCAAAACAAACTTGAAAATAACACCTTGGTCTTCACCAAGAACAGCATTAATAAAATAGATAATACACATGTCATTTACACATGTTCATTTGTAAATAACGCCTATGGGAAAAAAATTGGTGAAAAAAAGACACAAACAGCTTTAATATCTGGGGAAGACATGTTCCAAATGCCTGTAAAAAGCAGGTGATTATCATAATAACATGCTAGAAGGGTCAAGGACACAAGGTCCACTTCAATGACCGTAAACACACAGTAAACACGATTCCACAATCATACTTGAAAGTTAGTGCAGCATTTGTGGCAGGATCGTCTCACAACAAATGGCCTCGTTAAAATGTCAGCCTAGGATTCAAATGGATAGAAATGTCATTCTCAAATGAGTTACCATTACAAAGGGAGTTCACCACGATACACTGAGAAGGAACCTCTCTATCTATTCCAGCTCTATGCCCATTTCAACTCTGCGTGGTCATGTGGTACGGTCTGCAGCCAATCACAGCGTTTCTTAATAAAATGTAACAAAAGAAGAAGACCTGGACCGGATAAGGTAAACACCCGCCCAAGGTTAGCTCTCCGATGAGACAGCTTTCAAATAGCTTTATAATTGTAAATTATTACTTTTCGCTTGTTATTCTTCTGATATACTTGATCAGTTTGCATTAGACAAAAATACGGATGGCCTCTTTAAGCACCTGGCTTTCCTGAAACACTGAAGTCATGCACTGCTCTTATTAATTCTGCGTCTGCAATCAAAATCAACATGTCCTCCGTGAGAACCTGCTGGCTGAGGAGAGGCCGAGGTGATGCTCGTCCGTTCACTCTGTATCACTTCTCTCATTCCTCTTCACAGCTCTCTTTGAAACAGGCCAGCTGTTACGTTCCCATCCTCCTCTTCTTCTCCTCCTCCTCCTCATCCTCCAGTCCACTGTGATGGATCCTCATCCCTCTGCCTGTGTTTACATGATAATACCGTTTCAAACGTCACCCCCGCCCTACCACAGCCACGGCGCGTCTCTCCTCTTCCCGTTTCTTACCCCCCCCCCCCCCCTCCTCTTCATCATGTTGTTTCCTTCTCTCCACTCTGGTGAACTCTTCCTTCACCCTTCCTTAAACTAATGTTACTCGTCTTCATTTACTCTAGGGGCCCCATCTGTTTCTCTCGTTCTCTTCCTCTTTCATCCATCTCTTTATCTTACCCTCTTTCATTTGTTTTCTCCCGCCCCCCGTCCCACTCTCACACACACACACACGCGCGCACACACGCACACACACACACACACACACACACACACACACACACACACACACACACACACACACACACACACACACACACACACACACACACACACACACACACACACACACACACACACACACACACACACACACACACACACACACACACACACACACACACACACACACACACACACACACACACACACACACACACACACACACCTTCATCAGCGCTGTCAGTGTGTCTATTACGTATTGTGCCATGTCACTGCACCATTCCTCTCTCATTACGGGGGTGATTGAAACCCTCTGTGGTTGGTGTTTCATATCTCCGGCTGTGTTTTTTATTAACACCTCATGTATCGGCAAATCCCAAACGTCGTCAGCCGCGATCAGAACGGGGTAGAACTTTTCAGACGCACCTTTTCCAGCTCACAATTAATTCAGTTGAGTCATAGATTACGTTCAGATGTTATTTATTGTGATCCCATCGATCTCCAAGCATAGGATGCACAATACAAAATGAAAGCGAGCGAACAAACTACAAAACAAACTGGGAATATTAACTGTTGTTGCTGCGTGTGTGTGGTCGAAAAACTGTATGATTGCCCCGTCTTTTCCAAATCAAAACTGCCCTTGTTCCCGGTAGACATCCACTTTAATAAACACCTGATAATTACCCACCTGATAATTATCATTAATCAGCGAACCATTAGGCCTACCATTTTCATACCAATAGGGGAGCAATCATTCCAAATAACCAAAAAGATTCTGTTTCATTATAATATATACACAATATAGAATACGTTTAAATCTAAATATCAACACATGATGGTCAAAAAGAAAACATTTAAATAATAAGCAATATGGCTCCAACACCTCAGTCTGGACTTGATATTACTTCCTCTCTCCTATACAGACAGCTGGGAGGCCGACCTCTTTCAAGGGAGAGTCTGGAAAGACGACAGGATCGTCGCCTTACTTATCATGGAATTTATTTATAATAACGCAAATATACATGTGCCATAATCATAAGGATGAGAGCTCAATGAAGAAACCCAATCCCATTGCCAAAAATAAAGTCTAACATGCATATAGATACTATGGAACTACACACTATGCATGTGTTACATCATGGCCCATAACAGCCCCCAAACAGCAAGTTCAACGGACGCATCAGCACTTAATGGAGAGGAAACTTCTATTAGTGGCTTGCTGTTTCCAGTTTAACAACCAACCACACACAGCAAGTTAACAAAAGGAACTTAACTGGGGGGATATGGTGCGCTGAGAGCCCCCAGATGAGCAGACCTCTGCGCCCGCAGTGGAGGAGAAGATGGACGGGTGGAGGACAGCGTTGGAGGATGAAACTGGAGCATGCGCAATTGCGCACACACTATCGGAGACTTCCCCCAGGAATGGTCCGCCATCTTGACTGTGGGCTCCCATTATAAAGCCCAGGTGTGTGACCTCATTGTGTACCTAGGGGGAAACCGAAAGAGAGCTGGGGGAGGCGCGCCTGGGGGGTTGGTTGTTGGCCTATCAGCAGATCCTCTTCAGAAACGCTCGTTTGTCCACAGCTGTGCCCAATCCGTATTAATTAGTTGATAATGTCCAAATGTTCTGGGCACAGCTGTGGGAGAGTGACATCATGCAACACATAGCTCATAGGTTGCATCTCAGTTATGCAGTAATCCAAGGCAGTATATTCAGTATATTCACGTCACTCCGACAGTTGTTATGATCCATGGGGGTTTATTCCGACAGTCCTTACCATCCTCAGGTGTAATAAAAAGTGGTGCCGTGCACGTTAAAATGACTTATATTATATTACAGTAGGGAGTAGGGGGGGGGGGTTGCATGTAGAGCACTGTCCCGTCAAGCTGTGACAATATCATGAATGGTTATCCTGAGCTGAGAGCAACACTCCCTTGTCCTGAAGGAAAGCGGCCTCGGTGGGCCTATACTAGGAACCATTTTCTAATTCTCTACCATGCTACGTACACGTCTAGACATTATAACGACTCACTGGTGAGTCTTAACTCTTCCCCCTTTAATAACCATTCACAGAAATGCAATTTTGTCAATAAATGAAATCCAATTTCTACCCGCGGTAGGACAAATAAATAAATAATCAAATGAATGGGGATGATGTCACCAGATAACAATAACCTACTCACCTAAGGTCCAGATCCTCTGGATTGTGTGTTATGGTTTGTAACCGACCCCAATCGCACAACACAAGACAGGTATGAGAGTGAGCCAAACAGGGCATTTATTCATTACAAAACAAAAGGCGGCACTGTCCCTTTAAGGGAGAACACAAAAACACAGGAGTCAAAGAAAATAGGGAAAATGCGGCACTGTGCCTTTAAGAGGCGAACAGGCTAAGGGGCTAAGGGGACAGGGCCAGGGGAAATTGTCAGGGCAGGACCAGGGGCACTGGAGAGGGGGAACAGGGACAGAGGCCCGGGGAGGCGGGCTGGGGACAGGGACAGAGAAACAGGGTTAAGGCCTTGGACAGGGCGAGGGCCAGAGCTGCTTACAGGGATGGCAGGGTTCCGACGGCGGAAGCCTGGCACGGAGATCCTCCTCGGAAACTGCCGACGGGCAGCGCAGAACACCGGGGGTCCCAGAGGACCGGGGCGAAGAGACGCATCCTCCCGTGGAACTAGGAAGCGATGCGCGCCGGCTTGACGTCTGGAGTGGGAACACCACTCCAGGCCTGGCACGGAGATCTTCCTCGGATGCTGCAGACGGGCAGCGCAGAACACCGGGGTCCCAGGGGACCGGGGCGAAGAGACGCATCCTCCCGTGGAACTAGGGAAGCGATGCGCGCCGGCTTGACGTCCGGAGTGGGAGCGCGCCGGCTTGACGTCTGGAGTGGGAGCGCGCCGGGCTTGACGTCTGGAGTGGGGAACACCACTCCAGGCTGGCACGGAGATCTTCCTCGGATGCTGCAGACGGGCAGCGCAAAACACCGGGGTCCCAGGGGACCGGTGCGAAGAGACGCATCCTCCCGTGGAATAGGAAGCGATGCGTGCCGGCTTGACGTCTGGAGTGGGAACACTGGAAAACCTCCGTAGAGGATTAGAGAGCGCAGACGGTGTCCCACTCCAGGCAAACGGCGACAGGTGGTGATGGCTGGCACGTCGTCTCACGCCGGAACACTGAACACAGATAAAGATACAGAGTCCAGAACACAGAACCAGCATACAGAACGACCCGACAGGACTGGAGGGGAGGTCCAGGTATTTAAAGCCCTCTGGGGCGCTAATCATAAACTATGAACAGCTGTGAAAGGTAGTCCAAGGGTGGGGGGCTGGTGAAGAGCAGAGGAGAGTAAAACATCGCAAGGGTGGGGGCTGTTGAGGAGAGTAGACAGGGAAAGTCCAAAGGTGGGGGGCTGGTGAGGTGAGGAGGACAGGGAATTAAAGGTCCAGGGAACAGGCGAAACCTCACATTGTGTCATCCCACACCATCCATGAACACCCTTTGATATGGAATAATTTGACAGATGATTCACAGAGCGTGTCTGAAGAGGACCTGGGGATAGGCCGACAACCAACCCAAGCTCTCTTTCGGTTCCCCCTAGGTACACAATGAGTTCATGGACAACAGAGTCTTTGATTAAGGATGGAGTTTACTGACAGAATGACATAAAGTGTCAGTGTCAACTAAGTTACAGCAATGGGCCCTATAGCTAGATCTCTGTAGAATGGCAAGCTAACAAAGTATTCATACAGGAGAGTAGACAAAACTGAGTTGTACCTTGACTATGAGTTATAGATATGATATGCAGACTATGAGAAGGCCTATATATGCATTTGTGTGTAATAGAAAGAGAGAGAGAGAGAGAGAGAGAGAGAGAGAGAGAGAGAGAGAGAGAGAGAGAGAGATGAGAGAGAGAGAGAGAGAGAGAGAGAGAGAGAGAGAGAGAGAGAGAGAGAGAGAGAGAGAGAGAGAGAGAGAGAGAGAGAGAGAGGAGAGAGAGAGGGAGAGAGGTGTGGGAGGAAGATGTGGTGTAGATATGTCTGGAGGAGAGAGAAGAGGAGAGAGAGTTAGAGAGATGAGAGAGAGAGAGAAGAGAGAGAGAGAGAGAAGTAGAGAGGAGAGAGATGAGAGAGAGAGAGAGAGAGAAGAGAGAAGAGAGAGGAGAGAGAGAGAGAGGGAGAGAGAGATAGAGAGAGGAAGGAGAGGAGAGAGAGAGGAAGGAGAGAGAGAAAGAGAGAGAGGGAGATAGAGGAAGAGTAGTGCTGGTTGTAAAATCACCCTGTCATGTATAACACCTTTTTGGGAAATACTATGAAATACTATTTCATAAGGGTTCCTTTCCATTGTCAACAAATTAGGACAGTCCTACCTGGACTAGTCTTGAGTCCACCAGGAGGAGGGCCACAGTCTTACCTGGACTAGTCTTGAGTCCCACCAGGAGGGAGGGCCGCAGTCCTACCTGGACTAGTCTTGAGTCCACCAGGAGGAGGGCCGCAGTCCTACCTGGACTAGTCTTGAGTCCACCAGGAGGAGGGCCACAGTCCTACCTGGACTAGTCTTGAGTCCAACAGGAGGAAGGGCCGCAGTCCTACCTGGACTAGTCTTGAGTTCCAACAGGAGGAAGGGGCCGCAGTCCTACCTGGACTAGTCTTGAGTCCACCAGGAGGAGGGCCACAGGTCCCTACCTGGACTAGTCTTGAGTCCACCAGGAGGAAGGGCCGCAAGTCCTACCTGGACTAGTCTTGAGTCCAACAGGAGGAAGGGCCGCAGTCCTACCTGGACTAGTCTTGAGTCCACCAGGAGGAGGGCCACAGTCCTACCTGGACTAGTCTTGAGTCCACCAGGAGGAGGGCCGCAGTCCTACCTGGACTAGTCTTGAGTCCACCAGGAGGAGGGCCACAGTCCTACCTGGACTAGTCTTGAGTCCACCAGGAGGGAGGGCCACCCGTCCTATCTGGACTAGTCTTGAGTCCACCAGGAGGGAGGGCGCCAGTCCTACCTGGACTAGTCTTGAGTCCACCAGGAGGAGGGCCACAGTCCTACCTGGACTAGTCTTGAGTCCACCAGGAGGGAGGGCCACAGTCCTACCTGCAGTCTTGAGTCCACTGGGGAGGAGGGCCACAGTCCTACCTGCAGTCTTGAGTCCACTGGGAGGAGGGCCACAGTCCTACCTGGACTAGTCTTGAGTCCACCAGGAGGAGGGCCACAGTCCTACCTGCAGTCTTGAGTCACACCAGGAGGGAGGGGCCACAGTCCTACCTGCAGTCTTGAGTCCACTGGGAGGAGTGCCACAGTCCTACCTGCAGTCTTGAGTCCACTGGGAGGAGGGCCACAGTCCTACCTGTAGTCAGTCTTGAGTCCACTGGGAGGAGGGCCACAGTCCCTCCTGCAGTCTTGAGTCCACTGGGAGGAGTGCCACAGTCCTACCTGGGACTAGTCTTGAGTCCACCCAGGAGGGCCACAGTCCTACAGTACCTGGACTAGTCTTGAGTCCACCAGGAGGAGGGGCCACATACTTTGTACTTCAACTACTTTAACCTTTTCATACTGTAGGATAATTAGTCATGACTGCCCCTAAATAAGCCCATACTGATTCAGGCTGTCATTGAAATCCAGTCAGGATGGTCAAATCAAGAGCCTGCAGAATAATGAAAGACCCTCACCACCCCAACAACAGCCTGTTCAAACTGCTGTGGTCAGGCAAGCACAGAGAGACTAAGGCTCAGCTTCTTCGCCCAGGCCATCAGAACACTGAACACTGACACACAACACACACAACACACATTCTGCACTCGCTCACACACAAACACACCACAAGTCACTTTAAACACATAAGAAAAGGATACTTAAAAATAAAAAAGAAGGTCACAAGGAAAGAACTTGTTGTGATTATTGTAGAGTATAGTTAGTACTAGCAAGTATAGCATAGGGACATATAACTGTATATTGTATAGTAGTGTACATAATTTGCAGCTCAACATTGTATTTTTTCCCTATTGTTAGGTTTTAGTGAGTTTTTCCTTACCTTCGCGTGGGGTATGTCTGGGAGTGCTTGCATTCTTTCATTTATTTGCATTCATCTAAAAAAATGTTTGGACCCTATGGTGTTCTTGTTCTGTCTTGACCTATTGTTATGTTGTCTTCTTGACTTGTTTAAAGAAGACCTGTACGGCCCATGGGGACATTAACGTGTGTTGTCGGGCCCTATAAATAAATTTGATTTGATTTGATTTATTGCTTTTATCTCAGGATTTATTACATGTCTATTTTATTCATGTCTATTTTATGTCTACTTTATCATCTTCTACTTATTTTATTTACTATTGTATTCTTGCACAATCGAAGCAGGCATGGCCAACAGCATTTCACTGTATATGCCCTGGTATGTATGTGATAAATAACCTCTTGAATCTTGAATCAAATTGGCTGTAAGATTGAGGCAAAATACAGTATGCAGTGTGTGTGAACCAGGCCTTTTCTTACATTTGTAGGATCACGTGTTTGACTCAAGTTTATTCTCATTAATCTGCCACTATCTAATCATCAATGCATGCTAATACTACTAATATATACTATAGATGTAATATTGATGAAAGAAATAAAGAACAAAATAAAAAAACCCAGAGGCATAGAAGGCAGCTTTGACATTGTGCAATATGTGTGTGTGGCGCACAATGAACAGAATCAAATCGATCACAAATAGTGTTTTGTTCTGTTGAATATTTTACGTTCAGATGGTCAAATCAAGAGCCTGCAGATATAATGAAAGGACCCTCACCACCCCCACAACAGCCTGTTCAAACTGCTGTGGTCAGGCAAGCACAGAGAGACTAAGGCTCAGCTTCTTCGCCCAGGGCCATCAGAACACTGAACACTGACACACATACACACACAACACACATTCTGCACTCGCTCACACACAAACACACCACAAGTCACTTTAAACACATAAGAAAAGGATACTTAAAAATAAAAAAGAAGGTCACAAGGAAAAGAACTTGTTGTGATTATTGTAGAGTATAGTTAGTACTAGCAAGTATAGCATAGTGACATATAACTGTATATTATTGTATAGTAGTGTACATAATTTGCAGCTCAACATTGTATTGCTTTTATCTCAGGATTTATTACATGTCTATTTTATCATGTCTATTTTATGTCTACTTTATCATCTTCTACTTATTTATTTACTATTGTATTCTTGCACAATCGAAGCAGGCATGGCCAACAGCATTTCACTGTATATGCCCTGGTATGTATGTGATAAATAAACCTCTTGAATCTTGAATCAAATTGGCTGTAAGATTGAGGCAAAATACAGTATGCAGTGTGTGTGAACCAGGCCTTTTCTTACATTTGTAGGATCACGTGTTTGACTCAAGTTTATTCTCATTAATCTGCCACTATCTAATCATCAATGCATGCTAATACTACTAATATATACTATAGATGTTAATATTGATGTAAGAAATAAAGAACAAAATAAAAAACCCAGAGGCATAGAAGGCAGCTTTGACATTGTGCAATATGTGTGTGTGGCGCACAATGACAGAATCAATCGATCACAAATAGTGTTTTGTTCTGTTGAATATTTTACGTTCTACTGCCAGCTGTGTTTTGACTTGAAAAGAGAAAATTACAAACATCAAAGTTGTTTTGAAATCATAGTTGTTCTAACCCAGGGGTACAATACGTGTCTGGCTGTGTTCCGCATGAAAATTCCAATTATCTTAAATCTTTAGAAAAATAAAAGTAGTAATGAAACAAAGATAATTCCATTTTCTCTTAATAAGCTACACAGAGCTACATAACACGTTCTGTTGAAAAACTTGAAAACACTTTCACAGCGTTGTCATTGACATTCAGCACACATAATAGGACACCTTGAAGCTGATGTGGTTGTTGTCTGAGTGTGTGTGGGGGTTGTTGTGTGTGTGCATGTGGGTGTTGTGGTGGGTGTGTGTTAGGGTTATTATAGTTTTGTATTTTAATTAATTTCGTATGTATTGTTTAAAATTGCGCTGACCTTGTCCGCAAATCGCCACCTAGGCTCTTTACAGAAGGGATTTGCACACACAGCAATTGTATTGGCAAATTGATGCTTTGTCATTGATATACTGCAAATATTTTACTTGTCTATGGTGTTGGGGAAACGCTGTTTGGGGCAACACAACACAAGACACTGTATTTAAGGGGCAAACACCATATATACTGGAATCCAAAAGAGAGGGGAGAAGAGGTGATAGGGGCGGTTGCCTGGCCCGTGTGTGAACCCCAAGGAAGTCCATGTGAGGTAGTGGGCAGCCGATCCAGGCATGGTGGAGGCGTGGTGTCCCAGCGGTCGGTCACGTGGGGGGGGGGGGGGGGGGGGGGGGGGGGGGGGGGGGGGGGGGGGGGGGGCAAAAAGGACAAACGTGTGAGCTCTGGTTTGAGGTGAGGTCCGACTAACCTGCCCATGTGCTCTCAGAAGCCTCCTTGTATGTGGCTGCTGATGAGGCCTGGTGAGTTCCTGCAGTGTGGGTGATTCACACCAGCTGTGGGTGCTGATTGCCATGCTGCCTGGTTTCTCCCAGCTCTCCGCTGTGGGGGCTCTGTGGGCCTGGTGGTGAACCCCTCATCACATCGTCATACTGTTTGTATTGCCTCTTTTTGCACTGCTTTGTGTGTTTGATGCTGCTCTAGGCCTGGAGCCTGGTTTCACAGCTCTACTGCGAGAGGATAGGGACGTGACAATACATTCTGATCCTCTAGAGCTTTGTGAAAGAGCCGATTCCTTGGTATGACATCTAGCAAAGCTGCCCAATTCTATGCCTTGGTCGTTGGCTCAATGCTAAGTGTTAAGTGTTAGCTCGCGTCTAGGATGGCTACTCACCAGCTAGACCAGGAGTTCACCAACTTTGCCGATATGGGACCTGGATTGAGTAAATTAGTCCTTGTGACTGGACCCAGTCACACTAAACAACGTACATACTGGTAGGACCCCAGTCACACTAAACAACATACATACTGGTAGGACCCAGTCCACACTAAACAACATACAATGCTGGTAGGACCCAGTCACACTAAACAACGTACATGCTGGTAGGACCCAGTCACACTAAACAACGTACATGCTGGTAGGGGTTGCAGAATAACAGTCGGAGTTGTGGTTGCCAAAATAATAGTTTTTCTTTCATTTTTAAAACAAAACAAAAACAGTCTACTGTTCTCCTTCCTCTAACTGACTTAACTGCCTTGCGGCTTCTCCCCTCTTACTGGTCTGTATCCTTGCCCCTGATGTGAGAGAGTGTGCGTGTGCCCATGGCCCCTATTTCCTCACTTTCCTCAACACGTGCATCCCGTCGTGATAGGGCCAGCTGGTCTTGATGGCCTACTAGCTTGCATGGTGCGGGGCATGGGAAGCGGAAAGCCCAAAATATGGACAGGGGCCTAGCCATTGTGCCATCACATAGCGTCCTTCAATCACCGAGCCCAGTGGTGGCTTGGGGTTGCCACACCAGTCACACAAAACATACTGGTATGCTGCTCTTACCCAGTGGGGGCCCTTCACATGTAGGTATGATATCGACACCACAGGTGTAAGAAGCCCTGAGATAGCCAAAGCGTTTATGTTACATCACATCCTGGGAGCAGTGGGGCAACATAACAGACAGTTTCATTATAACGGATCAAGATTCAATATATTTATTTGTCATATGCACAGTTAAACTGACAGTTACACACGTACAATGAAATTCTTCTTACTTTGCTAGTCCCCCCTTCACACAAAATAGACTTGAACTAGAATTAAAATATTAAGAAAATGTTTAATGCTAAAAATAAAGAATATTTTAAAGTGAAAAAAAATTACATGGGTGACATAGTAACAGTATTGCGCATTCAGTTCACAGTGAAGTTGTGTTGAAGAATGTAATTTAAATGATAAAGAAATAATGTCTGGGTTTTAAAAACCACCAGCGGCTTATTACTCCGGCGGGGGATACAAGCGTTCAACATAATGGTTCTAGTCAGAGTCGGTAATCTAATGTGCTTTAGAAACATTAAATAAGCCAAGCTGATTTCTACTCTTGAAGAATGTGCATAATGTGAATATATCCCACACTCATTAATGGTACAAAAAAATAAACAGCACCCTATTTGCAGACTTCTTCTCATTTGTCTTAATACAACCTTAATACAACCTTTAAGTTCCCTTTTAAGACAGCAATTCTCGGCACGGCGCGGGATGAGGGTGGCCCCG
>NC_140168.1:36706671-36764244 GCF_963971535.1 Notolepis coatsorum | reverse complement strand
TAGTCTTGAGTCCACCAGGAGGAGGGCCACAGTCCTACCTGCAGTCTTGAGTCCACCAGGAGGAGGGCCACAGTCCTACCTGCAGTCTTGAGTCCACTGGGAGGAGTGCCACAGTCCTACCTGCAGTCTTGAGTCCACTGGGAGGAGGGCCACAGTCCTACCTGTAGTCAGTCTTGAGTCCACTGGGAGGAGGGCCACAGTCCTACCTGCAGTCTTGAGTCCACTGGGAGGAGTGCCACAGTCCTACCTGGACTAGTCTTGAGTCCACCAGGAGGGCCACAGTCCTACAGTACCTGGACTAGTCTTGAGTCCACCAGGAGGAGGGCCACATACTTTGTACTTCAACTACTTTAACCTTTTCATACTGTAGGATAATTAGTCATGACTGCCCCTAAATAAGCCCATACTGATTCAGGCTGTCATTGAAATCCAGTCAGGATGGTCAAATCAAGAGCCTGCAGAATAATGAAAGACCCTCACCACCCCAACAACAGCCTGTTCAAACTGCTGTGGTCAGGCAAGCACAGAGAGACTAAGGCTCAGCTTCTTCGCCCAGGCCATCAGAACACTGAACACTGACACACATACACACACAACACACATTCTGCACTCGCTCACACACAAACACACCACAAGTCACTTTAAACACATAAGAAAAGGATACTTAAAAATAAAAAAGAAGGTCACAAGGAAAGAACTTGTTGTGATTATTGTAGAGTATAGTTAGTACTAGCAAGTATAGCATAGGGACATATAACTGTATATTGTATAGTAGTGTACATAATTTGCAGCTCAACATTGTATTGCTTTTATCTCAGGATTTATTACATGTCTATTTTATCATGTCTATTTTATGTCTACTTTATCATCTTCTACTTATTTTATTTACTATTGTATTCTTGCACAATCGAAGCAGGCATGGCCAACAGCATTTCACTGTATATGCCCTGGTATGTATGTGATAAATAAACCTCTTGAATCTTGAATCAAATTGGCTGTAAGATTGAGGCAAAATACAGTATGCAGTGTGTGTGAACCAGGCCTTTTCTTACATTTGTAGGATCACGTGTTTGACTCAAGTTTATTCTCATTAATCTGCCACTATCTAATCATCAATGCATGCTAATACTACTAATATATACTATAGATGTAATATTGATGAAAGAAATAAAGAACAAAATAAAAAACCCAGAGGCATAGAAGGCAGCTTTGACATTGTGCAATATGTGTGTGTGGCGCACAATGACAGAATCAATCGATCACAAATAGTGTTTTGTTCTGTTGAATATTTTACGTTCAGATGGTCAAATCAAGAGCCTGCAGAATAATGAAAGACCCTCACCACCCCAACAACAGCCTGTTCAAACTGCTGTGGTCAGGCAAGCACAGAGAGACTAAGGCTCAGCTTCTTCGCCCAGGCCATCAGAACACTGAACACTGACACACATACACACACAACACACATTCTGCACTCGCTCACACACAAACACACCACAAGTCACTTTAAACACATAAGAAAAGGATACTTAAAAATAAAAAAGAAGGTCACAAGGAAAGAACTTGTTGTGATTATTGTAGAGTATAGTTAGTACTAGCAAGTATAGCATAGTGACATATAACTGTATATTATTGTATAGTAGTGTACATAATTTGCAGCTCAACATTGTATTGCTTTTATCTCAGGATTTATTACATGTCTATTTTATCATGTCTATTTTATGTCTACTTTATCATCTTCTACTTATTTTATTTACTATTGTATTCTTGCACAATCGAAGCAGGCATGGCCAACAGCATTTCACTGTATATGCCCTGGTATGTATGTGATAAATAAACCTCTTGAATCTTGAATCAAATTGGCTGTAAGATTGAGGCAAAATACAGTATGCAGTGTGTGTGAACCAGGCCTTTTCTTACATTTGTAGGATCACGTGTTTGACTCAAGTTTATTCTCATTAATCTGCCACTATCTAATCATCAATGCATGCTAATACTACTAATATATACTATAGATGTAATATTGATGTAAGAAATAAAGAACAAAATAAAAAACCCAGAGGCATAGAAGGCAGCTTTGACATTGTGCAATATGTGTGTGTGGCGCACAATGACAGAATCAATCGATCACAAATAGTGTTTTGTTCTGTTGAATATTTTACGTTCTACTGCCAGCTGTGTTTTGACTTGAAAAGAGAAAATTACAAACATCAAAGTTGTTTTGAAATCATAGTTGTTCTACCCAGGGGTACAATACGTGTCTGGCTGTGTTCCGCATGAAAATTCCAATTATCTTAAATCTTTAGAAAAATAAAAGTAGTAATGAAACAAAGATAATTCCATTTTCTCTAATAAGCTACACAGAGCTACATAACACGTTCTGTTGAAAAACTTGAAAACACTTTCACAGCGTTGTCATTGACATTCAGCACACATAATAGGACACCTTGAAGCTGATGTGGTTGTTGTCTGAGTGTGTGTGGGGGTTGTTGTGTGTGTGCATGTGGGTGTTGTGGTGGGTGTGTGTTAGGGTTATTATAGTTTTGTATTTTTAATTAATTTCGTATGTATTGTTTAAAATTGCGCTGACCTTGTCCGCAAATCGCCACCTAGGCTCTTTACAGAAGGGATTTGCACACACAGCAATTGTATTGCAAATTGATGCTTTGTCATTGATATACTGCAAATATTTTACTTGTCTATGGTGTTGGGGAAACGCTGTTTGGGGCAACACAACACAGACACTGTATTTAAGGGGCAAACACCATATATACTGGAATCCAAAGAGAGGGAGAAGAGTGATAGGGGCGGTTGCCTGGCCCGTGGTGAACCCCAAGGAAGTCCATGTGAGGTAGTGGGCAGCCGATCCAGGCATGGTGGAGGCGTGGTGTCCCAGCGGTCGTCACGTGGGGGGGGGGGGGGGGGGGGCAAAAGGACAAACGTGTGAGCTCTGGTTTGAGGTGAGGTCCGACTAACCTGCCCATGTGCTCTCAGAAGCCTCCTTGTATGTGGCTGCTGATGAGGCCTGGTGAGTTCCTGCAGTGTGGGTGATTCACACCAGCTGTGGGTGCTGATTGCCATGCTGCCTGTTTCTCCCAGCTCTCCGCTGTGGGGCTCTGTGGCCTGGTGGTGAACCCCTCATCACATCGTCATACTGTTTGTATTGCCTCTTTTTGCACTGCTTTGTGTTGATGCTGCTCTAGGCCTGGGAGCCTGGTTTCACAGCTCTACTGCGAGAGGATAGGGACGTGACAATACATTCTGATCCTCTAGAGCTTTGTGAAAGAGCCGATTCCTTGGTATGACATCTAGCAAAGCTGCCCATTCTATGCCTTGGTCGTTGGCTAATGCTAAGTGTTAAGTGTTAGCTCGCGTCTAGGATGGCTACTCACCAGCTAGACCAGGAGTTCACCAACTTTGCCGATATGGGACCTGGATTGAGTAAATTAGTCCTGTGACTGGACCCAGTCACACTAAACAACGTACATACTGGTAGGACCCAGTCACACTAAACAACATACATACTGGTAGGACCCAGTCACACTAAACAACATACATGCTGGTAGGACCCAGTCACACTAAACAACGTACATGCTGGTAGGACCCAGTCACACTAAACAACGTACATGCTGGTAGGGGTTGCAGAATAACAGTGGAGTTGTGGTTGCCAAAATAATAGTTTTCTTTCATTTTAAAACAAACAAAAACAGTCTACTGTTCTCCTTCCTCTAACTGACTTAACTGCCTTGCGGCTTCTCCTCTTACTGGTCTGTATCCTTGCCCCTGATGTGAGAGAGTGTGCGTGTGCCCATGGCCCCTATTTCCTCACTTTCCTCAACACGTGCATCCCGTCGTGATTGGCCAGCTGGTCTTGATGGCCTACTAGCTGCAGGTGCGCATGGAAGCGGAAGCCCAAATATGGACAGGGCCTAGCCATTGTGCCATCACATAGCGTCCTTCAATCACCGAGCCCAGTGGTGGCTTGGGGTTGCCACACCAGTCACACTAAAACATACTGGTATGCTGCTCTTACCCAGTGGGGGCCCTTCACATGTAGGTATGATATCGACCCACAGTGTAAGAAGCCCTGAGATAGCCAAGCGTTTATGTTACATCACATCCTGGGAGCAGTGGGGCAACATAACAGACAGTTTCATTATAACGGATCAAGATTCAATATATTTATTTGTCATATGCACAGTTAAACTGACAGTTACACCGTACAATGAAATTCTTACTTTGCTAGTCCCCCCTTCACACAAAATAGACTTGAACTAGAATTAAAATATTAAGAAAATGTTTAATGCTAAAATAAAGAATATTTTAAAGTGAAAAAAATTACATGGGTGACATAGTAACAGTATTGCGCATTCAGTTCACAGTGAAGTTGGTTGAAGAATGTAATTAAATGATAAAGAAATAATGTCTGGGTTTAAAAACCAGCGGCTATTACTCCGGCGGGGATACAAGCGTTCAACATAATGGTTCTAGTCAGAGTCGGTAATCTATGTGCTTTAGAAACATTAAATAGCCAAGCTGATTTCTACTCTTGAAGAATGTGCATAATGTGAATATATCCCACACTCATAATGGTACAAAAATAAACAGCACCCTATTTGCAGACTTCTTCTCATTTGTCTTAATACAACCTTAATACAACCTTAAGTTCCCTTTTAAGACAGCAATTCTCGGCGCGGATGAGGGTGGCCCCGGATAAAGAACGCCCGTGGAGATTGATCACGATTCATCCCATCCCAGCTCGGCGGTGCCATGTTTGATGCGGGCCTGCTTTGAGAAGATGGCGGTTAAGTTAACTCAATCTCCTCAGATTCATGGTGACTAGATAAAAGTAACAAGTATGTGTTTCGATGGTGCAAATTTAAGCAGGGTTTTTTCTGTGTTGGTACATGCATGGTCATCCTTTTGGTCCACACACACACACACACACACACACACACACACACACACACACACACACACACACACACACACACACACACACACACACACACACACACACACACACACACACACACACACACACACACACACACACACACACACACACACACACACACACACACACACACACACACACACACACACACACACACACACACACACACACACACACAAATCATTGGTTGGAGAAGCGCTGAGTAGTTATCAGTGCTGGGAAGATCTCGAGCCCCCTTTCTCATCACCATCATTCTGTCCAAATGACCTCCCTCTCATCTCTCTCTCTCTATCCACCTCTGCTCCCTCACTCCCCACTTTATCTCCCTCCAGCTCATATCTCCATCTATCCCTCCTTTTAATTCCTCTTTTTTACTGCTACTTTACATTTTCACTACTTTTCCCCTCTCTCTCTCTCTCTCTCTCTCTCTCTCTCTCTCTCTCTCTCTCTCTCTCTCTCTCTCTCTCTCTCTCTCTCTCTCTCTGTCGCTCCGCTACACTCGTTCACGCCCATGTCTCTCTATCCTCCCTGCTTATCTCTCCTCTCTCTCTCTCTCTCTCTCTCTCTCTCTCTCTCTCTCTCTCTCTCTCTCTCTCTCTCTCTCTCTCTCTCTCTCTCTCTCTCTCTCTTCTCTCTCTCTCTCCTCCTCTCCTCTCTCTCTCTCTCTCTCTCTCTCTCTCTCTCTCTCTCTCTCTCTCTCTCTCTCTCTCATTGATGAAACTGCTCCATGACTAAGCGAGGCCGGTGTGACGGATGGTTGTAATGGGAGCAGATGGAACATTAAAACTATAATTCACAAGGACATAATGTTCCAAAGCTTTCACTGAGATCTGCTTCAGATAGTCCTGTGTGTGTGTGTGTGTTGATATGTGCGATTGTGTGTGTATAGTATGTTTGTACGTGTGTATATACTGTATACATGTTCTTTGTGTGTGAGTGTGTTGATCTGTGAGATTGTGTGTGTATGTGCATTTGTATGTATAGTATGTGTGTGAGTGTGTGTAACTGTATACAGTGTGTGTGTGTGTGTGTGTGTGTGTGTGTTGTGTGTGTGTGTGTGTGTGTGTGTGTGTGTGTGTGTGTGTGTGTGTGTGTGTGTGTGTGTGTGTGTGTGTGTGAGTGTGTGTGTGTGTGTGTGTGTGTGTGTGTGTGTGTGTGTGTGTGTGTGTGTGTATGTATCCCATGTACATTCTGTCATTGTGCTTTCCCAAGAGCTTGCTGAAATTAGTCTGTACAGTATAAACCGAGGGCTGCTCTCCTTACAGCAGATACACGTTCTATCAACGGCTTCGATTTCATAGTTGATCTGTGAATCAAACCCCTCTCGCATAATACATTGAGTGCTCTTTCTCTCTCTTAACATTCGAATGTGACGGACGGGCCTTCGCTCGGGGCTCGAGTATGAAGCGTGTCAACTTGAGCGGGAAATTTGCCGGGGCGTGGCGAAGCAAATGCAGGTATGTCTTCACAATAAAATGTGAAATAGTCTGCTATGAATGCTCTGTAGCCCCTTAGATAATGAATAGTTGACATTAGAAATGGTCTCGTTTTTATAAAATGTCAACAATGCCACTGCTGTCGAGACCAAACCCACTAGTGTGTCTTCGCTGCAGTTTAGCAAGTCATCAAACTGACGCGACTGTGTTTCTCTTTGTGTTGTATCTGAACGTACAGTAAGGTAGAGTTCACCCACACAAACAGGACACTGTCATCAGTATACAGACGTACATATAGTCACTGGGTCTCATTCTCGAACGAAGTTACGACAAAATATTTCGTCTTAGCCAGATTTCGGCCTATTTAAGACATATTAGGGCTGGGAGTGGCAGTCTTCAAATTTTCCTGAGATCTTATTTGAGAGCAGATCTAAGAGTGCTGAGGAGCACACTTAAATATGCTCTCAGCCCACGATCAAATCTCATGATTGATTGACTAATTTAAAATGTTATTATAACTTGACAGACTGTGTTCTCATAGTGATTCCTTCACGTCAACGCTACAGGCCTCCTTGGGAATTAATTACTTAATCATAATTAAAATAAATATGACAATATTTGTACGATAAGAATTACGAATTTGATGTCGGAAAAATAAATAATATGGATTCATCTGATCACAGGGCAGCTGGATTAACCATATCTGAACCAGCTATTTGGACAAATAATTACTCAGATATTCAAACACAATTATGCAATTATTGTGAAATGATTGAAAATAATAATAATTTAATGCCTTCTGTGGAATTTGTATTTCTTATTTGTTACACATCTGTTTTAATGATTAATTATATACATTTGAAAGAATGCAGGTCAACATGCAATGTATCCCATTGATTGGTATACAATGGGACAGACCTTTGTTTGATTGATTGATTGATTGAAAACTTTATTAACAGATTGCAGAATGGTACAGTACAGTACAGCTCAATTACATAAGGGGATGCAGACCAGAGAAAGAATTTCATCTTGTTTACATCAGGGTCCCCCATTTCAATTCATCATAACATATATGACACACTGACACAGATAGACAGTACTGCTACATCTATACATTTAGACATACCAGATTTGCAAATACAGTACTGTTTGTGATACAAAAAGAGTCCAGAAAAGAGAGTACATTTGACGTAGAAACTGTTGGAGGAGGTTGGGTAGGGATGGGTGGGGATAGACTTACACTGTACAAGCAAAACTGTACATTGGAATATTGACAAAACCATACTTGGTCATTTACTGTACATTGGAGGGGGTTGATATAGCTATAAACCTGCATTCCTTCGATATAGCATTAATCAATTAAACTTATATTGAAATACAGTGGATAAATAAATAAGAACTAAAGCTAATCGGTGGAAATAGACTGCATTAATATTCCATAACAAGTCTTGTGTGCGCCTACGAATGAACAGTAGCCTATAGGCTTATGGACTATAAGCCATACTGCGTTCATTCATTGCGCCCGCCATAGGATATATTATATGTCATTCATTCATTCACATACAGTACTGCGCGCGCGCACGTGTGTGTGTGTCTGTGTGTGCGCGCGCGCTGCGGCAGGTGTGTACCACGAGCTGTATATGATGCCAATACATTAATCAAATCTAGTTTGATGGGCGCAAGCGTGATTACGAAACCTAGCCGCATTTCTCGGAGACGCTCTCTGATCGGCACTGACTGACGCTAGGTTTCGTAATCACGCGGCTCGCAAAGCACTCCGCCATTCCATTTCACACAGCTGCGTCACCAGTTGCCTTATAAGGAACTATGGAGGCGGTGTTTTGTATGCAAATGAGCTGAACGGGAACGCGCTTTGAGTTTACGACAGAATGCCATTCTCCAAGCAGATATCAGATCATATAATTTCTGCGACCGTTTCAGCCACTTAAGACATATCTTCAGCACGTTCAGGACTCAGAGTGTACTTGTCATAGATTATGTCTCAGTGGTTCCAAGATAAGTCTTCCAGAATATATCTTTGGAAAATTTTCGGGAATGAGACCCACTGTGAGTGCTCTTTCTCTCTGCTCTTAGGTGCGTTCTCTCCGTCCATGTGTCTCTCCACATGCCGATAAGGACATAATAAAGTGTCCTGTTCCTTCCCTCTACATGTCAGGGGCGGAGCTAGGGGGTGGCTACCTGGGCTCAAGCCCGGATGTATTCTGAAAAGCCCCGAATCTATTTTAAAAAAAAAAAAAAAAAAAATTTTTTTTTTTTTTTTTTACAATTCATCATTGTTACATGAAAATATGTTTGCACCAGATTTAGCAGAAGCTAATTTCCATCTGTGGTCTATCCAGCTGCTAACTGTATTTGAGTGAGTTAAGTCTTGGTGTTATGGTAGACTCAGACCTAAGCTTTAAATCACAATCAACAAGTTGACAAAAACTTAATTCTTCCACCTTAGAAACATAGCTAAAGTACGGCCATTTATAAATCAAAAGGACGCTGAAAACCAGATCCATGCCTTTATCTCAAGCCAACTCGACTACTGTAATGCACTCCTTACCGGCCTCCCGATTAAATACGATGATAACTATTTTATTGCAATGCACTATTGCATTATTTTATTTTATTTGACTAACTATTTTATTGCACTGCACTATTTTACTTTGTGTCAGTGAATCATAGACGCCTGGCCATAAGAGCATTCGGAGCATCTCTGCTCTCCCACTATTGAACTTGGGGGAGCAAAGGTATAATCTTGCTCCACCACTTTTTGATTATATGAAAAATATGATATATCCCCCCCCAATATATAAATCTAACCATAACTACGTTATGGTTAACTGAGTTTTATAGTGAAAAGAGCAGCTTTATTGGTCAAGATTGAAGGCTCTATATTGCAGGAAATTGCACATACAGTTTCATTAAATTCAAATAAAATCTGTCGTGGAGGGGGTCGTGCCTGAGCCCCTCCAAACCACCCATTGTCTGCCCAAAAAAAAAAAAAAAAAAAAAAAAAAAAAGGGGGGGCCCATCTGGGCTAAGCCCCGGATCTCCTACAATCCTAAATCCGCCCCTGCTACATGTCCTTACATTCTGTCATTTACAGCGTTCCCTACACTTCCTGTCATCCCAGACTGATGGATTGTGAGAGTCTGGCAATGCTGGTGATGTCAAAACAGAGGTGTCCAGAGTGAGCACACGTAGTGTCCTCCTGAGACATTCTGCGATGCAGTGGTAAAATACAAGCTGGGCCAACTATCTTCATTATTATTATCAGGCTAATACCAATAATCACCTATATTTAATTAGTTAATTTTGCGGTATAGTATTATTTTGTTAGTATTTATTTTATTTTATTTTATTTTATGTGACTTGCATGCAACACTGCACTGTTCTGTTGTGCCGCCTAGACTCATTACATCAACACTGTGATTATTGTACTGTAAATGAGGGCTATTTTATTTTATTGAACTATTTTATTGCAATTATTACATAATTTTACTCCATCTATTCTATTTGACTAACTATTGTCTATTCTGTTTTACTCGTTTTATTACTGTCTATTTTAAAACTGCCATAGAATCAAAACCATAAAGAAAGAGGCCTATTGGGATGTTAGATCCTAATGTGAACAACTACTGTATGTGATTTGCCTTACCGTGTCCATTTTGCTGCTATCTATTTTATGCTTGTTTTATATGTCTGTACTTTATGCATTGATCTGCCAATGTTGTGCTGTGAAACACTTTGAGATGCATTCTTGTATGAAATGTGCTATACAAATACAGTTTATTATTATCAACACTACTTTAATCAATTACAATATTAATTTCAATCATGCAGTTTTATATCAGCTTAGAAGAAGGTGGACATACTGAGTTTAGGTGGGCTTACCCTCCGATACACGCACGCACGCACGCATGCACGCACGCACGCACGCGCGCGCACGCATGCACGCGCGCGCACGCACGCACACACACACACACACACACACACACACACACACACACACACACACACACACACACACACACACACACACACACACACACACACACACACACACACACACACACACACACACACACACACACACACACACACACACACACACACACACACACACACACACACACACACACACACACACACACACACACACACACACACACACACACACACACACACACACACACACACACACACACACACACACACACACACACACACACACACACACACACACACACACACACACACACACACACACACACACACACACACACACACACACACACACACACACACACACACAACACACACACACACACACACACACACACACACACACACACACACACACACACACAACACCACACACACACACACACACACACACACACACACACACACACACACACACACACACACACACACACACACACACACACACACACACACACACACACACACACACACACACACACACACACACACACACACACACACACACACACACAGGATACCCCCCTGGGTGTGTAAGTGAAAGTGGAAAAGTACACCCAGGTGCTGGTGCCAGGAAGGGGAAACTGACTTGACTACTGAGTGTGTGTGTGAGGGATCAAAGGTCATGCTACATGTGTGCTGCATGTAATGTCATGTAAGTACATACACATGGAAGGCCTGTTATTACATACACATGAGCAGGGGTTATTGAAGTGTTTACATCACTTGTGCACGCGGACGCAATCTGTTACTCTGTCTCTCCCCCTCTCTTTCTCTCTCAATCTCCCGTATGGAAATACATCCATTCAATTTCAATCTCTCTCTCTCTCTCTCTCTCTCTCTCTCTCTCTCTCTCTCTCTCTCTCTCTCTCTCTCTCTCTCTCTCTCTCTCTCTCTCTCGCACGCACGCACGACCCACACACACACACACACACACGCACACACACACTACAGACTTGTATACTAGGTGTCACAGACACAACCAGATCCGGAGTACATACTCTTATCTAAGTGTCACTGATACACCGCTGGCTCACAGGTTGGAACAAAGGATGGGGACACATGGAACACTTAAATAATCAAATAATCTATTAACAGAAGTAATTAAATTAACTATGTGAAATAAGTTATATGCACGTGTGTCAGTGGAATCAGTGGTGTTTTGTTCTTGATTTATTGTGATGTTTCTTCTTGACTTGTTTAAAGAAGACTTGTCCAGCCCATTGGGGATATTAAGGTGTGATTGTGGGCTTTACAAATACATTTGGTTTGATTTGATTTTGATTTGATTTGTGAGTGGATGAGGATAGGGTTGTGCATGTTGAAAAGTGTGGACTAAACAACAACCAGACTAACGAGGTGTGTATCTGGGCAGAGAGAGAGAGAGAGAGAGAGAGAGAGAGAGAGAGAGAGAGAGAGAGAGAGAGAGAGAGAGAGAGAGAGAGAGACAGAGAGAGAGAGAGAGAGAGAGAGAGAGAGAGAGAGAGAGAGAGAGAGAGAGAGAGAGAGCAAGAAATTCCTTCTGTAATGTACTGATTTCTTTTGTTTTCTCTGTTTGATTGTTTTGTTTTGTTTGGCTTTGGCAATGTAAACGTGTGTTTCCCATGTCAATAAAGCCCATTTGAATTGAATTGAGAGAGAGGAGAGAGTGCCACTGGGTGCTGGCAACAGCCTTTATACTGGACTACATACTGAGACGCCTCCCGACAGAATTAAACTAAATAGAACAGAAACAACCAAAGGAAGGGGCGGGTCGTCACACCTACTCCCATAAAATGGGAGTTCCTCAAATAAACCCCTCCTGAAAACAATACAAGTAAATCCAAGACTCTGGCTTGCCACTTTCCAAAATCAGCAACACATTTTGGAGACGATCCAAGACTACCCAAGAAGATTTTCAAGGGAGAAGCGCGGAACAAGAAACCAAATGAAGGAGCACAGGACGGCGTTTCTTGGACCCTGGACGTGGAGGATCTGCTCAAACCGGGACCAACAGCTTCACACTGTACGCCTTCCATCAAGGCTTCACTGACGGCTTTACTGCCAACTCTGCAAAGATCTAGAAATAGAACAAAATTGGAAACGAGGCAGAACACAGCGGGCTGGTGACCAAAACGTACACACTTGACTACCCACCTCCAACTCCTACAACCAGCAACCTTGTTGAACTTGGAGCAGTTCAAGGAAAATAAGGACGTGTCAGAGGCTGCAACGTGAATGCAGCGAGCTAGTTTGGCAAGGCTAGAGAGCTAACTATTCTTCCAATAGCCAGGAGTTTGGCACAACATGAGAATGCATCACAAAGCCCACCTGCAAACCATTTCCTACCGCAGGCAATGGTCAAGTGACAAACCAAAAGCACTGCGATCCAAAATGCCACAACTCTCGCCAAAGCTCTGCCTTAGAGGCCAAGACAAGCTAGTGCTACCATGAATAGTTTTCGGTGGTGAACATCCTGGCCAACAATCAGGCAATAATCTTTGCCGAACAGGTTGTCAAATGGCTCGGCGAGCCGCAGGAACACAGCCTTTTTCCACCAAGGTCAAGTTCACAATGTGGAACAAATGAGAAACTTCTAACATTTACCACACTGGACCAAACTATGCAAATTAACGCGAGGACAGATAAAAGGGGAAAAGTGCAACAAAAAAACACCAGAACTTCCCCACTACCTATACCTAACCATGAAGCTATCTACCTCCCCCCTAGTCTTCATGTGGCTATCTAACCATGAAGCTATCTACCTCCCAACTAGTCTTCATGTGGCTATCTAACCATGAAGCTATCTACCTCCCAACTAGTCTTCATGTGGCTATCTAACCATGAAGCTATCTACCTCCCAACTAGTCTTCATGTGGCTATCGCCATGTGGCTCATGTGGCTATCTAACCATGAAGCTATCTACCTCATGTGGTTACCGGTGACAGGTACTTATGCTCCTAAAGCACCGCGATGGGGGCAAGGGGTGACTGACAATCAGCAACCCTCTCGACACCATGGAAGTGCTCCTGAGACAACCACAAGCAAGCAGTACAGTTTTAATCCGACTTGCCCCAAAGAAGACACGCCGTTGTTCCTGACAGGGAAATAATTCAGAAATTGAATTGAAGTGGCAACTCCTATCTACCTTGGTCAAATATGCATAGAAGACAATAATCCCCTAGCAACAGGCTCTCCCCAATACCCACAAACCGCACACAAAATAATTAGACATACAGACTTTACCAAACAAAGTCGGTGTCCCCCAAACAAATAGCACAACAAATAGCACAATCCAAAATTACTATACAGACTAACAAAACAGAATGCCAATTCACTTACCAGCCTACCCTTTCCACTGAACTCATAGGAGGCAGAAAGTGACCAATAGCACTACAAATTAAGCCATTCCAACCAATTAACTAATTGCAATGCAATGTTTACCTGCATTTAAAAGTGACAAGCTCCCATTTCGTTACAACCTTGGCTCACGGGTTGGAACAAATAATGGGGGACACAGAAACAATTAAATAATCCAATAATTTATGAAATGTAATGAAATTAACTATGTGAAATATGTTCTATGCACGTTTGTCAGTGGTGTTGGTGAGTGGATAAGGGTAGGGTTGTGCATGTTGAAAGGTGTGGACTAAACAATAACCAGAATAACAAAATAAATGTCATGATATATATCTGTATATCTGTATGTTGTGTATGTCATAAATGTCATTATGAATTGAAAATGGGCGACCCTGATGTAAACAAGACGAAAGTCTTTCTCTGGTCTGCATCCCCTTAACAATTGTGTGTATTGAGCCGTACTGTATTGTACCCATTCTGCAATCTGTTAGAGAGAGAGAAAGAGAGAGAGAGAGAGAGAGAGAGAGAGAGAGAGAGAGAGAGAGAGAGAGAGAGAGAGAGAGAGAGAGAGAGAGAGAGAGAGAGAGAGAGAGAGAGAGAGAGAGAGAGAGAGAGAGAGAGAGCTGGGTGCTGGCAGCTGCCTTTATGCTGGACTACATACCTGAGACGCATCCCAACCTAGAATTAAACTAAATAGAACAGAAACAAACAAAAGCACAGTCACAGACACAACCAGATCAGGAGGACAGACTGCTATTACAGTATAGTATGTGTCTTTAGGTTGAAGGTGGTGTTCTGGTGGGTTTATGGGGGATTCCAGGGTAGATTTCCTGTTACTTCATACGCCACAAAGAGAAGCCGTGTTAACTGCCTAATCTATACCACAACTACATGCACTTAAATTCATGTGGGCTGTCATGCATGCAAGCATGCGCAATCATGAGCTCAGACACCACACACGCACGCACACACACACACACGCACACAAACACACACACACACACCCTAAATATGTACTCATCATACCCCTGTGGATAGACGTGTATATGCACATGCAATAAAAATCATTATGCAGGTTGAGCGCAAGCAGGCACATTTCTGCACACATCTGAAAGCCTAGGCAATTTAGACAAATGCATGCATACACACACACACGCACACACACACACACACACACACACACACACACACACACACACACACACACACACACACACACACACACACACACACACACACACACACACACACACACACACACACACACACACACACACACACACACACACACACCCACACACACACACACACACACATGCATGAATCATAATGCAGGTCTTAACAGATGAAGCATGTGTAGAGCTACTGAACGCCGCCTGCCTGGAGGCAGAGGGGATGGAAGACAGACATGCTAAAGGAGAAGGCGTGACATGGACTGTGATTGGATGAAACAGATCATTTCCCTTAAGGCTCACGGCTGTTAGGCTGCAGTGCAGGAAAACAAATTGAAGGGCTGCCAATAGCCATTCTGAATCCACTGGACGCTGATTGAATCATTACAGAAATAAGGTCGAAAGACAGTATTGGCAGCTTGTTGGCATGGTCAATATCATTATCGTCATAATCATCATCATCATCATCATCATCATCATCATCATCATCATCATCGTCGCCACCACTGTCATCATCATATTCCCATTACCATCATCATCATCATCATCATCATCATCATCATCATTCATCATCATCATCATCATCATCATCATCATCATCATCATCATCATGGTTATTGTAGTCGTCACCACCCAGATCACCATGCAGCACCTTTATCAGGGCAATACCATGTGAAAATACCAGCGTTACCGGTGCCACAGTATTTCTCATTAAAAACTATTTCTGGCAGGCGGCTGGCTACCAGTGGTGTAAACACACAGGAATTACCCTGTCGATGCGCTCGTTGCTCTAATTGATTGCGCCCAGCTTTAAAATGGCTCTCTCTGTGGTGTTTTACAGGAGACATCTTGCCATGATTAATGGCATCTGGGTGGTGGTACTGTATAAAGGCACCTTTCACATTCTGGACTGATGTGGAACAGACTGTGGACGTTGAACTGTATAGGTGATGGACAGTAGTGTTGAGATTTGAATTTGATTTGTTTGTAAGAATACGGGGACATTTCATCAAGAAGGAGAGACGGAAGAGGGATAGATGCAAGAGAGAGAGAAGAGAGAGAGAGAGAGAGAGAGAGAGAGAGAGAGAGAGAGAGAGAGAGAGGGAGAGAGAGAGAGAGAGAGAGAGAGAGAGAGAGAGAGAGAGTCGATCTGAGTCTGCTTTGCTTAATGTTCCTTTTTTTATGAGGCCAGTTAAATTGTCTATTTCTAGCACTTGGCTGATCCAGACCCACCACGGTGCTACTTTCACGTAATAACTCAACTATTTACCTGCATGTCTACCTTTAGCATTGCGATTTACAGACCTGTGATACAGTAGGTATAAGAATTTTTTTTTTATTATTTCTAAACAGCCTAGTCCCCAGTCTGTCTGCCCCTGTGTCCACATCTCTGCCCGAGCACCTTTAGCTTGCTGTATCTCTATATTTATTGAGCTGCGGGTGGATTTAACAGTCTGTAATAAGCTGCCATACCACTGTAGGTATTACCTCTTCAGTGCAGCATGGGTGGCTTTGACAGAGGCGTCAGCAGATGCGATGCTACAGTGTACCGGGTCGAAGACGAGGTCCAGCTTTCACTCTTATTATGCCACAGTGTCCGTGGGGAAACAATGGTATCATAATGTAACGTTACAAGAGACCGAGGGCCGAAGACTCTCCGTGACATTTGACTGACACTACAGTTCTAAATTCTGAAGATATTTGTTTTCTGGAACGGGGTTAATGTTAATCTTACTGTATGTCAGCAAGGACCTTTTGTCCAAATTGATTTGACCCTGAAATGTGTCGATACTCCAGCGATCTGTTCCGTCGCCCTACGGGGGGGGGGGGGGGGGGTAACAATCCTTTGCAAACAAGACCTTTTCTTTACTCTCGTGTTTGTCGGATGTGGTTCATCCAAGTTCATCTCAATTCCCATTCAAATGAGCGGAACTCATCTTTGTTTCTCCGCTAAGCAGCTCCCTGGAGTCTCAGTTGCCTGGTTGGCTTATCCTCTCAGAAGGCCAGGCAGTGGAGCAAGCTACCACCACCACCACCATCATCATCATCATCATCATCATCATCATTATCCCGGCGCTGACGGACGCAGAGTAGCCTGGTCTTGGCACCTCTCGCATTTGTCTTGCTTGCTAATCTGACAGAGGCACTGATGACAAAGCAGCTCACGAAAAGATCTTTAACAGATGCCCCGTTTACAAGTGGCGGCATGTGTGAGAGCGGATGGGAGTGTTAAGTGTTTTGGACCGGTTGTTTAGGGGAGCTGAGGGTAGTTTGCTCTCTCTCCCTCTCTCCTTTCCCCGCGCCCTGGACAGTAGGGAGGGAGGCTGAGATCGGCGTGCGTGGACCGATAGGCCTCGCCGTGTGAGGCAGGCTGTATCGTTCAGCTTGATGTTCTAGACTAGAGTTTCAGAAATGTGCTGACACATTCTGAGAATTATTTCTAATCATATAATCACATCGGATTAATTTAACACTACTCAGTAGTACAAACCTTTTTTTGTACTCTGGTTGGATGCCAAACTTCTATTTGTTGTACTGCACTGTGCTGTATAATGACAATACATTTTTAATCGAATCGAATCGAATAATAATACTAATAATACTAATACTACTAATACTACTACTACTACTACTACTACTACTACTACTACTGCTACTACTAGTCTACTAATAATAATAATAATGTAATAATAATAATAGTAATAATAATAATAATAATAATAATAATAATAATAATAATATAATAATATAATAATAATAATAATAATAATAATAATAATAATAATAATAATAATAATAATAATAATAATATAATAATGAAATATAGAAATAACTCTATTTATTTGTATTACTTTTTCTAAGGTAAAATCTGTCACTTTCATAGCTGATTTCTCGGGGATCAGATTGGGTGACCAACAGGGAGAGTGGGAGGAAACCCAGCCCCTATGCCTGGACCAAATAGAGTGGTAGCTGGGTGTTACCTTCAAATCTAGCAGGCATATTGATTCAGGGCCTTCGTGGAACAGGGGGAAATACTCCAGTCTGACAAGAGACCGTAAACCAAACAACTGGCATTCCCCCGACAGAGCTTTTAGCTGCAACACACTGAGAATTATGTTCCTAATGCTCATTTAACATAAATCAGACCTCATTGTCGACGGCAGAGATGTTTTTCAGCTTGAGAAAGATTTGGAGTATGTTGGGGGTGTCGGCACGCCAGCTGACGTCACAGATTTTCACAGAATCTAGCAGGCTCATTATTTTCTTTTATATATATATATATATATATTTTTTAAATGGGCAGTTTGTGTTTTTGGAGATATCCGCTGTAGAGATGTCTGCTGTCACTCCGATACAATATTGCTGAATGGCACTCAGCTTGTGGCACTCAAAACACCAAAAAATACATTTGAAAAACTCAAAAGCAACGTCGCTTTCCAGAAATCATGACCCGGTTACTGAGGATAATCTACAGACCTTGTTGTGGGCAGTTTCATGTAGGAACTATTTTCAAACTAAGTACATCCCCATTCCTTATTATGGACGTGTAGTTTGGTAGAAAATAGTGCCTACATGAAACTGCTAACAACAAGGTCTGTGGTTTATCTTTTTTTTTATGGTTTTGTGTTATTTATGTAAGTTATGCAGTGTTTCTGTTTGGCGGTAATATACAGACTAATGTCCATCTAGAATTTCAATTGGCCGGCAAATATAAATCTTGACGGCCATTGTGGCCGGTAAAATTAATTATATATATATTAGAATGAATATACAAGCCATAGCTTATGAATACATAGTAGACTACTGCCCTGTCAGAGAGAGAGGGAGAGGGAATGTTCTGGCAGTGACAACACCTTCTGGCGACACGCGACACAGACATTTGTAAGTCACACAACTAAAATCACAAACCCCTGTGAGGGCTAGTTCTATATAGTTCTATGGTTGTGGTAGACTACAGTAAACAGATGACCCTTAAATACAATTTGTCCACACTACTAACGTTACCAATGAAGAGGGACAAAACGCTGAGGCAGTACCAGTGGAAAAAAAGAAAGAAAACAAACCGATCTTTCAGTGAGGCAACAAGTACAAAGTCCACAGGATGAGCTATGTTTGCTAATTATGTTAACGTTAGGCAGTGGTGGAAGAAGTACACAGTTCCTTTACTTAAGTAGCCTACTACTTTATTTGAGTAAAAGTAGAGAGGTATTTGCTATTGAACGTACTTAAGTATCTAAAGTAAAAGAATGCATTCTACATGACGTTTGTGTATGCCAGTGCTTGGGAGTGTTCAACCATCCATTGACCTCTAAAGGTTATGTTAAAGTGGTATGTGGTCCAGTTATGCTGTTCTGAATAAAGGTTATTTTAAAGTGGTATGTGGTCAAGTTATGCTGCTCTGATTAAAGGTTATGTTAAACTGGTATGTGGTCTAGTTATGCTGTTTTGATTAAACATTATGTTAAAGTTGTATGTGGTCCAGTTAACCTGCTCTGATTAAAGGTTATGGTAAAAGTATAAAGTTCCCTAAAATGAAAATACAAGTAGCTTGAAATTGTACTTAAGTACAGTACTTGAGTAAAATATTAGTAACTTTCCACCACTGACGTTGGGCAACCGGATTAACGTGAGCTTGTCCAAAGGAGTCTGTCTGCCAACAAAGATATTGTTACATCAAAGAACAAATGTATCCACAAAATGAATCACCAGTCTACGTTGTTGATGACTTGTGTACTCGTGATCAGAGGTTAAAGTGGGATTTGGCAGGTGGGGGAACCCTAAATTCCAATGTAGCAGTGCAGTGCATGGGGGAAAATAACTCACCACAAGATAACTCACAAATTGACTTGTACTGTGAGCTCTGAGTTGTCCACCAGACAAGCTATGCCGTGCTGCTGTGGCTCTGGGCTGTGCTGCTGCTTTCTGCAATATATTAACAGATGGTACATGGGTTATCATACTATCATGGCTGCTTTCCAACCCCTAGCCCAAGTATACAAGTGGAATTTGGCATGTGATACTAAAGAGCATCATTAGCTTAAACTCACATTGATGACTGCTACCCTTCACCTAACCTAACATGGATACCACTATTATCTACTATCAGTAACGGCGCCAGAGAATTGGCCTCGCGGGAGCTTTGGAGGGGCTGGATTGTTTATAGCAGGGGCTAATGAATTTTAATGCAACAAACAAAATACCGGCTAATATAGGCTAGGGGTCGGCTATTAGGTTTGGCCACGGGCCATATTTTCCACAAGCCGTTTCTTGGCGGGCCAGGATAAAAAACAATGGCTAATTTAATATACTGATATTGAAAAAAAATAAAAACGTTTTTCTCTGGTCTGCATCCCCTTAACAATTGTGTGTATTGCGCCGTACTGTATTGTACCCGTGCAATCTGTTTTTCATTCATTCATTCATTCATTCATGAACAGCAGATCAGCTGTTGCAGTCAGATCACCGCGGCGGGTGACGAACAGATCAGAATGCATGCAAACACGACTCACCCTACCTTGTTTGTTGTTAAGTCCTCCAAAATCCCTGCTAATGTTTGAAACATGTCACATATCCACTCGCCGCCCTCCAATTCCAGATTGGCGTTGAATGCAGCAGCTACTTTATCTGCCAACTTGCCTCGTTGTTGTTGTTGTTGTTGTCGCCACATATTATGCAGAGAGGACGTCGGCTCGGCACGCAAGAATCACCGACCTGTTGCGATAAACCCGTATGGCTCCTGTTTATTAAAAGAAGCGTTATATTTCCCCGAATCGTTCTTATTTATATCCAAAGATGTTTGTTTTGTTTTTTGAACTCGCACGCATCTCGAACGCGGAAGTGAAAGTGCGTTAGGGACTATTGGTGTAGTCCCGGTGGGACTATTCCATTGGTTCTCCCAGTCCACGTGACCATTTCTAGCATTTCAATTGGCTATAGTGACAGACATGCTTTTGATGACGTCCGGTAGATAGATACAGCTTCACAATAAAAGAGGTGGAGATACTCATCACGCAAAACCACGATAATGTTGCCGTCTCTCTGCCAAATTTCTCAGTTCTTCGCTAAAATACATTCGTAATGTATTTTATATATAAATAAAATAAAAAATATAACTGGGAGAGGGGGCTTAGAGGGGGCTAAGCCTTTTTCAGAGGGGGCTTAAGACCCTGCTAGCTCCTCCCCCCCGCCGCCCCTGTCTACTATCAATTAGTTATTCATTATAGGTGGCTTTCATAACAGGGCTTGTCTAAAGAACTTTTAGACAAGTGTGCAGTCTGGTAACTTTTGTCTGGAGGTCGGATATTCTGTCTCACTGTCTGTTCTCAGTTTGGAAATGACCTGTTGCTGAAATGATTATGAGAGGAAATATTAACCTTGTAGATTGACGTTATGCACTGAAATATCAAACTACCCACACCTGCATGGTAACGGACTGGGGCGATGCGAACGGGCCCATAGCGTTAATGTATTGATGCCCGCATGCATCGTGCGGTGTGGAATCCTCACACTCAGTTGCTGTTTAATCCAATCTAAATCCGTAATGCGCCCAAACAGCAGACGATGCTGGACAATATTATGGGATATAGCTCGTGTTGATCACTTATTCCACTCCCATTTTCCAAACTGACTGACAGCTGCACTCACATTTTGGAACTGACGGATATGTTACCATCTGCAAAGCTGTTGATTCCGCAATGGCACGATTACATTAGGCCTGGATAAAGTGGGTTATATTATATACTGTGTGTGTATATATAAATTTTGGACCATTCCTGCCCACTTGTGTCTTTGTTGGTTTTTCATAAATTTTCTATAAGGAGTATCAATTTGTTGGACAGGGTTGACGCTGTGTCCATCTCCGCCAAATGTTTCTGTTTTGTCAGAAAAGTTTGGAGAGGGTGACATTTTGGAACTGACGGATATGTTACCAATCCACAAAGGTGTTGTGTCCGCAACACCACAATGACATTAGGTTCTAATAAAAATTATAATAATAATGAACAAAATAATGCCTACCGTCAAACTTCTATCGCTATCAATGTAGCAGCCTAACCATGTTTTCATGCATTTCTCTATGACCGCACGACGCACGCGTATTACACGGTCATTTAATTTGACATTTGGCCGGTAAATTAGAATCTTGTCAGCCATGTTGACCGGCTCAAAAAAACATTAGTTTATGTAAAATATTGAAAGCTAGCTAATTCTTAAAAGGCTGGAACTAAATAGCACCAAAGATAATCACAACCACATGGTGGTTTTGCTAGCTGCATGGCATTTGTGCAGTTTTTGCTCGTAGCAGTTTGCTCTTATCAGTTTTATTTTTTATTTCTGACGACTTAACATCGTCTTTCTGTCCACTAGCAAGACTGTTCACTGTCTGCCAAGCTAGCCAGCCAGTTACACCTAGGGAGTTAGCCAGCCAGTTACACCTAGGGAGCTAGCCAGCCAGTTACACCTAGGGAGCTAGCCAGCCAGTTACACCTAGGGAGCTAGCCAGCCAGTTACACCTAGGGATATGAAGACAATGGGCAGATGGATTCATGTACCTCCATAGTCAAGAACAGGGAAGAACGTCGCTTCCACAATTTTCTTGAAATTGCATACATTGGGTATGACTGTTGAGACTCCTGTGAATCCAATGAGAGCAATTGTATTCATGTGTGATGACGCAAGCCCCTGTAGGTTTGATTTGGGGAAACCATTTTTATCACCACAAGGATAATCACAGCCTCATGAAATGTTACAACCTGAAACAAGAAACCTGTCCGTGTAGAAGATGCATGGCAGGTAAATTGACAATAAGTGGGGTTTCCTAAGCTATCTTTAGAAAGGAATGCTTACCACACAATAATCTTTGCAGGCATCTCAAGATATCAAACTTTATTGATACAAGTTTCAAGTTTCAAGTTTCTTTAATAGTTGTCATACAGAAGTACAGAATACTTTCATACAAAATGCTTCTTACTGTTACGCTCCAGAGACTGTGCTAGACAAGATAGTATCAAATAACATAGTATAGCATGTAATTTAGAAGAAGAAAATGAGGTCACAGTGTTCGGTATAGACATATGTACAATGTTCTGAGTTACCATATAATATACAATACTATGCAGTGTACTAATGTACAGTACTATATAGTGCAAAGCAGAAATGGGATGAGGTACAATTTAGGTACAATTTACAGTAAGGTGTACGAGTTGTAGTGCAATCCTTCATCAATAAATATAAAGTGTGGGGAGTGGGTGCTACAGTGTGTTTGTTTAAAGTGGGTGTGTGCTATAAAGTGTGTGGAGTGGGTGCTACAGTGTGTTTGTTTAAAGTGAGTGTGTGCGTGTGGATGTGTGTGCTATGTGCGTTTGGTGGTTGTTGTTGTGTAGTGTACACAATCATGGTATGAACATACAGTATATAAAGTGTTCTTTGAGGTCTTGCCTTTTGGAGGGATTATTTACTTCGATTCTCAAGTGGTCAAACATCAATCAAAGTGATACATTTTGCAACAAAGCTATCAGAGGGTTAATTCCCGTGGAACATTCTGGGCTAGAACTGACTATGATGTTACAGGGGGAAATCCATGTGTGTGGAAGTCACACGTTATTTCAATAATACTGTACAGCTTCGTTTTGATTTGTGACACCGGAGAGACAAGAATCTAGTGAGAGAGAGAGAGAGAGAGAGAGAGAGAGAGAGAGAGAGAGAGAGAGAGAGAGAGAGAGAGAGAGAGAGAGAGAGAGAGAGAGAGAGAGAGAGAGAGAGAGAGAGTGGAATGTCCTGGAAATGCTCCATAGATAGTGAATAATGGATCAACTTCTACAGTACATACTCTAGGTACATTTTCTGACTGAGAGCTGTAAGCCCTACATTTAAATACAACTAACCTGGATGTAATAGCTCAAACCAAAATGTCATGTGCCCTCAGTTAGTCATTAACTCATTGTCAAAGGACAAACCCCCAAAAGTGTTACTTGATGATAGTTGTCTGTGTTATAAGTGTTATTTATATATTGTGACGTAGGTAGGTTGGTCATCCACCTTATTATTGTATTTGTATATAGTATGGTGCTGTGTTCACCTTAATAATAATCCCCCTCCTCTGTTTCCCCTTCTCAGGTTTGATTGATTGATTGAAAAGTTTATTAACAGATTGCAGAATGGGTACAGTACAGTACAAGGTACCGCCCGCACTTCTGAGTGCCCAATGATGACTACACGGGGTGATTGGATAAAGCCTGAGAGGCTGCGCCCACACATGGCCTTTTGCCATTGTCAAGGGACGATGTGGACTGTTTGTTGTGTCTGCCTTATTCCACTGTGGTGTGGAACTATGTGAACATGAGGTTCACACTTATTTTGTATTATAGCCTGTTGTGTTTTTCTTGTGCTGGGTGGTTGCCCAGATTGCCAACCATGTGGCCTTTTGGTTAGGTCCAGTGACACTGGGTGACTTGTGTTTGTATAGTGTTCCCCCTTGTTTCCCCCATTTGATGGGGTTATTACTTATTAGTTATAGGGTTACCGTTTACCTTGTTTGTTCATATTATTGTTATTCCTGTTTTGTTCTCCCTTTCCCTTGTGCCAATTTGTGTTGTGGGATTCATTCCCCATTTTGTTACAATAAATATCATTCACTTTGGAAATGTTTATTATTACTTCCTCCTACCGGGACCTGTGCTAAATGCATTTACTGAATGGGTTGGATTCACAACAACCCGGTTCAGATACACAGTTATGGGTTAACTGACACATCTGTAAAGCATTTGACATATTTATCAACCTTTGTATGTGACATAGATGTTGACTTACAGTAAAGCAGTGGTTCCCGACGGGGCGCAGAAATAATATAGAAATAATCATATTTATTTAGCCTACCAAAACTGATAAACGCCAGTCAACTACCACAACTCAACTAAATGTATTGACTGTCATGCGTTATTCTTTATACAGAGCACATTCAGAAGCCTAAATACGTCTTAAATTATTAGGCAAATTATTATTATATGAATGAAAATAAATCTCCTATCATACTGTAGGCCTACAACTGAAATACTATCTACTATCTGAATTATTATTATTATTTTTTTATATAAAAAATAAATCTAACCCTAACTAACCTTACTGTCATGCACTTGTCCTAATAAACTAGCCTACACTGTAGCACTCAACACCTTGATGAACATTGTTACTCAGCTGATAGAGTTGTGCCCTTCCTGATGACTTGTCGTACAGAACTTGTAAGTCGCTTTGGATAAAAGCGTCAGCTAAATTACAAAATGTAATGTACAACTACATTTTTAATTAGACCTAATTATTTCACAGTGGCACATAATTCTTTGCCAAGCTTTTGATAATTTTCAAATAAAATATAAATCTATAATTGTGTCTTTGTGTCTTGTTATCTTAATCTTGTCTTGTTAGTAGTAGAGGAAATGGCACGTTTGTAGCCTAAAATAAATTCTAGCCTACATCTAGGTGGGGACCAGGTCTGTATTAATGCTGTAAATCTGTAATGATGTCAAACAGCGACCTCTAGGTAAAAGAGCCCCACTTGGCATTGCACTTTGTTTACTTATTTTTTTGACATGTGGGTTGGAATAACTTTTTATTCTGTGAATTTCTCCCAGACCTCTCTTGGCAGAGCCAGAGGTGTGGCCAGCAATAGCAACCCCTCCCCCCTATACCCACTGAAATCCAACCCACATGTCAGACAGAAACAAAAAGAAAAACATAAACAAAGCACCATACCAAGTGGGGCTCTTTTGCCTAGAGGTCACTGTTTAACAACATTACAGATTCTACCTTTAACTGTCCAAGATCACTAGACCGGCACAATGTCAACTCTGGATTTTCTCCATTCATGCCTGTCGACACAAAAAAAGTAAATAAAGCCATGAAGGATAATATCTGGAAGGATATAATTCACCACTAAAACACTGAAGCGTGATGACATTTCAATGTCTTTTGTGTGTTTTTATTTGAGGTCGTTGAGGCTTCCGCACTTGAGTATTTGGTTAAGTCTGCAACAGTTCCTGGTGGCGCAACATCACCTCTGTTTGTTGTTCTTTTCTCTCTGCAGTCTGTGTGCAGACAGAGTTGATGAGACATGACCACACGCAGTGGTGTATAAAGTACTCGAACGCCATACTTGTTTAAAAGTCAAGATATCTTATTTGAAAGTAGAAATCCAGTTGAGTAAAAGTCTCAAAGTAGCTTACATTAAATGTACTAAAGTATAGAGAAGTACCAACATGTTGAAAGTACAAAGTAACAAAACAGCCAGAAATCGTTTTTTCTCTCCAAACTTTATTAATTGCTTTTCCTCCCTCCCTCTCTCAACTCCCTTCTCCTCTTGCATGCCTGAAGACTTTTCAAAATTGCTCGAACAGTCGATGGGCGGCCAGTGTTGGAAAGCAATTGCTTGGCATAACTTGATGCACAAACAAAACCAACATTTCAAACTATGTAAGCATCCTGCCAAAAGTGTTTATACAGTATACAACAGCGATATATAGGAATGTGTTTTCCACCAAAAGTAGGAGTCTGAGGTACGGCCGGGTAGCACAACGGACTAAGCGTCTGTCTACCACCGCAGAGACACTGGTATCGAATCTGTCTGTCAGCGGTACCTCCGGCTTGGTCGGTCGTCCATACTGACACAATTGGCAGTGTCAGCGGGTGGGAAGTCAGTGGGGTGTATCCTGGTTGTTGTAAACAGCGACTCCTACAGGTCGGTCAGGGCGCCTGCACAGCGAGGGAGGGAACTGGGGGAGGTAGTGTGATCCTCCCACGCGTTACACTTCCCGAGAGTCCTCGCTGTCAGGTGAAAAGAGGCGGCTGGCTGTCTCCACATGTATCGGAGGAAGCATGTGATAGACGCGTCTCTACAATTCGTAGCCGCATTTCTGCAGACCCCTCTCTGATTGGTTGAGGCCATTTCTGCAGACCCCTCTCTGATTGGCCGAGCGCGCGCATGCGCCGCGACAAGCTCCTCTAGCCAGGAGTCGAAACTCCGTTAAGCTCCAGAGAGAGAGGCTGAAAACCCACAGTTGTTGCCCGACGGATGGGAGCCGAATCCCGGATCCGAGTTTTCTGATGAATAGCCCCAAAACATGGAGGTCGCGAACGCAATTTATACGCATGGAAGTATTGATTACGCCATAACGAATCATTAAAAAAATATACCGTTAACTGGAATATGTTGTGTGTGCCTTTACACATATGTTGGATAGGATTATGTAATTGGTTTGTCATTAAAAACCAATAATAATCGCTCGCCGGCTTCGCTGACCAGAGCTCTCTCAGATTCAAAGTTTTAAGAGAAAGAGTCTGGTGGTCAATTGCTACGGAAATGTGTCTTACTAATAATAACTAATTCCTTGGTCAATAGAAGTCTCTGTGATACTTTCTGAATATGATTTGGGAACATCAAATGGGCAGGCCACGAAATAACAACGTTACAATGTACAGTTTCTGACAGCTAACTTGTGAAATGTGCATAACGTTATGAATAAACCGCGAAGTCACGCGAAATAACGTTATAAGCGAATCTGGTAGTACATTTCCAATCAGAGAGGGGCTTCGCTCAACCAATCAGAGAGGTGTCTGCAGAAATGGAGCTCAACCAATCAGAGAGAGGTCTGCAGAAATGCGGCATAACGACTAAAATTGGGATGGGAGAAAAATACAGAAAAATAGGAGGAGAAAAAGTAGATGAAAAAAAATTAGTCTGACTCCTCAGACTTGTGTCTGATGTAATAGTTTGTATAAATTACTGCTAATGCCATCTTGTGGTAGATATGCCTCAATTTGTCTTGAGGAGAGTGCCAGCTGATTATTAGTGAATGACTGTTATCATGTGTACATCGCCATCTAGAGGCTTTGATTCATACAGTCTGGATAATCCAATATCATGATGAGATAATTATATTCAGATTTTAAATGTAGAGGAGTAAAAGTATCATTTTATTTGTAGGATATCTTTATTTTATTTAAGTAAAAGTGAAAGTCGCAATAAATATAAACACTCAAGTCAAGTATAGATACTCCCAGAAACGATTCAAGTATTGTGACAAAGTAGCTTGTGTTGTCCACTTATAGAGAGAGAGAGATTCATATATGTTTGTGTACTATATGCATTTGATCTGTGTTACTGCGAAAAAATTTGTCACTTGGTGACATCACCAGTGGTGGAAAGTAACTAAGTATTATTTACTCTGTACTTTAGTAAAAAAAAAAGAAGAAAAAAAAAAGTACTTGTACTTTACATTTTAGGGAACATTATACTTTTACTCCACTACATTTAAAAGGAAATAGTATACGTTTTACTCTACTACATTATCTGAACCCATCAGTTATAGCAGGGGTGTAAAGTACTTGAGTAATTGTACTTCGTTACAATACTTAAGTACTGTCTTTGGGGATTTGTACTTTACTCAAGTATTATTAGGTTTGAATACTTGTACTTTTACTCAATTACATTTCAGAGGGAAAAAAACATACTTTTGGATAACGTTAACGTTATTAATCCTGCGGCCGCACTTTTTTTTAAAACAGCCAATCAAATCCCCAATTCCCCATCTATGGAAAATTAACCCGCCCATACCCATGCTGATTGGTCCTAGAAAGTGGGGATCTTTGATTAAACACCTGCTATTAGAAGTCAGAAAAAAGTTTTTACTTTGACTTTTTAGTACTTAAGTACATTTAAAAGTAGACACTTTTAGACTTTTACTCAAGTGTGTTTTTAGCCAGATACTCTGACTTTTACTTGAGTACGATTTTGAGATGGTACCCATACTTTCACTTAAGTATAATTTATGGGTACTTTTTACACCCCTGGTTACTAGTTACTTTGAAGAGAAATATTTTGCATAAAAAACACGGCAAGAACGTATGGAGATTATATACTTTTACATTTGAAGCCTGTCAACTTCAAGAGGACATACGTTACTCAGAACAGCATAACTGGACCACAGACCACTTTAACATAACCTTTAATCAGAGCAGCATAACTGGACCACATACCACTTTAACATAACCTTTCATCAGATCAGCATAACTGGACCACACACCATTTCAACACAACCTTTAGAGGTCAACGGATCGAGGGTTGAACGCTCCCAAGCACCGTAATACACCAACGTCATATAGAATGCATACTTTTACTTTAGATACTTAAGTACATTCAATAGCAAATACTTCTCCACTTTTACTTAAGTAGAATTTGAATGTTGCAAATGTTCAGTTGCTATTGCATGCACTCATCTGTGTTTCACTACACTGCTTACCAACTGTCAGTCTGCAACACTACTATCACCGACATCTAAGAAGGGAGATCCCCCTTGAATGGCCCTTCTAAGGTTTCTCTCCTCCACACTGCCTGTGGTGCATTTTTCCCTATTGTTAGGTTTTAGTGAGTTTTTCCTTACCTTCGCGTGGGGTATGTCTGGGAGTGCTTGCATTCATTCATTTATTTGCATAATTTTAAATTTGTTGGACCTTATGGTGTTCTTGTTTTGTTCTTGACTTATTGTTATGTTTCTTCTTGACTTGTTTAAAGAAGACGTGTCCGGCCCATGGGGACATTAACGTGTGTTGTCGGGCCTTACAAATACATTTGATTTGATTTGATTTGAATGGAGGACTTTAACCTTTACCAGATTACTTATTTATCTGGGTATTTCTACTTTTAGAACTGTGTACTTCTTCCACCACTGGACATCACAAATTCAAGACGTGATGCTCCACCTTAGAGAGACAGTTGTCTGTGTTAGATACTAGATGCTTGTGACGTGTCCGTTCGGAACAGGCTGATTGCTTGGCCCCCGGAAATGGCTGCTTGCAGCTTTTCCCCGGAACCGCTCATCCAATCAACTTCACCGTCGATGCAGCACTTACCTCGGTCGTGAGCAACACACCCGCCGATCGTGAGGGCGACCGGAGGAACGGTCCTCAAGAAGACTTCTTGTGCTGTATAATGACAATAATTCTTTATCTCTAATAAAATAATAAAATAAAATCTAATCTAATCTGCAGACAGACAGGCAGAGCGCCTCTTTCCATTCTAGTCCATTTTAGACGTACTGTTACTAGTGTTTGCGTGCGTGCTCTGTACTGTAAGTGGATACACTGTGTGAGACCGAGCGTGTGAGTGCGAAGGACGCACGTTATGATCAGATATAAGAGTATATGTTAAAAACTGGACAGCAGTCAAACTCCTTTCAGCACAACACAATGTGCACTTGCTGCTTTGTTGTGTAACAGATCTGAGGTCAGATCAAACATCTATTGCGACATCGCGGGATTGGATGTTTGAAACAAGCGCGGCACATGATGTGGCACATTCCTGGATGCACAACCAACGCGGAGCGGTGGATTTATTCCAGTCACGTCCATAAATAGGCTGCCCAGACGACTCTCCAGTGTAACCTGTCACTTGGTTTTATTTCGGTTTAGTCTTCGCTTCTGCGAGCATCCAAAATAAGTTAATCCCGTCTTCCTCTCTCTCTATGTCTCTGTCTCCCTCTCCTTTATATGAAAAAAGGCTAAATGCAATATAAGTAAATGTGCTTTTTTATAGTGTGAGCGTGGGGGGGGGGGGGGGGGGGGATTCAGACGTCTCCCTGTGGTATTACGGTGTCAGTGAGTTTGCACGAGATCATTACTCTGTCACTATATACAGTTACAGCACCTAATAGACTTTCAACATCCATCTTACCTTTGAGTACAAACCGGGGGGTGTCCCGCCCAAAGAGAGAGAGAGAGAGTGTGATTTACAAAGGAAGAAGAAAAAAAGAAAAAAAAGCAATACACTTAGAAATGCTTTCAGTGGAACCGGAGTGAGGATCTCTCTCTCTGCGCTACTCAACTCCGAGCCTCCCGAATCTTTTGCGATGATGGAATACCGGTAAATGGAATAAAAAAATGTCGTTTGAATATTATCCGTGGAAGTAACCCAATCTACGCGGCGGTCGTGCTGCTATCAACAGTAGTCGGAGGTCATTTCATCAGTGTTGGAATCAATAGTGTGTCCTGATGATGTCTGGCAGGACCGGCTGGACTGGAGTTTAAATAATCTGAACTACCCCCTCATACTATAGTCTACCCATATACTACCCAAATATACATATTTGTCTGAATATACCTGCATATAACCCATAGCTCTGTATGAAAGCATGTACAAATGCTGTAT
Organism: Notolepis coatsorum; assembly: GCF_963971535.1. NCBI lineage: Eukaryota > Metazoa > Chordata > Actinopteri > Aulopiformes > Paralepididae > Notolepis > Notolepis coatsorum. The sequence goes on along the minus strand of NC_140168.1, from coordinate 36,733,137 downwards.
ACTATATATATTTATTCTCACCACATATACCAATCCACACCTGTCTGTATTTACCGGCACATAGTCCTTTTACATATCTGTAGATCTATATAATTATATATAAAAACTAAAAGGAGAATACCTTCAAGAGAAAGAAGGGACCGCACACTCCTCGGGACTGGTTTTAGCTTTTTTTTTTATTGCACAACGCGTTTCGCTATCTGCTTCCTCAAGCAGATAGCGAAACGCGTTGTGCAATAAAAAAGCAAAAACCAGTCCTGAGGAGTGTGCGGTCCCTTCTTTCTCTTGAAGGTATTCTCCTTTTAGTTTTTATATATCTCTCTTGCGCTTACCTGCACCTCCAGTCGGGGTCCAACCAGATGTGCACGAGTCTTATTTAGTTTAATCTCTCTATATATATATATATATATATATATATATATATATATATATATATATATATATATAAACGGATATATATATATATATATATATATGTAACAGATGGTACAGCGAAGCGCAGTCATGATGGACTTCCGATGTTGTGAAGTGACTGTGGCGAGTAGCGGTGCTATGGGTTAAACTCACTCTCACCCTTAAAAGACACATAGACACGTTACAAAGCAGCGAGTTCACTTCATGGTATAGCGGTCTGTGCTGTTGAACGCGGTGTGGGAGACCACGGGTTTGAAACTCCCTTGGGGCATCGAAGTTTAAGGTGACGATATGACAACCTTTACATTAAGGCTGTCCCCGAACCCTGTTTTTGGGATTTGAACTTAGTCAGGTTTTTTCGAACGAACCTTCGAACCTTCGTTTTTAATTAAAAGAAAATAAAAAATAAAGAAAATTATGTTATATATATATATTCTTTTTTTACTGTCCTCAAACTAAATCCTCATGAGTCTTCTTTTTTATTAAATCAACTTTCCAGCCCCAGACCCAGCCCAGGGAGAAGCCCCAGCCCAACTAAATCAATTAAATCAACTTTCTTTAATGAATATAACTCATCAGTTTATTTTAATACTATAATATTAGTGTAGCCTAATCTTTATCTGCAACTGTGAAGAAAACCCCCATTGGTTTAAACAGAATAAAAAAATAAAAAATAAATATAATAATTATTAAAATCTTTTAATTCGAATGTTGATTTAGAATTCGAATACCAACGTAACGAACAAAGGTTCGAACGTTTTGGCTCAGCCCTACTTTACATTGGTGCACTGCCGACTGACCTGACTGAATCTAATCTATCTAATCTAAATCCCTGATCTGCAATACCTTTTTCACCATATAAATGTGGGATATATTCACATATTCACATACAGTCTTGAACAGTTTGATATTCATATTTCATATATCTTTTAGCAGTTCCTAGTTGAAAGCACACAGTGCATCAACTTTCTCACTTTCTACATAACAGCCTCAAGGGGAGCAATCATGATTCCATGCCCTGGTCTTTAATAGCGCCATCATCCATGTGTGATTTCACGCATATTCCCAATGAGAATCGATCATGCCGTGAACGTCCGCCATGCGTCCCAGAGGGCACTGGGTGTACACAGTATGACCGTGTGGTAACTCCATGTGTATCTCTATATATCTGAGTCTTCAGCGGGCTGAGTGATGTGGCCACACATCGGGTCTAAAGCCCCTGGATCATTAGACCCTCGACACTGCGATATTCTCATCGTGCCTGGGAGAGATAAGGGCCAGAGGCAGAGAGAGAGAGAGAGAGCGAGAGAGAGAGAGAGAGGAGAGAGAGAGAGAGAGAGAGAGAGAGAGAGAGAGAGAGAGAGAGAGAGAGAGAGAGAGAGAGAGAGAGAGAGAGAGAGAGAGAGAGAGAGAGAGAGAGAGAGAGACCCAGATAGCAAAAAATGAGTGAATCAACGTTGAAATAGGGTTAGGCAGAAATATTGAATCTATGTTGAAGCCTGACATCGAAATTATACAAATCGTTGTCTATGACTTACATGTTGAATCAACGTTAGGTGTCAACCATAACTGATACTATATCAATGTTGATTCAACCATCATCTAAATGGTAATCTACATGCACATTTTAGTTGATTTTATATTGAATCAATGTTAGGCATCAATGTTTATTCAACCATAATCTAAATGGTAATCTACTTGTACATTTGTAACTTGTACATCTACTTGTAACTTGTAAAGTTAAGGAATCAATACTGATTAATGTACATTTTACATTAAAATATTGCTGCTGATATGTATACATCATAACATTACATGTTTTTTTCCTGCTGTTAACACTATGATTGCCCAAGGTTAAATTCATGATATACCATCCCTTGCCAGCTCTATTTAACATGGAGAAGTTCCCCTTCTTTGCAGGGCTATAACTTTTTAAATTCTATTGCTAGAATTAACACCAACCGCTGAAGTGCCCATGAGCAAGGCACTGAACCCCCAACTGCTCCAGTGGAGTTGCTCAGTGGCCAACAGTGTCAGACTGTGGTTGTACTGGGCAGCTCCCAGGTGTGAATGGAACTCTGTGAATGTGAAGCAGGGCGTAGCTGAAAAAGAGCATCCGTGCTCAGCGAACCTACCCTGGGTAAATAAAGGTTAAAATAAAAAATAAAAATATAAAAACACTGCAAGAACAGGCTGAAGCAGCAAGTCATTCAAGTAGATGCCGTCCATGGAAGAACAGTGTCCATGAGGGTAATTCCTTGTACTGTATGAACCAGGGAAACAGTGTGTGCTGGGGTACCCTAAGTTTGACTCTGGTTCGCTTGACTTAAGTTTGGGTCACTTCGGTTCCAAGAACAGGCTGAAGCAGCAAGTCATTCAAGTAGATGCTGTCCATGGAAGAACAGTGTCCATGAGGGTAATTCCTTGTACTGTATGAACCAGGGAAACAGTGTGTGCTGGGGTACCCTAAGTTTGACTCTGGTTCGCTTGACTTAAGTTTGGGTCACTTCGGTTCCTTGAGATGCCTCCCTCCCGGTCTGGCGCATAACGAAGCCACATCTTGACAGTTTCGCTGTAGTCCTGGTCGGTCAGCTTGGGGTCAAACTGTCGAGCAGCAGCTGATAGACACAAAAATAAAAAAGTGAGGAAGATAGGTGAGATGATGTACGATGATAAGAGCACCCCTCACTTCACACGAGTGTGATTTTTTTTAATCACTCAATTACTCACTCTGTAGGTCTACAGTAACAAGCTACAGTCAGCGTCCAGTTTGGACAGGAAAGAGAAGCAATCGCCTAGCCTGACACCATCTAGGCAATACAATGTGTATCCATGCACCTCTAAAGCTCACCAATTACGTTGTCCATTTCTTATAGGTTGCACTTTCATCACTTTATTCCAACATAACACTTTTTTAAAGTTTTTGCAACAGCATAATTATATTCTGAATCACCAGCAGACAGTCATGCCTCACTACCTAAACTTAACCTATGAAGTAGTTTGCAGGGGAGGAAGCTCACCAAACATGCAGGCTTGTAGTGTTGTGTGCTTGAATGGCTTCTTGCTTTCTGAACAACGCTTGTCTTTCTTTCCAGCCCAGTTGAACCCACTGGCCAGGGCGTTGGTCATAGCAGTTTTCAACATCAGTCTGATCAGGTTCTCTGAATTGGTGCCTCCTACCAAAGCCAGACGAGAAATCTAAATCAGAGAGAAGAAAATGAAGGCCCTGCGTTAGAAACAGCATAACATTTATTTTATGAACACAGTGTTTAGAGGGTCTATCACAGTGTTTAGAGGGTCTATCACAGTGTTTAGAGGGTCTATCACAGTGTTAGAGGGTCTGTCACAGTGTTTAGAGGGTCTGTCAGTGTTTAGAGGGTCTATCAGTGTTTAGAGGGTCTATCACAGTGTTTAGAGGGTCTATCAGTGTTTAGAGGGTCTATCCCAGTCTTTAGAGGGTCTATCAGTGTTTAGAGGGTCTGTCACAGTGTTTAGAGGGTCTGTCACAGTGTTTAGAGGGTCTATCAGTGTTTAGAGGGTGTGATAGACCCTCTAAACACTGTGATAGACCCTCTAAACACTGATAGACCCTCTAAACACTGTGATAGACCCTCTAAACACTGTGACAGACCCTCTAAACACTGATAGACCCTCTAAAGACTGTGATAGACCCGACAAACACTGTGATAGACCCTCTAAACACTGTGATAGACCCTCTAAACACTGATAGACCCTCTAAACACTGTGATAGACCCGACAAACACTGTGATAGATCTATCACAGTGTTTAGAGGGTCTATCACAGTGTTTGTCGGGTCTATCAAAGTGTTTGTCGGGTCTATCACAGTGCTTAGAGGGTCTGTCACAGTGTTTAGAGGGTCTATAAGTGTTTAGAGGGTCTATCACAGTGTTTAGAGGGTCTATCAGTGTTTAGAGGGTCTATCACAGTCTTTAGAGGGTCTATCAGTGTTTAGAGGGTCTATCACAGTGTTTGTCGGGTCTGTCACAGTGTTTAGAGGGTCTATCAGTGTTTAGAGGGTGTGATAGACCCTCTAAACACTGTGATAGACCCTCTAAACACTGTGATAGACCCTCTAAACACTGATTGACCCTCTAAACAATGATAGACCCTCTAAACACTGTGATAGACCCGACAAACACTGATAGATCTATCACAGTGTTTAGAGGGTCTATCACAGTGTTTGTCGGGTCTGTCACAGTGTTTAAATGGTCTGTCACAGTGTTTAGAGGGTCTGTCACAGTGTTCAGAGGGTCTATCAGTGTTTAGAGGGTCTATCACAGTGTTTAGAGGGTCTATCACAGTGTTTAGAGGGTCTATCACAGTCTTTAGAGGGTCTATCAGTGTTTAGAGGGTCTATCACAGTGTTTGTCGGGTCTGTCAACGTGTTTAGAGGGTCTGTCACAGTGTTTAGAGGGTCTGTCACAGTGTTTAGAGGGTCTATCAGTGTTTAGAGGGTGTGCTAGACCCTCTAAACACTGTGATAGACCGGACAAACACTGTGATAGACCCTCTAAACACTGTGATAGACCCTCTAAACACTGATAGACCCTCTAAACACTGTGATAGACCCGACAAACACTGTGATAGATCTATCACAGTGTTTAGAGGGTCTATCACAGTGTTTGTCAGGTCTATCACAGTGTTTGTCGGGTCTATCACAGTGTTTAGAGGGTCTGTCACAGTGTTTAGAGGGTCTGTTTAGAGGGTCTGTCACAGTGTTTAGAGGGTCTATCAGTGTTTAGAGGGTCTATCACAGTGTTTAGAGGGTCTATCACAGTGTTTATAGGGTCTATCAGTGTTTAGAGGGTCTGTCACTGTGTTTAGAGGGTCTGTCACAGTGTTTAGGGGGTCTGTCACAGTGTTTAGAGGGTCTATCAGTGTTTAGAGGGTGTGATAGACCCTCTAACACTGTAATATACCCTACAAACACTGTGATAGACCCTACAAACACTGTGATAGACCCTCTAAACACTGATAGACCCTGTAAACACTGTGACAGACCCTCTAAACACTGTGACAGACCCTCTAAACACTGATAGACCCTCTAAACACTGTGATAGACCCGACAAACACTGTGATAGATCTATCACAGTGATTAGAGGGTCTATCAGTGTTTAGAGGGTCTGTCACATAGTTTAGAGGGTCTGTCACAGTGTTTAGAGGGTCTATCAGTGTTTAGAGGGTGTGATAGACCCTCTAAAGTCTAAACACTGTGATAGACCCTCTAAACACTGTGATAGACCCTCTAAACACTGATAGACCCTCTAAACACTGATAGTCCCTCTAAACACTGTGATAGACCCGACAAACACTGTGATAGATCTATCACAGAGGGTCTATCACAGTGTTTAGAGGGTCTATCACAGTGTTTGTCGGGTCTATCACAGTGTTTAGAGGGTCTGTCACAGTGTTTAGAGGGTCTGTCACAGTGTTTAGAGGGTCTGTCACAGTGTTTAGAGGGTCTATCAGTGTTTAGAGGGTGTGATAGACCCTCTAAACTCTGTAATAGACCCTACAAACACTGTGATAGACCCTACAAACACTGTGATAGACCCTCCACAGTGTTTAGAGGGTCTATCACAGTGTTTAGAGGGTCTATCACAGTGTTTAGAGGGTCTGTCACAGTGTTTAGAGGGTCTATCAGTGTTTAGAGCAGGGCTATTCAACTAAATTGTTCAGGGGGCCACATTGTCAGAAACCCAAGGGGCCAGGGGCCGGACTGCCACGGCGCCTCCCCGTGCTATGAATATATGTACACTTGACACAACACGCAACCACATTTTCACAACTTTTATTTAAAGGGGAACTATTTTACTATTTCTTTCACTATTTGGGCACTTTTACACAATTCCTGTGGGTTTATGGAACACCTCTGTAATATTTTTTTTTTTTAATTCATTGTTTTGTATTTCTAATCAAGTACTCAAAAACACGTTTTGAGCCTGGGCTTCAACCACTGTGGAAACTGTGTGGAAACTCAGCTGATTATCATGCAGCAGTGTCTCTCTGACATCACAAATCAGCACATTTTCAGATGACTCAGTTCAGTGAGGGTGAATATTGTGAGAGGAGAATTGGAAGAATGCGCCAATATGAGAATTAGAGACATAGATCATATTAATATAAGTCCACATAGCTAGGAAACAATGCTAAACACTGAAAAAGGCCATTTATAAGATCCCCTTTAACTACATTGCAAAAGTAGTATACTTTTCAAAAAAAGTGCTTAATTTATGTGCAACAACTGCAACATCTCCTCTTCAACATTTCAAGATAAAAATAAAATAAAAAACAAACAAGTAAGTGCATGATGTGCATATGAACATTCTAACATCAACACTTGAACAAAAAAACACATTTATAGTGCAGCTGAGCTTATGAAAAAGTGCTTCATGTCTGTGCAACAACAGCAAATCACAGCATCTTATTAGCACTTATTGTCGACTCTTAACTCTCAAACATCAGGGGGGTGGGGGGCAGACAGGCCTAGCCTACATACACACATCTAATGAGAGCGATTGCACTTATTTGACTGGGCAATGGCAGAGAAAGAGGGTTCATAGGAAGTGAGGGCTACCCGCAAACAGTGATGCAAATGCTCATTTGTCAAGGAGGCATGGTTGCTTGTTTTAATGGCATTCATGTGAGAGAAACTGGATTCACAGGTGTATGTTGAGCCAAACATTGTTAGCACAGATATTGCCAGCGTTTTTATTTTGGGGAATGTCTTGACATGAATACACTTTATCCAAAATGTTGTGGTGGATTCATTCTCAAGTGCCTGCTTCAGAGCAGATGATGCTTGCATGTCAATTATTTCAAGTTGCAGGAGACCTTCATCAATGTGAAGTGATGCAAGGAACTCTTGTCCTTTTGTGGAAATAGCAGCTACATTGGCAAATGGGTTGCTCACAAAATGCATCAATTATCTGGACATGTCAAATTCATCAAATCAACTTGCAAAGTTTTCCCTCAATTTATCAATGAAATCTGTCATTAATTGAGTGACTTTTGGCTCAATTGTGCGTGTTAACGTTGACATGAAACATTTTTTTATTTTTTTTAATTTTTTTTAATTTTTTTTTATTATCATGTAATCTTTGGCGGGCCGGTCAGAATCATCCCGCGGGCCGGATCTGGCCCGCGGGCCGCCAGTTGAATAGCCCTGGTTTAGAGGGTCTATCACAGTGTTTAGAGGGTCTGTCACAGTGTTTAGAGGGTCTATAAGTGTTTAGAGGGTGTGATAGACCCTCTAAACACTGTGATAGACCCTCTAAACACTGTGATAGACCCTCTAAACACTGATAAACCCTCTAAACACTGTGATAGACCCGACAAACACTGTGATAGACCCTCTAAACACTGTGATAGATCTATCACAGTGTTTACAGTGTTTGTCGGGTCTATCACAGTGTTTAGAGGGTCTATCAGTGTTTAGAGGGTCTATCACAGTGTTTGTAGGGTTTGTAATCACTCGTTTAGCATTTCAAATATTTTAATATTTAAATAAATAAAACTTACATCAACTCCGAGCAGCAGTTTCTCCGTAGGCTCCTTGAAGTACACCATAAGGAGTCTTCTCCGAAGCCTCTGGATCATATCTGGCCAGAACTTCCCTGATCTCCGGGTTGTCCAGTTTCTGGCAGAACTGCAGGATGGTCCGTCCTCTCTGACCCAGGGCATCTTGGATCTTTTGAAGGGCATCGGTGTCTGTCAGGAGGCCAAAGTGGGAGAAAAGCCCTGTCTGAGCGAAGAGAAAAGGCCATTCCTCTTTGAGCTCCACCATCATTGGTGCAGGCATTTTGTTCAAGTACCGCTGCAGGATGACGTAGGTCCTCTCCATCAGAAGTTCTGCTCTCTGCCCCACCCATCCTTCCTGTGTACAGACATACAAATACATGTAATGAGTACCCAAGTAACAACAATTAAATCATGTGTCAATTCACCAAAAGTAAAGTAGATTGCATGCCTGAGTAGATGTACCGCAGATCCCTTTTCAAAGCCCCCAAGGCTTCCTCTGTCTCCCCGTCCGGTATGTCTGCTGGGCCCCACCTCACACACCTAGGGATAGGAAGGAATCATAGGTTAACTCAATACTATTGGGGGAAATTATATTTTACAAAATCTATACATAATTTAAACATTCAATCCAAATAACCTAAGTTAGTCTAGCATGGCAGTGCCCCTGTAACCCCTAATTGCTCCCAATGGAGTGTGAATGGAGAGGACACTGGCGCTGTTTTGCCACCCGTACACATAGGGACCTCTCATCAGCCTGGACTCTCCTGCCACTCCAGTGTGTCATCTTCCCTCTCTGCGGCGTCTAGCCTTCTTTAAATACAAGGAGACTAACACTAAACAGCAAAAAAAAATTATGATGCTGTTAAATGATAAGTTCACAATTTGACTGTAGACCCCTCTACCATGAACCTGAAACACAGAACCAATAATTTCACGCATCACTGCAGTGTTGAGCTTACTTCTGTTCATCACATATGGGACATAAGATCTCTCCCTGTGCAAGCTGTGTAAGGATGATGGACCTTCAACCTATTAAAGAAATGACATTTTTTTTTAGAATCAGTGAAGCAAATGTGACCACTGTGTTTCTGTCCTGTGTGAATAACGGACACGAGAGTCGAGATGGATGGAGCACTTCTCTTTTACTGAGCTGTGAATGGGACACACAACCAGCAGGTTAACCTGTTCCACCCGAGTGTTGCTTAAAATTTGCATTTTTAATATCAAACGTATTCAAGTATTAACATCACTAACATGTCACAAAAGCATGTAGAATGTATATTATCATCAATACGTTAGTTTAGCAATAGGTTAAAAGTGCCATTAGATAGATTTAACTTTTAGATTTGCTGAAGTATATTCCGAGAGGGCGACCATTTTGGAAATGTTTAACCGTGGGAGTTTTTCTGAACTACACTTCCTGGAAGATTATAATGGGATTCAAGGTTCAGAGTTCTGTATGAATTATTTCAATAACTGTTATTATTCGGGATAATAAGCCACAAAAGGTAACGTTTGACAAATTTTTATTTGTTAATTTATCTTCCCTATTGTTAACATGTAAGAACAATTCGATCTGAAATTAGTTTCAAAACGGTTGCACTGTGGGGAAAATTAAAAAGTACAGTAGATTACAGTAGATTATTATCTGTTCTTATGCATGCCTGGTGATACTAAATCCAAATTGAACTCAGGCATTTGAAAGATAATATATGTATAAATATATATATTAGGGATGCACGATAATTATCGGGCCGATATCAGCAATTATGACGTCATCCCGATAAACCCGATAACGTTATTAATAGCTCCGATAATATAATATATTTTTTGGTAAAAAAAAATGCGGTGTGGGTGAATTGGAATGAAGTGCGTTTGTTTTGACTGTAGGCTCCTCCCGTTTTGTCAGTACTGTGCTACGACTGACAGTGTGTGGTTTAGGAACAGGGCGTTTTACACAAATCCAGCGCTCCCTTTCTTGGCTGTGACGTAGCCACGCAAGTTAACGTTAACAACAAAGATGGCCACGTCGGTACTCGGAGTTTCAGAGGAAAAAGATTGCTTGCTATTTGTAATAAATGCAATGTAGAAGTTCCACAAGGAGGGAAAAGGGCAACAACTTGCAATACATCCAGCCCGACGGGTCATCTGCGGCATCGATCACCACCGCCACAACGGTATGTTATTGTGTTAACTTAGAAGCCCACGACGACATGAGGAGCTAAGCAAAGCTAGCCCCTTTCGTGGCTGTGATGCAACCCTTGGTTGAATACGCAGTCACTTATTGCTCCGTAGTAGCCAGGTTAATTTGCACCACCAAGGACTGCTTAAAAGCTAGCGGCTTGAGCCCTTGGGTCGTTTCTGTCAAACTTCTTTAATTTAGCAAACGACTCGTCAATAGGTACAAGCGTGCTCGCGCCGTCGTCGTGGCGGTGGTGATGCCGCAGGTGACCCGTTGTTGTGGTGGTGATGTGAGGTGGTGATGTGTCCACTCAAAGCCTTTTTTTCAAGGCTCCGCTTTGAAAAAAGAAGAACAAAAAGCTTCGAGCGTCTTAGGTTGGATGTATTATAAGTTGTTGACGGATTGTGAATTTTCATTTGGAAAAATAAATATGGTCACTTTATCAGTCAAAACTGTTGTCTTGGCTTTTGTTTCTGTCTGGTTAGGTCACATTTAAGTTGGTGTTAAGTTATTGTCCTGGGAAGTCTTTTTATGTATTATTATTGTATTGTGATATGTTTTGTTTCATGTTGAAAAAAATAATTTTTGATAAAAAAAATATATACATTACATTTTTTTTTATAATACAATAAATATCGGTTATCGGTATCGGTTATCGGCTTGAGGAGCATAAAGTTATCGATATCGGTGTCAAAAAAGCAATACCGTGCATCCCTAATATATATAAATATAAATGTGCGAATTGACTATAATAAGGTCATTTATAAGCATCATATTCTATAATAATATTTCAAATTGCATTGGTCCGGATGGGAGAATTCAGTACTGTATCTACAGAACCTTCGGTTTAATCATCTTCCCTTTATTAATTTCCTTTGATTTTTTTTTTACACATGATCTCAAGAGGGGACTGAACGAGATCAGTGGCAGTTTTTAATGTTTGGTCATTATTAGCATGGTGTTATTCACTGTCAAAGATGCAAAGAAAAATCATAATTCATATTCTCCTTTGTTTCATCACAATTTAAGCAAGCCTAGTAATAGACACAATATTTCTGACACTGTGAATACATGCCCTGAGGTCCATAGATGTCCCTAGATACCAATAATATGCAAATGGACCTTTCGATTTTGATTACTGTTGTGAAGGATCAGATTAAACTGAATATATATATTTATTTATGGATATATATTTAATAGTATTTGTATATCGTTTGATATCCCCTGTATATTCCTTGTACAATATGCACTGAATATCCCTTTAGTCTACTAACAGCCCATAATAGTTTCATTCTACCATTGGACGAGAACCTGGCGCCAGCAGCCATGCCCCTTGGTTCAAGTTCAATCGTGCCAACCAACATGTCGTGGCAAGCCCGGTTCCGCGTAGGAATACGTCTGCCGAAATACGAATGGTACTATTTGTTCACAGCGCATATATATATGGCGCAAGTAAAGTAGAACTTTCTTTTAGTCCATTAGTTCTTTACCCTCCAACCGAGTAACAGACGCGAAGCCTCACCCACGACGCACGTGTGGTGCAGTAAGGCCTACTTGGCCTCAGAATAGGCATTGAGATATCGTGTGGATTAATAGTTGAATTGTCATAGTTTGGCACTATACCGTCGAGTTGGACGTATTTCTATTAAGCTAATAATAGTCTATTATGTATGGTGCATCGTTCGGTTAGAGTTATAAAGTGAGCAGTACCCCCATCGTTCCTGACGTTATCTGGAGTCTTAACCAGGCTGGGCAGACCACGTGTGGTGCTTGCATCCGAGGAGCTCCGGGCCAGGACGAGTGGACCTGTACATTGGATTACTTTACCCGGACGACGGCGAGCCTTCCACGGCTTGGATTATCTACATGCTTTGGGTGCTTTGATTATTCCATGGATAACGGCCAACACTGCTGAGTGTTGGAACTACCCCCCGGAGAGGAGTCCAGGTGAGACGGCGCTCTACCCCAGTGAGGTCGCCTCACGTCTCTTCATCTGTGGACCGGCAGCTACCGTCCACCAGAGGGTCCAGCTGTATTCATCTGCGGACCGAGGTTCTGTGGGCATCGTGTTCAGGACTCTGAATTCTCCCAAGAAATCGTCGGCCAGATGGGATACCGCCAGCGGCTCTTCTAACCCCCCCCCCTACTGTCTTACAACCAGCGGGACCCCCCCCCCCTTAGTGTATCCAGCTATAATCATTTAAGTACCATCGCTATAGTTCCCTAACGAACCAGGTTGTATACTTACTCCCTGCGTAACCAGAGATTGGACATTCAATGTTGATTTACCTACGAATACTCATTTGCCATACAAGTGCATTTCAAATCATAAATGTCATTAAGTGAACGTTGTATATACCCTTTGCTATATAAAATATTCGATTTATACATTTGTGTGGACTTCGTTTCATCAGGTGGGAAAGTGTTCATCATATCTATATCATGTACTGGATGGCCAGAAGTTAAAGTACAAGCGGTAGTGGTTTAATAATACCATACTTATCAATACAGTCAGGGAATTGTACCCCTCAGTTACAATTGGTCCTTCGAGCCGGATGGTAACTAGTGTAATATTAATATAGTGTTATTAATATTGAAATGGCCTATGATGAACACTCCACGAAACGGTCCTCCTAACGTAGAACGCCCGCAGCGCAGACGACAGCCACCTCAGTACTTAGAGGACTATGCTGTCAGTCAACTACCTAGCCTTCTACAAACGGTAAACGCGGTAAAAGTAGAAAGTAAAATTATGTCTGACCTTAACGACCAGGTTTCCCCGACCACAGAGGCCCTAGTGGGTTCTAATGTAACTGACCAAGCTCACGGTGGGGACCAGGAGGGAGCTGACATGCCTTTACCCCCCGCCAATACCGAAGAAGTAGTCCCCGACCAGCCCCAGGAGGAAGACAACCCTACAGAGAGAGAACTCTGCACGGAAGAAGAGGAGGAGAGCGCCGAGGAAATAGAGCTCCAGGACTCCCCAACGAGCGGCTCACCCAGGAGCGGCTCACCTCTACAACCGTCTTCCCCCAGCGAAGCGGAGAGGATGCTACAACAGGCGTTCCTCGTCAGCCTGACAGCCTCTACCGAACGCGATCGACTTCAGGGTGAACGCGATCGACTTCAGGGCGAACGCGATCGACTCCAAGCACAGCAATGGAGCGAAGAAGAGCGCATACGCCTGGAGATGAGACGCCTTCAGACGGAAGAAAATATGGCAAGAGACCGGGCCGACGCCCAGCGCGCCGCTGCCGGTGCCCAAAGAGAAGCAGATCTAACCAAGCGCGAAGTCGAGCACGACAAGTTACAAGCGCAGCTAATGGAGCAGCTGATCCTCAAGGCAACACCCTCTCCCTCCGCCAGGGGTTCAAGGAACTCGTCGAGACAACAGTCAAGGGCAGCGTCTCCTAACCGAGCAAGCGACCCTGAACTTGACCAACAGACCAAGCCTATACCCCCCGCAGACCCCCTTCCCAGACCGGTCCAAGCGAGACCCAGCTACAAGGAAGGAGCGGCATACACTGCGGAGAAGCTAAATAAACGACTACAGGATCTAGAGGACCTGATAGAAGAAGAGGGAGAGGAGGAGAACCAAGCCCGACGACAGCACAGTACTCCATCGGACCAGGAGGTCCAGTACAGCCCAGGCTATACCCCCGCGGCGCTGCGCTACAGACCCCTGACTCTATTCACGGGTGAGCACGACGCACGACCAGCCACGAGGAATAGCACCTGGACCAGCGGGCCATGGTACCCTGTCGGTACCAGCCCACAGAGAGGCGCAAGAGGAGACTCGCCTAGGAGGTCTCTCCCCCAACGCTCGCCGATGTATCAGCCATCCACGGCGTCATACATTGCCACGCCGTCGTTTCCCGACTTCACCTATGAGAATCGAGCACAGTACACGGAGCTCCGGATGTGCTTAGAGACAATGATGGTGGATGTCGCTGATGAACGCCACAAGTATGCAATATTACTGAAGCACCTGAAAGTACCGCGAGCGCACAATATAGCGCTAGCCTATGCCACCTCTACGACCCCATACACCGCGGCTCTAGCAGCGCTGGACCAGAGATATGGACGTATATGGGATTACGTAATCCAAGAGATAAGGCATATTGATCGCCTACCCCCAGCAACAGACAATCGCTCATTAGACGACCTGTCAATCAAAGTGCAGTCCCTGGTAGGGATGCTGGGAGCGCAACGGGAAAAGGGCATGCATGAGCTATACGCCAACTCCAACGTCGAGAGGATTTTGGAGAAGCTGCCACCCGCAAGACAAGAGCGTTTTAGGCGGCAGAGAGACTACCGGGATCCTAACGGCCCCGAACCATCCCTCCTTGATCTAGCCGACTTCCTGGCGAGAGAAGTCAGCAGCTTACGACTGGATACGTTCGGGCGGAGCACGCCAAGCTCCAGAGAGGGACCCAGGAGAATAAATGATGGAAGAAGATCGGTGACTGTCATGCACCAATCAGAGTCAGTACCGAGCAGTAAGAGCCACAGTACCCCCTCGAGAAAAGAGAAGTGGAAGATGGTGTGCCCCTACTGTGAGAAAGAACACTGGCTGTCACAATGTGACCTGTTCACAAAGATGAATGCAGAAGAAGTGAGTCAATGGATAAAGTCCAACAGGCGCTGTTACCGATGTGCGCGCAGTCACATGGCAGCCGAATGCCACCTAAAGAAAAGGTGCAGTCGGTGTGACGGAGCCCATCTAGATATACTACACGACAGTAACAGAAGAAGGCCTACACCTGCACCATCGAGCGGCACCAAGGCAAGTGTCATGTACATTGACCCCGCCAGCAGCAGCGGCGCCCAAGTGCTCTTAAAGGTAGTCCGTGTGACATTGAGCTACCAAGATAAAGTCATGGACACTTACGCCGTCCTTGATGACGGGTCAGAGAAGACCCTTCTGCTCGCGTCCGCTGCGGCCCAGCTGGGACTGCGGCCCAGCTGGGACTGCGGGGGAGCGAGAACCAAATGACGATTCGGACAATAAGAAGAGATTTAAAGACGATAAAGGGCGAGAATGTCTCCTTCACTATCGCAGCAAGTGGGCAGCCAGAGCGACGGTATAGGATTACAAATGCTTTCACCAGCCAAGAAATAGGACTATCGCAGTACACCTACCCCATCGCCAAGCTGATGGATAAATATGTGCACCTGCGTCAACTACCTATCCCGCTCATAGACGGCGCCACCCCGACCCTGCTGATAGGCTCCGACCATGCAGAACTCATAGTCCCGATTGACCGGGTCCATACAGGACCCCGAGGCTGTCCTGCAGCAGTCGAGACCCGCCTAGGGTGGACACTACAAGGCCCCCTCGCTAAATCTCTCAACTGAACAGCAGCCACTAGCTGCCTCCACTCCAGAACGACAGAAGAAGACACCACTCTCCTGCAGCATGTCGAGAGGTTATGGACACTAGAGACAATGCCCTTTAAGAACGAAAAGAAAGATATTCGTTCTAAAGAAGACATTTACGCCATCAACCTACTCGAGCAAGGGACAAAGAGAGTCACAGTCGGCGGAGTGATGAGATACGCAACTCCACTCCTGAGGCGAGAGGGAATGCCCACCTTTCACGCAAAGAAAGACGCCACGGAGCGCTATCTATTGAACACAGAGCGGCGCCTAGCCAAAGACCCCGCTCAAGAGAGTGTGTACCGCGCTGAGATTGAGAAGCTAATCACAGCGGGACACGTGACAAAGATTGACATTAAAGAGGCCGATCAGACGACCGAATCATGGTACGTGCCGCATCACAAGGTCCACCACAACGGCAAGGATCGCATTGTGTTTAACTGCAGCTACCAGATCGGATCCCAAAATCTGAATAAAGAGCTCTTGCCCGGCCCCACACTCGGCCCCTCTCTACTAGGCGTGCTACTACGCTTCCGCCAGGACAAGGTGGCTATCAGCGGGGATATCAAAGGGATGTTCCTGCAGGTGAGACTAGTGGAGGAGGACAAGCCCCTGCTGCGGTTCCTATGGAGAGAGAGGATCGGAGACGAGAACCCAGCCATCTACCAGTGGGAAGTACTCCCCTTCGGAACCACATGCAGCCCGTGCTGTGCTACATTTGCACTACAGAAACACGTCGCAGAGGACCCAGCAGCAGATGAAGAGGTCCGACACAGTGTGAAGAACAGTTTCTACGTGGACAACTGTTTACAAAGCGTTTCGACTCAAGAAGAAGCCGAGGCTCTCCTAATCAAGCTACGCGCCTCCCTGATCAAAGGCGGCTTTGATCTCAGGCAGTGGGCCAGCAGTGACCCGCACGTATTGCGCAGCCTCTCCCCCGCGGACAAGGCTGCCAGCAGCGAGACCTGGATGGCGACCATCCCAGGAGAAGCCCAAGAAATGACACTAGGACTAGTCTGGCGCTTCAAAACAGACTCGCTCCACTATAGACACAAACCCCTGACTCCAGAACAGGGAAGGTCGACGGCGACACCGACCACCAGACGGAGTGTGTACAGAACACTCGCCAGACAATATGACCCGTTGGGATGTATTCTACCTTACACCACCAGGGCAAAGATGATTGTACGAGCACTATGGGACAAGGACCAGGGCTGGGACGACCCAATACCCGCACAACTTGCCTCAACATGGAGAGAGTGGGAGACGGAACTCCGCTCACTCCCAGGCGTTAATATACGCCGCAGCTACTTCCCACCCACGGTGAGGCCAGAGACATGCAAGATGGATCTACACGTCTTCAGCGACGCCTCCGAAGTAGCCTATGGATCGGTGGCCTACTTGCGTGCCCAAGAGAAGGGAGGAGAGATACACACCACTTTCATCCTGGCTCGCTCAAGAATAGCCCCACGAAAGCAACAATCTATCCCGCGTCTAGAGCTCTACGCAGCCCTAGCAGGAGCGCATCTAGCCACGTTAATCCAACGTGAACTCACCATTCCGGTGCACAGAACAATCTTGTGGTCAGATTCCACGACAGTACTCACATGGATCAAGTCTGATTCATGCAGATACAAAGTCTTCGTGGGAGTCAGAGTCACCGAGATTCAAGAGTTAACAGAAGCAGCGAGCTGGCGGTATGTGGACACCAAACACAACCCAGCTGACGTCATCACCCGGGGAATGTCCCTGGATGACCTCACCCGTCGCAACATCTACAGTGACGGACCAGAATTCCTCAAGCTCCCGGAAGAAGAGTGGCCTACGCCCACCCCACGGGAAGCAAGTAAAGAGGAGGCTGAGAACAAGAAACCTATGTTCTGTGGACTGAGCACAGTCGCCTCCACAGACCCCAACATAGATGACTGCATTACCTTACAGAGTGCGCAGCTAAAGACATTCCTGTGGCACCACCCAGAGATTCAGTCTACCACTGACATTTCAGCAGCTGACTACGAAGAAGCAGAACTTCTTCTACTACAACGAGCCCAGAGAGACTCGTTCCCCGATGAGCTAGACTGTTTACAGGGAGGAAAGCCCGTCCCCTCAGACAGCAGACTGCTCCACCTGGCACCCGAGAGTGACGCCCATAATCTCATCAGAGTGGGTGGTCGCCTGCGGAGAGCCCCCGATCTACCGGATGACATTAAGTACCCGATAGTTTTGAACAGCCGACACAAGGTCACAGAGCTGATCATAAAGAAATACGACGAGGATGTACACCACGCAGGAGCAGAGAGAGTCTTCGCGGAGATCAGACGTCGCTATTGG
This sequence comes from Notolepis coatsorum, assembly GCF_963971535.1. NCBI lineage: Eukaryota > Metazoa > Chordata > Actinopteri > Aulopiformes > Paralepididae > Notolepis > Notolepis coatsorum. Next base: position 36,715,289 of record NC_140168.1, on the reverse strand, counting down.
ATACTTCAAGGAAGAGAAGCGGTGCGACGCTTCCAGCGAACCTGTCTAGACTGCCCAGCATACCACGGATGGCTGACCTACCCCCCTGTCGCCTCCGACTCGGCGACAAGCCATTCCACTCCACAGGCATGGACTGTTTTGGCTTGTTGTATATAAAGAGAGGAAGAGGAACCGAGAAGCGGTGGGGTATTGTATTCAAATGCATGACCACCAGAGCGATCCATATCGAACTCCTTCCGACCATGAGCACAGACTCATTCCTTATGGCCTTCCGAAGATTCACATCACGGAATGGAAAACCGTCTACATTGTTGTCTGATCACGGGACAAACTTCAAAGGCGGAGAAAGAGAGCTGAGAGAGAGCTTCCAAGCTATGGGCCCAGAACTTAAAACCCACCTCGCTCCATCCCAGATTGACTTCCAGTTTAATCCCCCGAATGCACCCCACTTCGGTGGAACCTGGGAACGAGAAGTATGTTCTATAAAGACAGCCCTGTACGCCGTGCTTGGGGCCCAGACTGTGGCGGAAGAAGTCCTAATGACAGTCCTCACGGAGATCGAGGGAGTATTGAACTCCAAGCCCCTCGGCTACGTCTCCAGTGATGTAGCAGATGTCGACCCAGTCACCCCCAACACACTCTTGATGGGGCGGCTGGACCCCGCGCTACCCCAGACAATGTACAGGCCTGAAGAAGCGAACGGCCGAAGAATGTGGAGGTACAGTCAAGTACTAGCTGACAAGTTTTGGAACAGCTTTCTACTCCACTACCTACCGTCTCTACAGACCCGCCAGAAGTGGGTAAAAGAGAGAGACAATTTGACAGAAGGAACAGTCGTCATGATTATCGACCAGTCACTACCCAGAGCTATGTGGCCGGCTGGCCGCGTAAGCAAAGTGATCACCGGTGCCGATGGCAAGGTCCGAGAAGCTGAAGTGCTCGTCCAAGGGCGAACTTACACACGATCCGTGGCGAGGCTAATAGAACTGCCCCGACTCCCAGACACTATCGATGATGACCATGACCCCATGACTTTGTGAGTTGACTGACCCTTACAGCGGACCTTGAGTGGTAGACAGTGCGGTTAATCTGTCTCTGCTTAGCTAATTAGGTGGGACTAATTAGGGGGCGGCTGTTGTGAAGGATCAGATTAAACCGAATATATATATTTATTTATGGATATATATTTAATAGTATTTGTATATCGTTTGATATCCCCTGTATATTCCTTGTACAATATGCACTGAATATCCCTTTAGTCTACTAACAGCCCATAATAGTTTCATTCTACCATTGGACGAGAACCTGGCGCCAGCAGCCATGCCCCTTGGTTCAAGTTCAATCGTGCCGACCAACATGTCGTGGCAAGCCCGGTTCCGCGTAGGAATACGTCTGGCGAAATACGAATGGTACTATTTGTTCACAGCGCATATATATATGGCGCAAGTAAAGTAGAACTTTCTTTTAGTCCATTAGTTCTTTACCCTCCAACCGAGTAACAGACGCGAAGCCTCACCCACGACGCACGTGTGGTGCAGTAAGGCCTACTTGGCCTCAGAATAGGCATTGAGATATCGTGTGGATTAATAGTTGAATTGTCATAGTTTGGCACTATACCGTCGAGTTGGACGTATTTCTATTAAGTTAATAATAGTCTATTATGTATGGTGCATCGTTCGGTTAGAGTTATAAAGTGAGCAGTACCCCCATCGTTCCTGACGTTATCTGGAGTCTTAACCAGGCTGGGCAGACCACGTGTGGTGCTTGCATCCGAGGAGCTCCGGGCCAGGACGAGTGGACCTGTACATTGGATTACTTTACCCGGACGATGGCGAGCCTTCCACGGCTTGGATTATCTACATGCTTTGGGTGCTTTGATTATTCCATGGATAACGGCCAACACTGCTGAGTGTTGGAACTACCCCCCGGAGAGGAGTCCAGGTGAGACGGCGCTCTACCCCAGTGAGGTCGCCTCACGTCTCTTCATCTGTGGACCGGCAGCTACCGTCCACCAGAGGGTCCAGCTGTATTCATCTGCGGACCGAGGTTCTGTGGGCATCGTGTTCAGGACTCTGAATTCTCCCAAGAAATCGTCGGCCAGATGGGATACCGCCAGCGGCTCTTCTAACCCCCCCCCTACTGTCTTACAACCAGCGGGACCCCCCCCCTTAGTGTATCCAGCTATAATCATTTAAGTACCATCGCTATAGTTCCCTAACGAACCAGGTTGTATACTTACTCCCTGCGTAACCAGAGATTGGACATTCAATGTTGATTTACCTACGAATACTCATTTGCCATACAAGTGCATTTCAAATCATAAATGTCATTAAGTGAACGTTGTATATACCCTTTGCTATATAAAATATTCGATTTATACATTTGTGTGGACTTCGTTTCATCAGGTGGGAAAGTGTTCATCATATCTATATCATGTACTGGATGGCCAGAAGTTAAAGTACAAGCGGTAGTGGTTTAATAATACCATACTTATCAATACAGTCAGGGAATTGTACCCCTCAGTTACAATTACTATTATTGTGAAATAATAATTAAATGTGAAATATTGCTATGTTATTGTGAGATTACAAAATCTGATGTGATATTACAGAGGATTTTGATTACAGTATTTTATTGTGAAATAATAATTAAATTATGTGAAATCAAAGGATAGTGTATGAATGTCACTGTAATATGACACTCATAACAGAATTAGTTATCAATAACCTACCTGTATAAAGGTTAAAAGTTGTTGCAAATATTTTTTTCCCCTCTACCATATACCACTATATACATTAATTTCTTATATTAGTTTTAAAATGACCATTTAACAGTTTAACAGTGCTCTGAAAATGCTCTGAGAACATGCGGTCATCATTCACTGTTTTAAGCACAAACACATAAGGGAGGGAGGGAGAGAGACAGGCCCGGCCTGTATGCCTGCACCCTGCCATGTTGTTGGTTTACCATGACTTTTTAGCAAGCAAGCATAATGGTAGCAGCAATGCTAAGCTAACTGATTATGCCAGTGTATCCTGTTAAAGAATACAGCATAAGCCACATTTTGAAACGTTACTGACGATAGCCTACATAAAATGTATAACAGTATATGCAACAGGTGGATATCACTAAACACCAAAATCAAGAAACATTCATTATAGCTAACTGCTAACGCTACTAGCTAAATTAGCTTCAGCTAGCAGGCATGCATAACGGTTAATATAATATTCTCTACCATGTAAAAACGAACACGGCACTACTCCGCTGGCGTTTGCAATCGAAAGCATACATACAACATACAACATAATCGACATTATTGCCATGCAGTACTCACCAGTCTTAACGATGCAGAGAGACATGAGGTAGCTGCCAGGAAGCTGCCGCACAGGTGCATTCTGGGAGGCGGGGCACAAGTGCAGTGCAGTCTGGGTGATGAGACAATGACGACAAACAGCATACGTTGAACAGCATACGTTGATTCAACATTTATTAGATATTGGCATTTCAATCATTAAAATTCACATAAAAGACACAAGGAGTGAGAGGAAGTGAGAGGAGTGAGAGGGAGTGAGAGGGGTAAGGGTTCTCCTGCCACACTAGGGACTATGAATTCATACTAGTGTTGGCAACTTGATCCTCAATATACCCAACGGATTAGGACTCTATGCACTCCTCCCCACAATAACAGCCCTTGAATTATAGAGCCTGCTTAATGTGGGAAAAACCTAAGAAAAGAGAGAGCGAGAGAGAGAGAGAGAGATAGAGAGAGAGAGAGAGAGAGAGAGAGAGAGAGAGAGAGAGAGAGAGAGAGAGAGAGAGAGAGAGAGAGAGAACAACAAAGAGACAGATGTAGAGAGACGAAAAGATGTTCAATTTGCAAGTCTAATATTGTGTCTTTGCCATGGTAGTGTTAATCACAGGTAGCCTAACGAATAAGCAAACACAATAACAAAAGCCTGAAATGTGACGGGGCAATTTCCTGTCTCGTCGTTCCAGCGATGTTTGTGTTGCTTGTTTTGAGAGAGTGAGTAGTACTTGATCACCTTCACAGCACATTAAGAACAGGAAGCCGCGGGGCTCTTATGTATAGCGCCCCCACCCACCCGCTGTGACTAATGTGAGCCCACTTCAACCGCGATTAACCCTAACCGCGAACGACTCATCTGACTCCGTCTGTTTGTATGCACACAGATTGTCTATCAAATCCTGTTGAATGAGATTTTTTTAAATGAGCATTTCAGGCACTAAATCTGAAGAATATTAAAAAGAGTGAAGTTGAATGAAAACAGTCACACAGTCACACAGTCACAGAGAGGCACACAGACTGGGCTGAAATGAAAGACTATAAGTGACACGACAGTAGCCGTGTTTCCATCTAAAGTGAAGGGATCTTCAAGAGGATTCTCGAAATGTCGCAAACAAATAGAAGGCAAATTAGGTGCGTTTCCGTCAGTTGGGTTGAGGCGAGTAAACTTTTTGCCAGAACACGCAATGTAGTAACATCAGAAGAAGACACCCAATTAAAAAACGAAGCTTGGCTGTCTAGAATTGACTACTATTTGGGTTCTTTTGTGTCAGCTCGTATAAGACCATATTTTGTGATTTCCAAAGCAAGATGGAAGACCAACGTGTGTTTAATAACAAGATAAGATAAGATAATATATTCCTTTATTGATCACCTTGAGGACATTCATGTGTCATAGCAGCATGGGAGAGGGGGGAGGGGCGGTATAGGTATGGACAGGGTAATAGTAGAAAGACATAAATATAGGCAATAAAATGTTATCTGAATATAGACGTTAGAGAAAAGATAATATATATAATATAATTAACTTTGGGGGGAAAAAAGAGAAAAATAAACAAAGGTGCAGATGAGGACCTGTATATGCCCTATTGGTTATATTATACATTATAATGATATAATTTGAATCTGAATGTGAGTACGAGTAAAAGTAAAAAGTATACACAAGGTGCAGTATACATAAGGTACCCTAACTGGCATGATATACGTCATATGTTGTAGTCTGCCCAGGTGTTGGTGGTTAAGAGTCAGACACACTTAGTGGTCAGACATTCCTAATAGTTCTCAAGTTCTGCAGCCGTTAGTTCTCCAGATGCTGGCAGCGACAATAATAATAATGCGATTGGAGCTATTGCAGCAGGGGTGATGTAGGTTACCTATGAGATATGGGATAGGCATGATATGTTACATCCTTGCGGTGTATATGGCTTTAACAATATTATAATGAACATATTACAATATTAATAATATATATTACAATAGCAGCAGCACATCTCACAGCTCTGTGGAAGTTGTGATGGAGATCATTTACAGACATCATTTCAGAAAGTATTTTGTGCAATGGGATCAGACCAGTTAGCTGAACAGTCATGGAATCCTTTTATTCGTCAAACGTCATTATTTATTCGAGAGACTTCCCTCGCCTAATTCTTTGGGGACATTTCCAAAATCCACTTCAAGTGAGTGTACAAAAACGTTTATGCGCAATTCAGGATGTTTTTATTTGATTTGATTATTATTATTTATTTTGCCGTTTCTACCATTATGCGTTTGTAATGTGATACTTCAAATGTGCATAAAGATTATGTTGGTGAAAACACGGTTACTGAGGGTGGGGGAGAGAGAAAATTAAAGAAAGAATGAAAGAAAAAGAAAGAAAGAACGAACGAACAAACGAACAAACGAAAGAAAGAAAGAAAGAAAGAAAGAAAGAAAGAAAGAAAGAAAGAAAGAAAGAAAGAAAGAAAGAAAGAAAGAAAGAAAGAAAGAAAGAAAGAAAGAAAGAAAGAAAGAAAGAAAGAAAGAAAGAAAGAAAGAAAGAAAGAAAGAAAGAAGTGAGGGTCATGAAGAAATTAACGGAGAGTGAAAAGAGTGTTTGGTGGTGTGATGTGTGCATATTTGTGGCTTCCTCTTCTTCGAACCCCAGCAAACGGGAGGGAGAGGGTGGGGGGTGAGGGATTGAGTGAGCGAGGGAGGGAGGGAACGAGGGAGTGAAAGAGGGAAGGGTGGTTGAGTGATTATGTGCTGAAGGGGGGAGGGGGGGGTGCAGGGAGAGGTACACTACTCTCGCTACTTCAAGAGCTTTGCCACTTCAGCCAACATCCCGAAACCGGCCACTCTCTCCTCTACTCCTCTCCTCTCCTCTCCTCTCCTCTCCTCTCCCTCCTCCTCCTCCTCGGCTCATGGATACCGACAGCTTGTGAAGAAGAGAGTAAGGAAACCAACTCTTCAGCGAAGAAGATACAGGGTGGGAGGGAAAGTTTGCTGCTTGTTTCTTCTGGATTGAGCTGCCCCCCCGCCCCCCGACCCCCCCTGGTGAACATCGCTGGAACAATAGGAAGCAATCTCCCCTTTCCTGTGTCCGTCCGTCCGTCCGTCCTGTTGCAGAGCAGCGTGCGATGCAGTGAGGGACCAAGCTGGATGTGTAACCCACGGCAACAGGGGTTCCCAGCAAAAGACCAACGGTGGCCAAGAGATCATTAGACCGTCAACATAACAAATACAAACTTGGGAGCCGCGGGGAGTTGGACTTGGAGAAATACGGAAAATAAGAGACAAACGTTTCCCGGTGGGGCAGGAACGAAAGCGAGAGAGATAGAAGGGGAGACACAGAGAGAGAGTGAGAGAGAGAGAGAGAGAGAGAGAGAGAGAGAGAGAGAGAGAGAGAGAGAGAGAGAGAGAGAGAGAGAGAGAGAGAGAGAGCGAGGGGTGGGAATCGGGCTGGGGAAGGCGAGAGCAGAACACCACCTGACACACTTGTGGACTCTACCAGGTGGAACAGCCTCACCTCCTCCCTCCCCTCCCTCCTGCCCCCCCACCCCCCCCTGAGATGGGCCGCCAACTGGCCCTGACCCTGACCTACCTGGCCTACCTGTGGGCCGCCGCCGTCGGCTCCGAGCGCCAGCAGCACCAGGTGCAGCACGGACCCTGCAGCTACACCTTCATCCTCCCAGAGGTGGAGCACTGCCGGCCCCTCAAGGACTACCAGGTCACCAACTCCCTCCAGAGAGACTCCCCCCCGCCACCACCACCACCGCCGCCGCCACCGGCACCGGCGGCCGAGCCAGGAGCGGGCCACCCCGAGCAGGCTAAGGCCCAGCCGGCGAGGCCCTCTTGGCAGGAGAGGAAGCTGGAGAGTCTGGAGAGCGCCACGGAGACAACACCTTGTGGCTGCAGAAGGTAAGATGTCTCTTCTGGACCGGAGGCACATGAACCTCTCGCCCCCGTGAAGCTCCAAGTGAGTTGGACTGGAGAGTTGAGCTAATGCAGCGGCTTGTAGGAGAACTCAGCGCCCCCCCCCCCCGTCCTCATTCCTCCTCACCGTCCTCTTCCTCTTTGTTGTCGCTCGTCTGCTCTCGGCTTTCATTTCCCGGTATTGTATCTCTCCGTCGTACGAGCTTTCCTCAGCATCTGTCCTCTTCTCGCTGTCTTTTGTACTTGAGAGTCACACAACCGTGGTGAAGTGAAGCCCGGTGCTGGAATTCACTCTCTGATGTCAAGGAGATGACAGGCGTCCATTATAGATGTGTTCAGTGTTCTCTCTGAGTTCTTCTGGATGATCAGCGTGCGTGTGGTGTGTCGTGTGTGTGTGTGTGTGTGTGTGTGTGTGTGTGTGTGTGTGTGTGTGTGTGTGTGTGTGTGTGTGTGTGCGTGCGTGCGCGTGTGTGTGTGTGTGTGTGTGTGTGTGTGCGTGCGTGTGTGTGTGTCTGTGTGTGTGTGTGTGTGCGCGCGCGCCGCGCGTGAGAGAGAGAGAGGGGCAGAGAGATAGAGAGAGAGAGAGAGAGTGCACAGTGTGTTGCGTTGTGTGTGTGTCTGTGTTTGAGAGAGAGCAATAGAGAGAGGGAGAGAGACATAGACAGCGAGTGTGAGAGAGATAAAGAGAGAGCCTGTGTGTTGTGTTGTGTGTGTGTGTGTGTCTGTGTATGTGAGAAAGAGTGATGGTTTGTTTGTGTGTAAGTGTGTGTAAGTAAGTAAGCATGTGTGTGTATATTTAAGACCACTGGGTAGGCAGAAGTCCCTGTAGCATGAGAGGAGAGAAAGACTAGATGAAGAAAGTTCAGAAATATTTGTTGCTGCCAAGTGTGTCTTAGACTGTTAAACAAGCTTAAATAGTGTTCCTCTTGGAGGCAACACACATACACGCACACAGAGATTCACACACGCAGGCACGCACGCATGCACGCACACACACACACACGCACACACACACGCACATGCACACAGACAAACACATGCACACACAGACACACATGCACAAGCACACAGATTCACACACATACATACTGATAATAATAATAATAATAATAATAATAATAATAATAATAATAATAATAATAATAATAATAATAATAATAATAATAATAATAATAATAATAATAATAATAATAATAATAATAATAATAATAATAATAATAATAATAATAATAATAATAATAATAATAATAATAATAATAATAATAATAATAATAATAATAATAATAATAATAATAATACTAATAATAATAATAATAATAATAATAATAATAATAATAATAATAATAATAATAATAATAATAATAATAATAATAATAATAATAACTTTATTTGTATAGCACCT
>NC_140168.1:36625514-36706471 GCF_963971535.1 Notolepis coatsorum | reverse complement strand
CGACTAAGAGGACGCTCACAATAGTGTTTGCACTGCTCACGTCATCGGGCGCTGGATCTGTGTGTCGTGCTATTGTCTGCGACAGGCTGGCCCAAGTTCCACCCTCCTCTCTATTCTTGTCTACACAGAACTCCACAGACGGGCTATTTGTGTTACAATCCTCAGGCAGTTTGCCAACACTTCGCTGGTGTTTATATTGTAAATGGCAGACTAAGGCCGTACTGAGCATTACGATGGTAAATGTGACATTTATATTGTAATGTCTCACCCTGACTTCATCACCTCTATGTCTCTCTCTCCCAGTCCCTCCCTCTCTCTCGCTCTCTCTCTCCCCTCCCTCTCTCTCTATCTACCTAGATGCTCTCTCTCTCCCTCCCTCTCTCTCTATCTACCTACAGTATATCCAGGGGTGTAAAAAGTACCCAGAAATTATACTTAAGTGAAAGTATGGGTACTGTCTCAAAATCTGACTCAAGTAAAAGTCAAAGTATCTGGCTAAAAACACACTTGAGTAAAAGTAAAAAAGTCCTACTTTTAATGTACTTAAGTACTCAAAAGTAAAAGTATTTTTTTTTTAAAGGATAAACCAGGGGTCTCAAACTCATTTCCATCTTGGGCCAAGTTTTCATTGTAACTATACATTGCACCAGGTGAGTTCGTTGAAGAGGTGAGCCAATTAGTGAAATCATCAGCCGGTGTTTAGGCAAGGCTGGAATGAAACCAAGCACACTCTGCCCACAATGGAATGTGTTCTGCGATAGAAAGAACAGAGGACACTTTTTTTGCATTAAAATTATTTAATGCACTTCTCCATTGAAGGTAAACTAACATGGACGGCATTCACATCACAGCATGAATAATATCACAATATTAAATGACCGAATACTGTAGTATCCTGAATAATATGACAATATTAAAAACAGAATAATGGTGTATCCTGAATAATATCACAATATTAACCACGAGCACATACTGGAGTACCCTGAATAATATCACAATATTAACCACAGCATACTGGAGTTACCCTGAATAATATCACAATATTAAAGGCAGAATACTAGAGTACCCTGAATAATATCACAATATTAACCACAGCATACTGGGAGTACCCTGAATAATATCACAATATTAAAGACAGAATACTGGAGTACCCTGAATAATATCACAATATTAACCACAGCATAATGCCGATCTGACTGTCTATTCTTCTGATAGCAGGTGTTTAATCAAAGATCCCCACTTTCTAGAGTTGCACAAGGACCAATCAGCATGGGTATGGCGGGTTCATTTTCATTGATGGGGATTTGATTGGCTGATTACCCTGCGGTCGCAGGATTAATAACGTTAATGTTAGTTCCACCAGATAAACAATTCAAATATACTAATTAAAATAGTTGGACCTGTGAGATTTGTACTTTGTACTTTGTAGGTCTGCATTTTAAATGTAAGGAGTAAAAAGTATGTTTTTTTTTCTCTGAAATGTAATGGAGTAAAAGTACAAAGTATACAAACCTAATAATACTTGAGTAAAGTACAAATCCCCCAAAACAGTACTTAAGTATTGTAACGAAGTACAATTACTCAAGTACTTTACACCCCTGAGTATATCTCTCTCTATCGCTCTACCTTTCTTTTCCACACACTTTCTCTGTGGTGTGTGTATGAATGCCATTCTATGTGGCCTGTGCTGATGATGACAAATGTGCCCTGTGTCAAACCCTGACGTCGTCTACAGCTACACAACTTAAACTCCCCCCCTCCTCTCTCTCTCTCTCTCTCCCCCCCCCACCCCCCCCCCCCACTCCCCTCCTCACATCTCTCTCTCTCTCTCTCTCTCTCTCTCTCTCTCTCTCTCTCTCTCTCTCTCTCTCTCTCTCTCTCTCTCTCTCTCTCTCTCTCTCTCTCTCTCTCGCTCTCACCCTTTCACTTTCTCTGCACAACACAATAAGGTCCCTTGTGGGCTGTTTGTCTGACACCCAGGGCGGTTAACTGGGAACCTGGTTCCCATGTGTATCTTCCCCAGGAGACTATTCTAAACATTTCATGTGTGTGTGTGTGTGTGTGTGTGTGTGTGTGTGTGTGTGTGTGTGTGTGTGTGTGTGAGTGTGTGTGTGTGTGTGTGTGTGTGTGTGTGTGTGTGTGTGTGTGTGTGTGTGTGTGTGTGTGTGAGAGTGAGAGAGAGAGAGAGAGAGGAGAGAGAGCGAGTGTGTGTGTGTGAGAGAGGAAGAGAGAGAGAGCGAGAGAGAGAGAGAGAGAGAGATAGAGAGAGAGAGAGAGAGCGAGAGAGAGGGTGTGATGAGAGAGAAATGCATGTGCACACATTACTTATGTGTACAGTATATCACCCATGTGTACCGACCATGCTCACACGTTCATGTCTCGAGTATTTTTGTCCAAGTCCAAATCAAGGCTTGATTCCTAGATTCCTACATCAAAATGTGATTTTCAATTCAATGTCCATACTTACCACAGAAACACAATGATACAGAAGGAGAATGATACATGACGAGATCACTATGAGTTGTGTTAGCCTCTAATTATTTACAGGCCTCTCGGGTGTTGTTGCCATTTTGAACCCCCCCCCCCCACAAAGCTCCTGTTATAGTGGAAAATGAGCAGTTTTTTCCTTTTTGAATAAACAGTAATTGTGTCCTTTAATTAAAACTGCATTAGGTAAAGTGATGTTTTATAGGAACATTATATGTTTTGCTAACTAGCCTAATTTCAAGAGCCACATTGCTAACACTAAATTACCAGATAATGCCATTTCATTACGACAATGCAATGTGCTGTAATGCCAAGCTCGTTTTTGGCTAGTAGCGATTTTTCCTTCTCTTAAACTGCTGCATTGGAATTCAAAATTGCCTACCTTATCAGAGAGAGACATCAATATTAGAAGACCTTGTTCAAGGTAAATAGCCTATGTGAACCACAGATAATGCTAGTTTAAAACCCCATTAATTTCCCCATGCCTCCCTTATTTGAGCAGAAAGATGAGAGTTCTGTTGTAATTGTGTGCCACTGGGCCAGATACACAGGGATGCTGTGTACAGGAGGACTTCATGCTCACTACCACGCTACAAAGGGTTAACCCTTTCACTACCACACTACAAATGGTTTACCCCTTTTCACTACCACACTACAGACGGTTAACAGTCTGTGAAAGGGTTAACCTTCTCTGATGTGGTAGTGAAAGGGCTAATCAACTAAAATAACAGTCCACATTCACAGTTATAAGAGGCTGTTTACCCTCTCCTACCATCATAATTCATTCAATCTTTATGTTTGATAAATACACTGAGTAATGTCATCAAGTTGTTACATTCATACATGTCATAGTGTGTTAATAAATACATAAACATCAGACAATCAGAACAATTAAGTGCACATAAAACAAAACAAAAAAACAGAGGTAACAATTTCAAAACAATTACATATGGTGGTGACCTGATCATCAAGGTTCTAAACCGACCCATATACACTAGAGTGTCTAGTTCCAGAGTTTCCTGCAGGGTATTCCATGAGGTAGGGGCAGAGAAACCAAAAGCAGATCTACCAAGTTCGGCACAAACTCTAGGCACTCTAAGTGTAAGCCAATCACTGGATCGTGTATAATAGGGTCCGGTCGTCCATTCCAGTAATATAATGTGTACATTCTGTAATTATTGCCTTATGAAGAAGAAACACATTCCAATGCAACTCACATCTCTCTGCCACGTGGGAAGATGCCAGGGGCAGGAACAAAAGACAAAATCACCTTTGCAACAGCACGCTACAGGGTTTAGTTCAAGTTCAAGTTCAAGTTCAAGTTCTTTAATAGTTGTCATATAGAAGTACAGAATACTTTCATACAAAATGCTTCTTACTGTTACGCTCCAGAGACTGTGCTAGACAAGATAGTATCAAATAACATAATAACATAATATAGCATGTAATTTAGAAGAAGAAAAATGAGGTCACAGTGTTCGGTATAGACATATGTACAATGTTCTGAGTTACCATATAATATACAATACTATGCAGTGTACTAATGTACAGTACTATCTAGTGCAAAGCAGAAATGGGATGAGGTACAATTTTAGGTACAATTTACAGTAAGGTGTACGAGTTGTAGTGCAATCCTTCATCCATAAATATAAAGTGTGGGGAGTGGGTGCTACAGTGTGTTTGTTTAAAGTGGGTGTGTGCTATAAAGTGTGTGGAGTGGGTGCTACAGTGTGTTTGTTTAAAGTGAGTGTGTGCGTGTGGATGTGTGTGCTATGTGCGTTTGGTGGTTGTTGTTGTGTAGTGTTCATTCATTGTTCGTTTAGCAGCCTGATGGCCTGGGGATAGAGAATTAGGCTACCAGTTGTTTCAGCAATGGTTTAATTTGTTTACTGTAATTATACCACCGTATGACAACTACCAGTAACTGCCCCGTTTACATGCACACATATAATTCGATTATACCCTGACCATTTTACAGCCCAAAATACTAAAAAGATCCAGGCGGAGTTCTATAATGGTAGGTGTAAAAGGGCAATACCCGAACTACTGCAACTACTGTATCATGTAAACACCTTGTAAACACACCCCTGATTATCTAATCAAACTAATGTCGTAATCAGGTTAAGCAAAACATGATTTACTCACCTGCTGATTTACACATCTTTTATTTGGCGATGTATACCCTTAGTCTGATTTGATTTGAGTTTTTATGAGTGATTGGATTAAAGAAAATAATTTTCTTTAATGCAATCGCTCATAAAAACTCAAATATTGCCAGAGACCAGTCGGATGCAAGTGACCAGGGTCCGGGAATGTGAGCCGGATGTTGGGATTGTTGTCAGAAGATACCAGTGTTTCAGATTGTCTGGTGTCTGAATTAACCAGGGGTGTAAAATACTTGAGTAATTGTACTTCGTTACAATACTTAAGTACTGTTTTTGGGGATTTGTACTTTACTTGAGTATTATTAGGTTTGTATACAGTACTTGTACTTTTACTCAATTACATTTAAAATGCAGACCTACAAGGTACAAAGTACAAATCTCGCAGGTCCAACTATTTTAATTAGTATATTTGTTTCTCTGGCCGAACTAACGTTAACGTTATTAATCCTGCGGCCGCACTTTATTTAAAAACAGCCAATCAAATCCTTATTAATGGAAAATTAACGCGCCCATACCCATGCTGATTGGTCCTTGTGCAAGATTAGAAAGCAGGGGATCTTTGATTAAACACCTGCTATCAGAAGAATAGATGGTCAGAAAAAAAGATTTTACTTTAACTTTTTAGTACTTAAGTACATTTAAAAGTAGAAACCTTTTTACTTATACTCCAGTGTGTTTTTAGCCAGATACTCTGACTTTTACTTGAGTACGATTTTGAGACGGTACCCATACTTTCACTTAAGTATAATTTCTGGGTACTTTTTACACCCCTGGAATGAACTGATTCCATTTGCGTGCATCATCCAGTGGTGGTGGTGGTGGTGAATGGGAATTTCCGTTCACGCTTCTAGTCATTTTAAACACAAATGTAGAGTTTCGAACATGTAGCACTGCTGCTTCCGGTGAACGTCAGCGGGTGGGCAAAAAAGAAAAAAAAGCTCAGAGCGCTTTCCTGGGTCTCACGACTGCCGCGGCTCCGCCACTTCCTCAATGTTGATTGGTCGGTCTAAAAAAGTTATCTTGATGAGCGCGCTCCTCTCCAAAAGTTTAACTAGTTTAGTAGGGAGCACTCCGCCCAAGAAACGCGAGGCACAGCGCTGGGAAAAGGAGCGCGCCGGTCGCGCCTGTAGCATAGAAATTAATGACAGACAGGAGCTGACAACCCATAAAACGTCCCCGGTCGACACAGGCCCTATTAGGCTATAGGTATGAGCAGAGTCATAGAATATGACTCTGGGTATGAGTAACGTTACAGAACCACACATAGTCCACACCACACAGGTCTGCAGGCATGATGAAGACGCACATATTAAAATACACATGCTCAGATTAACCCCTCTGATCCAACACTAAAATTCACACACAACAGTCCTATTTACACATAAACACACGGATGAACCAATACCGAACAACAAGTCCACGACCAAACACATCGAGTCTAACCTTATTATAGTAGTAGGCAAATGCAACATTATCGCCACCGACCTGATGGTGAAGATCTGCCCAATTCTCAAAATCTGCATGTGACAGAAGTAGTCCCCGCAGCAGGCTGCTTTGCATTCTTTGTAAAACCAAAATTGGTTAGAAGGCTTACTTCTTTGATATTTCGTTTTAACTTTCGACATTACGCTTTTTTGATGAAGTTTGATCTGTGCCTGCAGGCTGCAGCGCCGCCACGCTCCGAATGGTAAACGCAAGAATAGCATGTTGCCATCTATTACGAGTAGGGTATATCTTCTGCAGTGCCGATATAGGGTATATCTGCAGTGCAGATTTATGCTATTGTCTATTATTAATGTGGCTGATTGTAAAATCTCGGATCCTCAGGAAATTTGTCTTGCTTTCAATAAACACTTCATTGAGGCTGGGTCCTTATTTGACAGGTTGTCTACTGGGCTCGCTCCACTGGATGTTGACTCTGACCCTAGCCCAATCTTCGATCATGCCTTGTGTGTACCTACATTTTCCTTCCAGCAATTTTCATCTAGTGAAACTCTCAATATCTTGCAATCCATAGACCCTAAGTGTTCTACTGGTGTGGACAATTTAGACTATTTTTTTTTATAAAACTGGCAGCCCCTGTCATTTGTGAGCCATTGTCACACATCTTTAGCCTTTCTATTGCATCTGGCATAGTCCCCCAAGTGTGGAAATCTGCCAAGGTGCTCCCCTTGCATAAAGGGGGGGATAGGGATAAGATGGATAACTATCGTCCTATCTCCAAACTATCATGCCTAGCCAAAGCACTGGAGACCTTGGTAAACAACCAATTAAAAATGTTGTAGACCTCTCAAAGGCGTTTGATACAGTAGACCATCACTTGCTTTTGAATAGTCTAGCTAGCATTGGCCTGGATAAAGCCGCTTGTGCTGTATTTCAGGACTATTTATCTTCAAGGTGTCAATCTGTGAATTCAGGTAACTTTCAATCTGATTTCCTGCCATTGTCTAAGGGTGTACCACAGAGTTCGGTATTGGGGCCGGTCCTCTTTACAATCTATATTAATGATATTGTTTCTAGTCTTTCAGCACTAGCAGGTTGTCAGGCTTATCTTTATGCGGATGATACAGTTGTCTACTGCATTGCGGATACTGTTCAGGAAGCTATTGTGAACCTGCAGCTTGCATTTGACACTCTCCAAAATGCTCTAGCTAAGCTCAAGTTAGTGCTTAATGGTAGTAAAACCAAGTCTATGATGTTTTCTAGAGCCAGGGTTATAGATTATGACATGCTACACCTAACAACAGCAAATGGTTTGTATATTGAAAGAGTTAGTGAGTATAAATATCTTGGTATATGGCTGGATGATAAACTTTCTTTTAAATTCCATATAGATAACCTAGCTACAAAATTACGGCAAAAGATTGGTTTCTTGTACCGTAACCGCGCTAGTTTTCCTATGTTCTGTAGGAAAATAATTGTACAGGCTGTTTTTTTGTCAATATTGGACTATGGTGATGTCATTTACAGGCATGCGTCTGTGTCTACATTAAGGCCTTTGGATTCTGCCTACCACTCCGCCCTAAGATTTATTACGGGTGACAAATATGATACTCACCATTGTCTTTTGTATGAGAGGGTAGGCTGGCCATCTCTCTCGTTGCGACGTAGTTATCATGGGTATCTTTTTATCTACAAAGCAATTATTGGCAAACTTCCACCTTATATTACATCTTTGTTGGTCTGGAGTGCTGTCACCTACCAAACTCGTTCGAATGATCGGCTTGTGCTCAGGGTGCCTCGAGTTCGGTCTGAGCTTGGAAAGTCTGCCTTCTCCTACGATGCTCCATACACATGGAATACCCTGCAAAAGACTCTAAAGCTCGGAACATTCCCGTCATTCATGGAGTTTAAAGGCATTGCATTTGACCTATGTACTGAATCATGTAATTGTTTTTAATCCATCATTGTAGTAATTGTAATTCATTGTAATTATTAACTGTTATGATATTTGTGTCCTTTGTTAACTCGTCATCACTGTAAATGAGGGAAGTATAAATAATTCACGAGTATAAATAAAGGTTTGAAATGAAATGAAATTACAGTGAATTAGTGCGCAAATCATTAATCATACATCAAAATAGCCTAATTTTATTATTATACACGATGATGAAACAGAAAATTACAGAAAATTTGAAATGCATGGCAAAAATAGCATTTATTTTCAGTAATTTAGAGACCCCCCAAAAATTCACAAATCATGTTTTCAGGGGAGCTGATGTCTGATCTAGGGGAGCCATGGCTCACCGAGCTCCCCCATGATTCGCACCCTGCTGCTGACTCTGACATCACTAGAAGGTGACTTTTCTATCGACTTTACTAATTTTGACAAATAAACTTCCATTTTGTTTGTGGACGGCGTCACATTGAACACCAATTGTCGGGAAGTAGAAACAGTGATGATAAAGGATCAATGAAAGTGACCGCAGTGAGTATGTGTTACTCGTGGGATTCGTTCCCTCTGCCAAACAGAAATCCCATTCTGGAGACCGATGTATATCCGAGTAGCTGTTGGACCATAAGTCATTCACGAATTCATCCAGATAATGAGCAGTACTCCCACTCAACAAAATACACCCGGAGTGACTTGTGAAGTTCCCTTTCAATGGATTAATTAATTAGCTTTATCCACGAGTGTCCAGGGGAGAGCACAGATTTGATTTAACTGTGTTTTGTTCAAACGGTAATGGTTTATTCAACTTTCGCATTTGTGGCAGATCATAATTCAATCATTAAGCACAGTATTGGTCTATTTCTGTTTCATTAAACAACAGATGAAATGTCCCCGTTATAAATAGGCCTATAATGTGTTAATGATTAACACCAGTCAATGGTTTCAATATATGATATACTGACATATAATCCATTTCTATGACTATCAGCTTGGTGCGAAGCTGAGAGAAAACAGAGAATAATATGTGCTGAGCGTGGAGCTGAGGCTGCCTCGGGCCATGTCCGCTACTGCACATCGCTGGCAATTTTTTTTAGCAACCAGTCTATCAAATAAACTCCATGTAAACTTGGGTTATTGGTGAAATTGCATTATTTATAACCATGTGAAATCTTGAATGGAATTATCACCTCAATCTGGTTATTCACAGTAATCAGGGTATTGCTTGCATTTAAACAGGGTCAATTATATAGATGCAAGATACAAGAGATACAAGAGTTTTATTTGTCACGGCATATAATACAGTGAAAGTCCTGTGGCAGTGCAGTACACTGTTAGCTACGGATGAGGCATTGGGTCTTTATGTACACTGCTATACAATGCTATATTATACGATCTCAAGCTATACTATTCTTAAGTGATCTTTCCTTCTGTAAAGTGTCCATAGTGTGAGCGTGTGCAGCATGAGTGTGTGTGTGCTCATGTTAAAGTGGCTGCTAGTGTGTGAGCGTGTACAGTGTGTGTGTTGTGTGTGTGCTCATGTGTGCTTGTGCGTGGATAGTTCAGTGTTCAAGGCTCTGATGGCCTGTGGGAAGAAGCTGAGCCTAAGTCTCTCTGTCCTCGTTACTGGTGCTCGCAGGCGTTTGCCTGACCGCAGCAGCATGAACAGGCTGTTGTTGGGGTGGTGAGGGTCTTTCATTATCCTGCAGGCTCTGGATTTGCACCTCTTGTTGTATAGGACCTGCAGGGTTGGTAGTGCAATACCCGTGGTACGCTCGGCTGAGCGCACCACTCTCTGTAGGGCCTTCTTGTCCTCAAAAAATATATGATGTGATATGAATATGAATGACAATTCTCACTGTAGTACCGAGAGCTTCAACCTCTTAACAGGCGGGCAAGTTTTTCAGAAAACGCTTGAAAATTGCATACCCAAAGTAATCTGCAATTTATTATACTTTATACTTATAGTACATGCATGAGTCTGGTCTCTTTTGAAAGATTGGATTGAAACATTCTGAATTTCAATCTTAACACAACAGGAAGAATCACTCTGAGTTTTAAGTTTTAAGTTACGTTAAGTTTAAAGAAAAGATTTTTTACTTCCATTTGAATTATCTTGCAAAAAGAGGTTTCTTACAAGTTCCAGCTGATAGTATGTATGACCTGGAAAACACAATGGGTCCATAGCCTAGTACACGTCCAAAGTTGATAACGTTAGGTTATGACTATAACCAAGTTCTGTTAGTATAGCGACGCTCGGCATCGCTCTCTGCACTATCTCGCATACGTGCACGCGCACTGAATAAAGACCACAATGTACCTTTAATCCCAATATTCGTCTGACCACACCCCTATCAGCTTACCCATATAAGCAGGGGTGGGGCCACCCACTCTCCTCCTTCCCAAGCTTTCGCCACAAGGCGAGGTCAAAGGCTGCAGCGGCGTCGGATGCCGAGCGTCGCTATACTAACAGAACTTGGTTATAGTCATAACCTAACGTTCTGTATCGTATCGCTCTCGCTCGGCATCGCTCTCTGCACAAGGGAGGCCGAGCGAGAGCCAACGGCCGACAAATACACCCCGCTGACAGCCCCCCACAAACCATCAGAACAGGGAGGGCCGAGCCCCCCCGACCCACCCTAATGGCGGGCACCCCCCCTATTAGGGGCTTCACGGGAGGGCGACGGACCCGACCGTGTGAAGAGGCACTCAAGCAACTCAACGCACAGGGTGAGCAGACCGTGGCTTGACCCCACGACTACACACACGCACAACCCGCATGCCACCCGGGAACGAACGGAGGAACAACCTCGTTACTGCCCCCAGAATCACGGGGTCAAGGGCAAACCCAACCCCGTGGCAAGGCCGTAGCAGCGGAGCACGAAGGAAGACCCAGACCCACCAAAAGGACTGGACTCCCTAGAATGGGGGCCCGGAGAAGTCCATGATGCCAGCATCAAGACCCCACCAGGTGGGCACGTAGTGCCCCGCCCCCCACATCGCCAGCGTATTCGGACAAAGGCCCCTCAGTTACTGCACCTGGTATTCCCAGGCGGAAACCCATCCAAGTACTAACCAGGCCAGAACCTGCTTAGCTTCCGAGATCGGACGAGATCGGGCGTGTTCAGGTTGGTATGGCCGTAAGCCGAGCGGGCCCTGTCCCCCCAATAGTACACCGCCTGGCACACTGACCCTGCAGAACAGGCAGTCAGCATGGCCGTAAGCACACAAAAAAGGTTAACCAACGGAAGCAGGCAGCGCACCGGGGAAAAACCAGGCAACAGGCTGTTAACCCTAGCCTGGAGACTGCGGACGAGACAGGCGCCAGAGGGGACAGCTGAACAGAGCCGCCCCGGCGGAAGGAGCGTAAGCTGGCGGTGTTGCATGACCAAGCCTCCATTTAAAAACCCCCACCCAGAGGGGTCGAGGCAGAGAAGGCTGACACGATTGGCAGACGTCATGAACGTGCAGGGGCACCCTCAAACGGTGAACCCGGGAGTTGACACTGCTCCAACACACCAGGGAATCAACCACCTCGGTGTTACCCAATGCGGTGGTTGTTCCTATAACCCCTCAAGAAAAAACTCCAAAACACACCTGCGGGTATACACCGGCTATACCGCAGTACAAGTGTTTCAGTTTCCAAAAAGGGTTAACCCAGGCCTACGGGTCGCAAACATCACTTCGGACCGGGCCTGGCGGTACGGGAAGCACAGGGTCACCAGAGGAGGTCAAAAAACCACCCCCACAGGCCCCTCTTCGCCATGCGTGAGAGAGGAGCGAAAAATAATGGAGAACCAGCCCCTAAGCACACCGTACCTGGTATTCCCCGGCGGTCTCCCAACCAAGTACTAACCAGGACCAACCTGTGTAGCGGCCGAGATCCGACGAGATCGAGCGCGTATAGAATGGCATGGCTGTAAGCCATGACGACAGTGCTGAGTAAAAACATACCCAACCAGGGTCTCCATAGCGCTTAACCCTGTGACACCCAGACCGACCTGGCATTTTTCCCCCTGAAAAAAGCCCAAGTCCCTCAGGGTACCAGAACAGCAGATCTGCATCCCCGGCGGACAACGGGTTCAACTGATCTGGACCAGCGTGACCAGAACCAGTCCCGTGCCCTAACCACGCCGACATGCCTACTCCAGGAGAAGGGCAGATATGCGTGTTGATCTTAACATGAAAAGAAGGCGCCACCCAGACGTTCGGACGAACCGCGCCTGGTGGCCCACCCCAAGGGCGTGAGACCCCACCACATATGTTCAGATCCATCCCGTCATCATCCCCCAGACATGAACGAGAATCCGTCGACAACCCACCCAGGTCATGGGATGTGGTCGTCGGAAGAGGAAAAACCCCCATCTCAGTTGCTTTATAAAAACGCTGTTTCAACCACAAGCAACCAAGGCGTGCCAGTCAATCGCCTGTTTACAGCGAGCTAGCACTATACGTGCGTCGGGACACACCCCCATCAATGAACATGCTATTTAGACCTGTCATTGAATCCCCAAGGCGCCCAGGGGAACGACAAGAGGGGTGTGACACTCCCTAACTCCAACACTTCTGGAATAGAAAGAAGGAAGCATCAACAGTATGTATCCCAGTCTACACAGCCGGGGTAAAAAATGTTCACATTTTTACATCCCACCACCCTCCCATAGGAAAGAGACGGGGATCCCCAGAGATACTTCCCACGCGAGCTGTACAGATTGAAAATAATATATTGCACCTTGAGCCATGTAAAAAACTGGTTTTAGGGCCTCCGGGGAAGAGGCACTGAACCCATACACACTCAATAAACGAATTGAATCGAATATACATACAATAGAAAAGGACCCTTCTAGAGGGTCCACTCACTTTGACAATCTGAGGAGGAAGGCTCTGTACTCTGATGGAGGCTTCCTCACATGGAAGAAGGAGTCCGAACTCACAGAAGGCCTGAATAGGCGCTTGGTGAGGAGGAGCCCTGACCACCCCCCCTGAAAACAGATCCATCACATGGACCTGAACAGCACACGGAAGTCCTACCAACAGAGACGCGCACGGTGACGTACTCTATGGCGGGGGAATTCCTGCGGTGCACACGCCCAATATACCAGGCCGTGGGACCAGGAACTCCCTCCCACCCCCCCCCCCCCCCCCGTAACGTGCCGAACCGCCACGTGACGGGAACCTTGAAGGACAGGGGGTGTACCCCTGACCGACAGAACAATGGGGAGAGGAAAGGTTACCAGTTCACCCCTTTACGACCCCACACCCATGATACGATGTAACGACAAAAAGAGAATATGACACAGTCATAGTCAGCTCTATGAAGCGTTTCACAGCTCCACACAGCGCATGAGCTAACCTGCTATCTGATTTTTACTAAGGAAAAACACAGAATAGAGAGGGCTCCAAGAACCCCGGTCCAACATACACATGTGCTTCTGTGGCCAGTACAACCCAGTTGTAGGTCACATGACACACACAACCCATCATCACCTACAAAAAATGGCAAAAACACTCAACAGAGGAACGCCGTTTTTTTCACAATGAGAGAATACATCATTCTTGATTAGTATCGACCACAGGCCTTGCTAAGCACACATGACAGCAACCAAACCAATTTCCCTTTAGGAAATAAGTTTCTCCAGCAGATTTAGCACAACCTCAGCAATCAAGCTAAGAGTTACATCGTATCCCTACCACACAAAAGACACAATTAATGCACAACATGTCTGATAGGAGGATGAAAAAGTCCCCAGGGAACCGGGGGGGAAACACAATCCTCCTATTTTACCCTCAATACGGCCAGTTAAAACAGGAAAACCTGTTAATGTGTGAACACACTGTTCATTGTCATTACAGTCTGAGAAAGAACATTCTTTTACTCACTTGTCACCAAGCATAGCTTCATAGGTTAGTTACCTTAGTTGTGAGTACACGGCCGTGTTTCTCACACAACAACCAGATCATTACATCCCGTTTGCACGGAGAAGCTAACTGCCAGTGACAAAACAGCTCACACATAACCCGCAACGTATCCTAAATGCATTGTAGCAACACACGTTTTGGGAAAAACACCGTTATTCACAATACATTTAGCAAAGTAAAACCAGAAGACGTGTTATGAGGTCTGGTCAACCCCGTTCCTACCCGGAACGCAGATCAGCGAAGTGCAGTCACAGACACCGTAGGAAACACAGCCGCTCCTGTGTTGTCCGAACTGGGCAGCGTCACCGCCCCAACCCGCACTACAGTCCCCTGTTGATGCAACCTTGCCGTCCTGGCTCAGGGCAGGGTCGACGAAACATCCCCTGTCAAGGATGACGTCGTGGTCAAGAGTGTAAAACATGTTAAAATCAAAGCACGTTCAACAGAATAGCATCAAGCTAACGGCCGCTCCAACCGTTCGGGTGCTACTGCTTCTGCTCGCGAGACGCCGATCTAACGACGCACGCGATCAGAAGCGAGCTCACGGCGGCGCGCGAGAAGCTAAGCTACCCCGCGCCAGGCCATGGCCATAGCAGCAAGCTAACGTTACCTAGCGACCACGACATGCTAGCCCCGCAGCTAACAGCTGACTGGCTAATAGTAGGCCCTAAGCAGGCCATGCAGCGATCCAGCAGGCTAACGCAGCAGTTAACAGCTGACTGGCTAACCGTAAGCTATGAACATGTAAACAATGACATAACACTCACCCAGACAGGCCGCCGTTCTGAACCTCTCCTCACTTTTTAAGAGAAAAGAGAAAACAAGATGTCAACACCGCTTCACAACGGTGACTTCACCACATCCGACGGAATCAGCACAGTACCAACTGGCCTGTGTAGCTGACTTTGAACATGAATCTGCCGCTATCGCACATTACATGCACATATCCCCTCGTGAAGGAATACTCTCATTTGGATATGAAAGATGGGGCCTTAACACGGTGACAGAGAGAATCCACTCGTCCAGAACACACAGGGATCACCAGTGTCAATGGTCGCGGCCCACTAGTTAAAACTATAATGGTCTTCAGACCAAGGCCTTCTGTCGCCTAGGTGGCTGAACAAAGGACCCTAGCCTGGGGCCGGTTTCCATAAACTTTGTCAAGTAGCCCCCATAGCACTAACAGACAAGTGGAGCCCGCCAGCAAACACTACTCACCCAACCTGGAACGCACCGCTTCTCACAACAGCGGCATGTCCGACAGTTCAGCTGTGGCCAGACAGGTTTCACCCCAACAAACACAGCAAGGAACTGCAGTTGAGAAGCATGCAGCGGCGTGCTCCCAATACGAAAACCGGTGGAGGGTTTTTAGAATGATCATCATCTTCCAGACACTCCAGTACGAAGACAATATCGCCGTATTTTCTCGAAAATAGTGAGAGAGAAAATAAAGATATGATGTCAACGTATCCTTGTTTCCCAAAGCTGCTCCTAAACCTTTCTTCCATCATGGTGTCAAGTGTGGGGATCTACCGAGGCACTTCTTCCTTGTGGTGAAAGCGAGAAGGAGGAGAGTGGGTGGCCCCACCCCTGCTTATATGGGTAAGCTGATAGGGGTGTGGTCAGACGAATATTGGGATTAAAGGTACATTGTGGTCTTTATTCAGTGCGCGTGCACGTATGCGAGATAGTGCAGAGAGCGATGCCGAGCGAGAGCGATACGATACAGAACAATACCACAGAAATTGAGTGTTTTACACAACTTTTTCTAATGGTGTGTCTTGGATGCTTCAACGTACAGTACAGTCAAAATCTTGGGCCCTAATGAAAGGTTAGACATAGAGCTATCTTCAGATTCACTCTCAATATTACTGAAACAGAGTAAGTGAAGCATACACATATTATACAGAATTTTTCCATTGAAAAACATGCTATTTATATTTATAATAATACAAAACAAATTATAATAATAAAATATTATATATAATACAACAAATCATTTCACTGTAATGTACATGTACCTTAAGTGTGACAAATAAAACAAAACTTGAAGTTGAAAAAAACAGTTTTTTATTGAACATCTAGCATAAAATATGTACAATTACCAAATTAGAAAATTGGAAAAACGTGTAAAAACATGTGTAAGATAAGATAATGTATGCCCTCTCAGTTATATTTGCCCTACAATAAATATAGTTACAATATATAATCAAATAATCTAAATCTAATCTAATATATAATCTAAAAAATGTAATGCTATATTATGCTATAATCTAATAATCCAATCATCTAAATCGAATATAATATATATTCCAAAAATTATAAACGCTAGTATACACATAATGTGCGGTATGCATAAAGCAAGTATATATTGTCCTTTTAGTCCTAAAATTCTGCTTTTCAACATGCCAGTCCTGATACAGTAGCAGTTGTGGTTTATGATGAAGCACAAAGGCACATCACATGAGGCACACTTTACAGGTGTCTTGACATGACACTGCCTGCACCACAGCCGCCCTGCTGTTGTGCTCCCAGTGATGTAGGTCAATAGGTGAGCTCCGGTTTGAGCAGGTACAGAAGACCCAGGCCTGGGGGTGGCAAGATACCCCACCTCTGCCAGCTCCATGGCGAGGGTCTCCCTGAATGCCTTCTGGTGCATCGGCTAAACTCCTCGACCTATTTCCAGGTTCTTGTGGAGGAGGAAGCCGTTTACTATAGCAATGTCCATAATGTGGAAAAAGAAGGTCTTGTACCACCTCCGGGTCTTGTGGAGGACCTTATAATACCAGACGAGGGCATCTGAAAGGTTCACTCCGCCCATACACATGTGTGGACCATCCTGGGCGGCTACGTGGCGTAGTGGGCAAGGCGCTCGCCACGAAATCTGGAGACGCTGGGCTTGCCTGTTCGAGCCCAGCGCTCCACATTTGCTTTCAGTTTAGCTGGTCGTCCGTACTAATACACATTGGCCGTATTAGGGGGTGGGAAACTGATGGGTGGGGATCGGGCGTTGTGGACAGCGACTCCTACAGGTCGGTTGGTGCGCCTGCGCAGTAGAATCAGGAAGTGTCGGGGGCAGCGTGAGCCTCCCACGCATTACTCCTCGCCACTGAGAGATCGAGCTGCGCAGGTGAAAACATGCGACTGCTGTTACCTCAAGTACCGGAGGGGACTTGTGCTATGTATGACTTAGTCCACATTGCAGCCGGCTTGTGGGAGGCAAGAAACAGCGTTCGTGACAGGGGAGGGTTGAATTGGATGATACGAAATTGGGATGGGAGAAAATATAGAAAATGGGAGAAAAAGTGGATAAAAAAAAAAACACATGTGTGGACCGAAAAAATTGATCGTTGAGAAAAGTATACCTAAACATAAATATATCAAACATACAAATGATTACATTCAGATTCCTTTATTGTCATGTATTTTCAGTACCTTACAGCAAAGAAAGAGTGAAATTCTATTAGTTGTGGTCCCTTGACCATAGCAGCTTCCAATAATATAGATACAATAAAATGTGCATAGAATAAGAATAAAATAAGACAAGAAATAAGAAATAAAGATGACTATATACAGTTCT
Source organism: Notolepis coatsorum (assembly GCF_963971535.1). NCBI lineage: Eukaryota > Metazoa > Chordata > Actinopteri > Aulopiformes > Paralepididae > Notolepis > Notolepis coatsorum. The sequence continues at coordinate 36,688,929 of NC_140168.1, read as the reverse complement.
AAAAAGTGTGCAGCCATCTCAAAGGGCATTACACATATACAACTGTTGAATATATAGTACGTACCGGTTGTACTTCTTCACTGCCGGTGGAACTGAGACGTCCTTCCTCTTCCACTGCCCATCTGGACTTTGGATCCTCCTCTGGACCGTGACACCAGCATGGGCCGTGTGGAGGGTGGAGCACATGTTGACATCCCTTCTGTCCTTCCACTGAACAAACAGAAGGGAGTCCTTTGCGGATCCAGCGGATGCTGCCACAGCTCTCCAAACTGTTGGTTTTGGGGAAACCAATCCTGTTTGTGCGTATGGTTCCACATGCCCAGATTCTCATCTCAAGGAGGTCCCGGAACAGGGTGACACTCGATTAGCTCCATCACCGAGTCATAGCTGAGTCCCTTCCCAGTCCCTCCATGGAGCTTTCCCTCATATACAATATGATATTACCTTCACGGGGAACGGCAAACTGTACAGCTCGCCCCCTCGCCAGTAATCAGTGAGTGAAAAGCACTTCACCATTGACAAGAACAAATACATTTCCCCCAAACCTCTTCCTCTCTCTCTCCCCAAACCTCTTCCTCTCACTCTCCCCAAACCTCTTCCTCTCTCTCTCCCCAAACCTCTTCCTCTCGCTCTCCCCAAACCTCTTCCTCTCGCTCTCCCCAAACCTCTTCCTCTCGCTCTCCCCAAACCTCCAACCTCTTCCTCTCGCTCTCCCCAAACCTCTTCCTCTCTCTCTCCCCAAACCTCTTCCTCTCGCTCTCCCCAAACCTCTTCCTCTCTCTCTCCCCAAACCTCTTCCTCTCGCTCTCCCCAAACCTCTTCCTCTCTTGCTCTCCCCAAACCTCTTCCTCTCGCTCTCCCCAAACCTCTTCCTCTCTCTCTCCCCAAACCTCTTCCTCTCACTCTCCCCAAACCTCTTCCTCTCGCTCTCCCCAAACCTCTTCCTCTCTCTCTCCCCAAACCTCTTCCTCTCGCTCTCCCCAAACCTCTGCCTCTCGCTCTCCCCAAACCTCTTCCTCTCGCTCTCCCCAAACCTCTTCCTCTCGCTCTCCCCAAACCTCTTCCTCTCTCTCTCCCCAAACCTCTTCCTCTCGCTCTCCCCAAACCTCTTCCTCTCGCTCTCCCCAAACCTCTTCCTCTCGCTCTCCCCAAACCTCTTCCTCTCGCTCTCCCCAAACCTCTTCCTCTCGCTCTCCCCAAACCTCTTCCTCTCGCTCTCCCTCGTGGCCTGGGTCGTGCTGCCAGCAGAACTCCTCTGGGAGCAGACGTCCGTATCCGGCTCCACTCTTGGCTGCTTGGCAATCAACATCATCTTGCCTATTATATGAAAAGAAAGTTAGTTTGTTCACAGCTTTTCCTTCTTTTGTTTACAAAATAAAACAAAAAGATATATTATATTGTATGTACCAACAATACTTTTACTGAAGCACAATCTCAGGGGCCTATACAGAACCAAGCATTTGTAACTATAGAGGGCCTGTTAGCTCACAGCATTTTCTCATTTTTTTTTTGTTATTGCATCATTTCTACTGTAGTCTACTGTAACTTTCCCGCCACACATCACATTGACAAACAAAGCACAGACCCCTCCCCCTTCGAGCCACAAACTAACGAAATACATATTTACTGTATGAAGAATAAACTCAGAGCGAAGCATTAGAAATAATTGGCTTTCAGTCTTAGCCTAATAATCTGCTGTGCGCCAGGTTAGAGCAAAGTGCACGTCAAGGGAGACAAGAGACCCGTTTGGCAGACTCCCCTGTGACGCCGCTGGCACGTAACGCAGTTTGGATGACAGCTCATTTCCGTCAGTGCAGGCAAAATGCACAGAATGTTACCTCGAAAATGAAACCAAAATAAAATGTTTAATCTATTTAGACTGTGCCTTCCTCTTACATTGCTCACATAAGCCCCTATAATCTGAAGTCATTTGGGTCTCAAGTCACTCAAGTGTGACTCACTGACCCGAGTCCTCATCCCCACGCAGTCAAAGTAAACTCAAACGTTATACATCCATAATTCCTCCAGGCTCCAGGTTATACATCCGCACACCTTTCACCACCAAGCGCCAGTGATCCATAAATCATGTGCTGGTTGGAATTTTCAACACAAACAGACCAGGACCTGTGAGCAAGGGGAAGTAATAGTAATAGTAAAATGGATAGTAATGCATTACAGTAATTCAATGGGGGAAAAACACGTTACAGTTACAGAGAGATACACAGTAGGCCTAATCAGATCACAGATACTTTTGATACTTGTTGCATAACTTGTTGGATTACTCAGAGGCACGCTTGAAAGGGGGAGAAAATGCATTCTGATGGTAAGAATTAAAGCAATCTTCTTCTTCTTCTTCTTTCGTGTAACGTCAGAGGTCCAACTCCGTATCTTGTAGCCATGCCCTTAACTCTGGTCCCACATCAAAGAGGCTGGCTTCCGAGGGTGGTTTGTATAGGGGGCAGATGGTCAGGATGTGGTCAACAGTCTGCTCAGGGTCTCCACACTCACATGCAGCGCTGTCTGCCAGGCCCCACTTCTTTAATGATGCTTTAAAGCGACCAACCCCAGATCTTAAACGGTTCAGCAGAACCCATTGCCGGCGTGGAAGATCGTCTCCTGTGGCGCCATCTCCTGGATCCCAGATGTGGTGGTGGATACGGGTTGGCCCAGCACTCTCCCACTCTCTCTTCCAGGCTGCCGCCAGCCATCCATTTCTGGATAGGTCCTCAGTGGTGGAACGGAGCATCTCTTGTGCCACCTTGTTGTAGGGGTGGCGGGACTTGAGTCTGCTCATAGGTGCTGTTGTTGTTGTGGTGTTGTGTAGGATGTGCCAGTCATGCTTCACTGCCTTCCTTGCTAGGGCGAGAGTGGCAGCCTCTCGTCGTAGGCCAGCTGGTGCGATTCCTGCAAGGACTGGCAGCAGGAAGACGGGTGTAGCCTTCAGGCATCCAGTGATGATCCGGAGGGCGTTGTTATTAGCCGCATCAACTTTTTTAACGTGCAGGCTTCTGCTCCAGACTGGGGCACAGTACTCTGCTGCCGAGAAGACCAGGGCTTGGGTGGATATCCGAAGGGTCTTGGCAGTGGCTCCCCAGGTTGTACCTGCGAGGCGTCGGATCAGCGCAACCCTTGATGTTGTCTTTGCCCTGACATCTTCGAGGTGTTGTTTGAAGGACAGTGTCCGATCCAGACGCACGCCAAGGTATTTAGGGGCTTGCTGGGACTCCAGACGCTTGTGGTCAGCATATACCTCCAGTTCCCTCTTGGCATCTCTGTTGCAGAGATGGTATGCTGCTGAAACGGTCTTGCTGGTGCTGAGCTGTAGGCGCCACTTTTGTAGATAGGCTACTAGGATGTCCATGTCTTGGTTAAGACCGTCCTCCAGTGCCTTCCATGTGGGTCTTCTCAGCATGATGGCAAGATCGTCCGCATAGCCGTACTTTCTGTATGCTGTGACTGGGAGATCGTAGATGTAAATATTAAACAGCATCGGAGAAAGGACTGACCCCTGTGGGACACCGTTCCTCAGTCTTCTGAGCCTGCTGCGCTGGCCATCGCTGGTGTGTAGGACAAAACTGCGGTTAGACAACATCTCCATGATAAACTTCACCATGTGCCGATCAGGTACCATCCTCATCAGCTTCAGGTGGAGTCCACGGTGCCAGACAGTATCGTATGCGGCAGTCAGGTCCAGGTACACTACCCCCGCTTTCTCATTAGCCTGGAAGCTGTCCTCGATGTCTTGAGACAGTAGTGTTACCTGGTCCACTGTTGATCTACCACGTCGGAAACCGGCCTGTTCCTGTGGGAGCTGTGTGTCAATTACTGGCTCAATGCGGCTATGGATCATTCTTTCCAATATCTTAAATGGAACACAGAGCAGCGAGATGGGTCGATATGCCTTGGGGTCTTCCGCAGGTTTGTTTGGCTTTGGCAGGGCAATTACAGAAGCACGACGCCAGGTCTTGGGGATCTTGCACCTCTGATAGCATGCAGAGAAGAATGCACAGAGCCAGTCAGGTGTTGTTGTGCTCTGGTGGGTGATAAACTCCGGGTGGATGTTGTCACGGCCTGGAGATTTGCCCGTCTTGAGCTTACTCATGGCCTCATCGAGTTCATCTGCTGTGAACTCTCCTGAGAGGTTAGAATCTACACTGGCCACCTTGGAGAGGGAAAACACCTCCCGTGTTATCAGGCGGGTAACATCTTTGTCTGCGTCTGGGTAACGACCGTTCTTCAGGAGCTCGGAGGCGATGGCATCTGCAGTGACTGGGCAGCTTGGGGGCTTCGTACATCTGCCTGTAAGCTGGTTGATCGTTTGCCACGCCTTCCGACTAGAATGGGTAAAGTCAATTGATTCAACTACTTCAGTCCATCTGTCTCTACGCGTGCTGTCCAGTCTCTGGAGCAGTGCCGCTGCAGTCGCATCCACCTCTTCCCTGGAGCCAGCGCTCTGGTGGTCGCACAGGAGGCGGCTGCACTCCTCGTCCCAACCAGGGATGTAGTTCCTGTTGTAGCCGCGTGGGATGGTCTTCTTTGCCGCACCCAGGAGGACCCCACAGTAGGCCTCATAGGCGGCGTCCACATCGGCTGCATCTGGGTCTGGCAGACCAGCTGCCCTCTTATCCGTCTCCTGAGCAAATACCTCCCAGTTGGCCTTTCGAAAGTTCCATCTTTTGACAGGCTTCCCTAATACCGGTTGCACCAGTGATGGGACTTTAATGATGGATGGTCGGTGGTGTGAGTCGGGAAACCTGTCTAGGACGCGTCTTTCTGGTTTCGGGTCATTGCTCCAGCATACGGCAAAGGCCAGGGCCCTCATTCATCAACGTGGACTTTGACCTTGACCTACTTCCACACGTAAGCACGGAATTTAGAACTAGCGCACGCACAGGGAAGTCGGCATTCATCACACGTGCGTAAGCAGGCTCTACGCACACCTGTCATGATGAATCCCACCTTGGCCCTGCGCCGCAGCTCGTGCACGCTTTCACGTATTTGCATACCAAAACCGCCCCGACCAACCAAATATGGTCAGGCCCTCCCCTTCAAATACCATGAGGGAATCCCTGTGCGTGGAATGTTGGAGGATGGCAAAGCGAACGAAAAAGAGAAACTACACAGACACCGAGGTGGAGGTCCTCGTAACGGAGGTGGATAAATAAAAGGCGGATTTGTAAACGGTGATGTCAGATATCAACGGCTCCCTAAGACCATTGCTGCAATTCTGCCTGGACAGCTCAAAATACTAATAAAGACCGTTCGTTGACCACTGTTTGGCGTTGGTTGTGTTGTGTGTCATTATAACCGTGCTGTACAATATGAATGCCTTTATTAGTTGTGTTCGATTGGCTATATGATTTTTAGAGGCATCTATTTTGTTGTCGGCTAATAAAGACCGCGCTGGAATATGACTGCCTTTTCCCGTGTTGTTTGATTAATACCCACGGATTAAAGTTCTCCTCAATTCTATTCCAAATCGCGATGGATCTCCCGTCAATTTTCTACCTGCTGCATGATTTCTAGAGGCATACTACTACAATCTATTTTGATGTCAGTATTGGGTAGCCTATATAAACAATATAATACGAGAGCATATACAAGAACAATGAATCTCACTGCATGTATGATGTATCCTGCCTTTCAATACATGAACTTGAATTCCATCATATAGTCTGTCCACTATCTGCATGGTGTCATTGCAATGCGTTTTCTATTCTTTCTTGTACAGTAAAAAGGGGGAAGAACACTATATTCATATGACTTATTCTGCTTACAGCTTCGAAATTCCACTTGTTTCGTTTAACGTAAAGCCTTTTAAATATAATCAAAACGTTCCCGTGTTTCGGCGGTCTGTGCGCAAAATAATAACGAGTTGAGCTTTATGATTTATGATGAATTGAAAATGGGGGACCCTGATGTAAACAGGACGAAAGTTGGTCTGCATCCCCAATTAACAATTGTATGTACTGAGCTGTACTGTACTGTACCCATTCTGCAATCTGTTAATAAACTTTTCAATCAATCAATCAATCAAGCTACGCGGAGCGCAGTCAGTCAGTAGCCTACACCCCGTATATTCCGATAACGCTATATAAACCATGAATGAATGAATGAATGAGAACTTTATTAACAGATTGCAGAATGGGTACAGTACAGTACAGCTCAATACATACAATTGTTAAGGGGATGCAGACCAGAGAAAGACTTTCGTCTTGTTTACATCAGGGTCCCCCATTTTCAATTCATCGTAACATATATGACATGCTGCATTCATTCTGAGAGAAAGATCTATTATTCCAAATGCTATTTATAGGGTTTTGACCATAATTACACTACTGTTGCTATTTTACAATGAACTATAATGAACTACGGTTCATAGAACATCCAGTGTTATTATGCACAGAAGCTCATTTCCTTGTTGTAATAATATATTCTACCACTGGGCGCGAGGTACGCCAGGTCCGAAATGTGCGTAGATGTAAGCACGAAGTCAAGTTCAAGTTGAAGTTGATGAATCCCACTCTTTGCTTAGAAATGATCGTACGCACGGGTTACGCACAGATCTGTGCGTAGAACACGTTGATGCATGAGGGCCCAGGTCTGGGTTGGTAGAGGTGTTCCAGCGTGCAGAGAAGAAGCTTGGCGGCTCCTTGGGGTCGTACAACAGCAGAGCATCGATGTTGGAGGCCCATTCGCTGAGCGCCTCTCCGTTAGGTGTTGTGTAGTTGTAACCCCAGTCTGTGTGTTGACAGTTGAAGTCACCTGCGTAGATGGCGGGTGCAGTTATGGACGGGAGGGACGTAGCAGCCAGCTCTGATGGTGGGGGCTTATATACGTATTGAAGAGAAACAAGAGTCACAAACTAACGAAATACATATTTACTGTATGAAGAATAAACTCAGAGCGAAGCATTAGAAATAATTGGCTTTCAGTCTTAGCCTAATAATCTGCTGTGCGCCAGGTTAGAGCAAAGTGCACGTCAAGGGAGACAAGAGACCCGTTTGGCAGACTCCCCTGTGACGCCGCTGGCACGTAACGCAGTTTGGATGACAGCTCATTTCCGTCAGTGCAGGCAAAATGCACAGAATGTTACCTCGAAAATGAAACCAAAATAAAATGTTTAATCTATTTAGACTGTGCCTTCCTCTTACATTGCTCACATAAGCCCCTATAATCTGAAGTCATTTGGGTCTCAAGTCACTCAAGTGTGACTCACTGACCCGAGTCCTCATCCCCACGCAGTCAAAGTAAACTCAAACGTTATACATCCATAATTCCTCCAGGCTCCAGGTTATACATCCGCACACCTTTCACCACCAAGCGCCAGTGATCCATAAATCATGTGCTGGTTGGAATTTTCAACACAAACAGACCAGGACCTGTGAGCAAGGGGTAGTAATAGTAATAGTAAAATGGATAGTAATGCATTACAGTAATTCAATGGGGGAAAAACACGTTACAGTTACAGAGAGATACACAGTAGGCCTAATCAGATCACAGATACTTTTGATACTTGTTGCATAACTTGTTGGATTACTCAGAGGCACGCTTGAAAGGGGGAGAAAATGCATTCTGATGGTAAGAATTAAAGCAATCATTGCACACTGATGAAAGCCGGATGGCTGAAAACGTTTTGTGCGTTATACAACTTGTAAAATAAAAACAACGATTGTCCTCGAGTGCGGTCCCTACTCCATTTTTTGTAAGAATTAAAGCAACACACCAACATTATGGGAAATGCGCTTACCGTCTTCTCCAGAGTAAGACAAGAAGATATATACCAATTCTAATCTCAGTGCATTCAGTAGAAAGCTATCCGGCTGCAAGCTAGTCTTGTTTAGCACAAATTAATGGAGGTGGATACGGACCACTAGCCTAGCTTAAAACTCTGGGAGAGGTGTCTTTGAACAGCTAGGCTAGTGGTCCATATCCACTTGCAGCCGGATAGATTTCTACTGATGGGATCCATCCTCTGACTCTGGAGAAGACGGTAAGCACATTTCCCATAATGTTGGATTGTTTCTTTAAGGAATCATATGTCACTACCTAAAATAATGTCAATCACGATTTTAGACTATAACGGTATTCACATTTTAATACATTGTAAGTTTTACCCTCAGATCCTGCTCATTTAGGAAGGAAAAGTAATCTTAAAGATTACTAAGGAAAAGTAATCTTAAAGTAATTAAATGTCATCAGGTTACGTTACTGTGTTGGAGTAATCCAGTCGCTTACATTGCTCATTACAATTTTGAGCAGGTAATCAGTAACCTGTAACAGAATACAAATGTAACCTTTCCAACACTGCCCATCAGGGCCAGCCTCCGATATGCAGGAGAGTGTGCTGACCCTTGACCTTGCAGGGGAAAGCCTTTTCAACACCTTACCAGGCCTCTAATGGATGTCTGAGTCATTTTCAGGAAGACTGGGTTATGTTCATATAGCTTGAAGCATTTGTGTGTGTGTGTGTGTGTGTGTGTGTGTGTGTGTGGTTGTGTGTTTGTGTAGAATACATTTTTGTGAAACACCAGATAATCGTACCCAAGGCTCCCCTGTGATGTCATGATCCTCCCTGTGAGCCTCTCTACAACATCCCTTGGAATTAAGCCCACACACACATACACACACACACACACACACACACACGCACGCACGCACGCACGCACGCACGCACGCACGCACGCACGCACACACACACGCACGCACGCACGCACGCACGCACGCACGCACGCACGCACGCACTATACTATCATCATGCCAGTATGCTTTGGGACATAACTGCCTGGCTACTCTTTACAGCAGAGATTGAACAAAATGCTGTCAGCTGCTTGCTTGCCTCTCCCCCCTGCCCTCCTCAAACTGCAAGTCTATGGACATGTCCAAGGCTTCCATACCAGGATCGGTAGCCTACAGCCACTGCTAAAGCCTCTGGCGTGTGCAACAGGGGCTGATATTTGATATTTGCTGATATTTGTCCAAAAAGAGGTGCCTGTTCCAAATACAGGTTGAGGAGGATGGACTGCATTTATATAACAGCTTTTATCCAAATCGCTTTACAATTCATGCCTCACATTCACCCATTCACTCACAGATTCACACACCGACGGCGGAGGCGACCATGCAAGGTGCCAACCTGCTCATTGGGAGCAGCTAGGGGTTAAGTATCTTGCGCAAGGACACTTCGACACGCTGCCGGGAAGAGCCAGAATCTAGCTGGGAACCATCTGATTACCAGGCGAGCACTCTACCTCCTGATCCACTGTCTAACCTTCTGGTTACCAGATGACGCTCTACCTCCTGACCCACTGTCTAACACTAACCTTCTGGTTACCAGACAACGCTCTACCTCCTGACTCACTGTCTCACACTAACCTTCTGGTTACCAGACGACGCTCTACCTCCTGCCTCACTGTCTAACACTAACCTTCTGGTTACCAGACGACGCTCTACCTCCTGACTCACTGTCTAACACTAACCTTCTGGTTACCAGACGACGCTCTACCTCCTGACTCACTGTCTAACACTAACCTTCTGGTTACCAGACGATGCTCTACCTCCTGACTCACTGTCTCACACTAACCTTCTGGTTACCAGACGACGCTCTACCTCCTGACTCACTGTCTCACACTAACCTTCTGGTTACCAGACGACGCTCTACCTCCTGACTCACTGTCTCACACAAACCTTCTGGTTACCAGACGACACTCTACCTCCTGACTCACTGTCTCACACTAACCTTCTGGTTACCAGACGACGCTCTACCTCCTGACTCACTGTCTCACACTAACCTTCTGGTTACCAGACGACGCTCTACCTCCTGACTCACTGTCTCACACTAACCTTCTGGTTACCAGACGACGCTCTACCTCCTGACTCACTGTCTCACACTAACCTTCTGGTTACCAGACGACACTCTACCTCCTGACTCACTGTCTCACACTAACCTTCTGGTTACCAGACGACGCTCTACCTCCTGACTCACTGTCTAACACTAACCTTCTGGTTACCAGACGACCGCTCTACCTCCTGAGCCACTGTCATGAGCACCTTTCCTTTGAAAAATGCTTCACAAGTTCAGAAGTAAAGTATCATTAAAACTCACAATACAACACACACACACACACACACACACACGCACACACACACATGCTAATCCTGCATGTTTCAAAGTGGAGTTTCAGAGTGAAAGAGGGCTGTAGGATTCTGTTTCGTGTCCCAGATTCCTTCTCCTGTTTTTTTCTGAGAAGAACTGTGTGTTTGTTTTCTTTAGTTCCATCCCCCGCATCTAGTGCCCTCTTGCTCTCTAATGTCCACAGGGGTTGGAGGGGAGGGTAGGAGAGGGGGGGTTTGGTAACTGCATTTAGCAACCTGTGTGGATTATGGTAATGCAGTGATATTACCCAGAGGTCAAGGTGGCTAAGAGGGTCTGCGCTGGCCTGTTTTCCTGACCCGGTTACCCTTCAATAAAGACTCGTTTTACGAGCCTCAATTTGTCCTCATTGTTTTCTCACTCATGCTCACACTCTATTTGCCCTCTTCAACATTCCTGAACTGCCCTTTAGTCTGATTTTGCCACATCTCAAGGTTGCGACCCCATTCGTCTCACAGAGACAAGTAGACGTGTTATGTTTTCCTGGCGACACGTTGCCATCCATCAGATCCCCGGGATGTCCACCACACCCCCCCCCCCCCCCTCCCCCCTTCGCCGCGCCCGTGCTCTGCCTTCCGGCGTCGTTACTTGGCAGGAACACCCCTGCTGCAGACACGCTCCTCCCGTCTCCCGTAATTGAAAGGGAGTACAAAGGCTTCCATTGATTCCGCAATTAAGATATCAAACGACACAAATCCCTGCGATTTCCTCCTCGCTGATCCCCCTCGCCTGCCCCCCCGCGGTCCCTTTCAGGCAGAAGGATGCTGACTCCTCTGTGTGCTCTGTCTGGCCTGATAGCGCTGCTCCTGACAGCGGCGAAATCGAATCCGGTGTTCAGTTCACATCTTTTGGCCGCAGGACAGAGGGAAGAGGGGATCCTGACCTCTGGGGCCGAGCGCCGTCTCTCAGCAGGGGGGTAATAGGAACAGTTAAGACAGGCTTCTGATAACGGCTCCGCGGAAGGGAGGGTGATTATGGTGATGCCTCCTTTGGAACGGAGGCTGTAATCCACTGGTAATCTCTTCGCAGCCTCCGCCGTAAGAATAATTCTCCGGCTGATATTCTGTTTCAATCGAGGGGAAGGGACTGGAGGAGGGGGCGGGGAGAGAGTGAGGAAGAGAGAGGATTACGACGACAATTTAAATTGCTGATTCATCTCTTCCCGAAATGTCTCTACTTCATGAAAACGGAGAGAAAAGAGGCTCCATTGTGGTTATGCATTACCATAATCCCAATCCTCTCGGAAATGGACAATCTTTATTTGAAAACAAATACCAACGGTCTCATTTGAATGCTTCTCATATTCTGTGCAGATAGCCTTACAGTTCTATATGGCGGCCTTATATTTCCCCCCTCAGAAAGACTATAAATATTAATGCGTTCCCTTCAATACCCCACTCCACTTTATTGCGAGGCACAGGCCGCCTGTTAAACGACAGGAGAAATTCCATCGCTCACGACGGGGAAAACGTTTAAACTAAAACGCCGGAGCGCGGCAGAATTTGTCTTCCATATGCCGTTCGAAACCAGCCACATCAATAAGGAAAAAAATCAAAAGTGTTTATTGCCCCGAGACGGATGGCGTTCTATTTTTACCACTGCTGTAAAATACAATGACTTTTCTAACCCCCCCCCCCTGTTCTTTTCTCTGAGCTCGTGATTGATCGGAGTGCGTTAATAAGTGTCCCTGAACAGAGCACAACATGTCATGTCGCGACAGCCGCTCAGGTATGCCGTCGCAATCGTCACGCTCCTTCTCTCAGACGTCATTAAGCGCCTTCGCTGATGGAGAGGTGCAACAAACACTGGTATTTGCAAATTTTTAAGGCCCTTATTGGTAAGCTACCTCCTTATACTACATCATGATTGGAATTGAATTGTGTAACCTATGGAACCCATTCTAGTGTCTGGCTGGTCCTTAAAGGGGACATGCATTATAAATGGCTTTTGTCAGTATTTAACACTTTGATCGCCGGGGTTAAATTCATAATTTACCATCCCTCGCCAGCCCTATTTAACATGGAGAAGTTCCTCTTCTTTGCAGGGCTATAACTTTTTAAATTGTATTGCTAAATTGACATTACTATGGCCCATTCAACGTCCTATATCTATTGTTCAGGGTGTAGCAACGTTATCCTTTTTCATTCACATATTCATACTAAAATACGGTCTAAAGTATAAGTATGTTTTTATCGTTTTCTGCAGCTTTCTCCAGAACTTGATTTATAGCCCTAAATGCATTATATTGATGATCAAATACAGTTTGGTAGGAATCTGTGCGAGATAAAAAATTTCAACTGGACGTGCTTCTAGGAGTTACTACGTATGATCTGTTGTTGACCGGATGGGGAGGGGGTTGTTTATAATTCCGTGGGCAACGCTATATCATTCATCTAGTGTGGGTGATATGGTCATTAGAGCAGTTAGTATCGAAGACATTAAAAAATAACGCTGAAACTCACCGTAGCTTCCTCGCGACGTTGGGAGATGAACGTGGAACAGAAATTTTTCTATTATGGGATGTCGAAATATCCAATCCATTTCCAGGTTGTATAATAGTATATACGTCCAAATCATGTTGTTTATCGAGTTATTTGCAACCGATCGACATCCATTGTGTCAAGATGGAGTCCTGCTAATGATAGCGAGTGCCCGGACGAAATATGGGTGAGCACCACTTCATCCGCATCACTTCCTGTTTGGGCGAGCGGCCGATCGGCCACCAGATGGCGCTCTTGAACCGTTGGAGAATTGAGAGGGGCTCACCAGTACATATAATGTCTCCGGGGGAGAAATATGATTTCGATCACAGATTTTTGAAATATTGATATCAAAGACGCTGTCCAGTGTCTTCGGCAGAATAAGCATGGCGGGGAAAGACGCTGAACAGCGTCTCCGGCGATTAAAGTGTTAACATTGTTTTATAGCAATAGGGGTTAGCGTCAATGGGTCTGTGTCTCTAATTACCATATTGACTCATCAGTCTAGTCTCGAGTTCACGAGATCTTCCCTCACTCAACTAAGCTGTTCTGATTTGACGTATTGCTGACGTGAATAGGGTACTGATTTGCATAACTAACGCTCCCTCTATGGTTGACAGCGAGTGGAAATATCTTCGCTTCCTCAAACAGAGCGAGGCCGAGAGAGAACGAGCGAGCGAGCGAGAGAGAGAGAGAGAGAGAGAGAGAGAGAGAGAGAGAGAGAGAGAGAGAGAGAGAGAGAGAGAGAGAGAGAGAGAGAGAGAGAGAGAGAGAGGGACCGCGGCGCAGAGAGTGTGTGAAACACAAACACACGCATTTACACACACAACAGGGACCGCGTGGGGGAAGCAGTGGAGAGATAACTCTCTCTCTCTATCTCTCTCTCTCTGTCTGCCAGTCGCAGACTGTGGGTGATTCTCACTCAAAGCGCTTATGGGCGGAGCCCATCCAAAAATAGCCTGAAATCCTGAGGCTGGAAAATTTGGCTTTTGAGTAGTTCATTAGGAATATAAAACAATGAATTTCTTTGAAAAAAACCTTACAGATGTGTTCAATAGACTCACAGGAATTGTGTAGAGTTGCCCAAATAGTGCTAGGAATAGCAATGCATGTCCCCTTTAAAGTCCCATGAGTTTGCTCGGAACAGGGTAAATCTGCATTTTGCTATGATGCCCCTCTAGCTGAAGGCTACACCTGAAGGCTACACCCGTCTTCCTGCTGCCAGTCCTTGCAGGAATCGCACCAGCTGGCCTACGACGAGAGGCTGCCACTCTCGCCCTAGCAAGGAAGGCAGTGAAGCATGACTGGCACATCCTACACAACACCACAACAACAACAGCACCTATGAGCAGACTCAAGTCCCGCCACCCCTACAACAAGGTGGCACAAGAGATGCTCCGTTCCACCACTGAGGACCTATCCAGAAATGGATGGCTGGCGGCAGCCTGGAAGAGAGAGTGGGAGAGTGCTGGGCCAACCCGTATCCACCACTACATCTGGGATCCAGGAGATGGCGCCACAGGAGACAATCTTCCACGCCGGCAATGGGTTCTGCTGAACCGTTTAAGATCTGGGGTTGGTCGCTTTAAAGCATCATTAAAGAAGTGGGGCCTGGCAGACAGCGCTGCATGTGAGTGTGGAGACCCTGAGCAGACTGTTGACCACATCCTGACCATCTGCCCCCTATACAAACCACCCTCGGAAGCCAGCCTCTTTGATGTGGGACCAGAGTTAAGGGCATGGCTACAAGATACGGAGTTGGACCTCTGACGTTACACGAAAGAAGCCCCTCTAGCTAATGGAATGAACATCAACAGTCCTTAAAGCTTGATATTCTCCCCCCTGCTGCAGAGTTTAAAACCTTGATCTCCAACCTTTGTCAATCAAGTTGTACATAAAATGAATTGATTGTTATCCTTACTTGTCTTATTGTTGTGATTTTATATGCTGTGTGATTTTATATGCCTTTTCTTTTTTTGCTTAACTCTGTATGTACACTCGACGTGACTGTAAATGAGGAAAACCTCAGTTGCGTTTTGAGTTTAGATAAAGGAAATTAAATTAAATGCAAAATGGCCGCTCACACCACTGTGACAAAACCGCGTGATTACATATGCACGCCGCATTTCTCGGAGACGCTCTTTGATTGGCCGATGCCTGTTTCTACACTGGTTAAGTTTAGGCACTCTTCGAAGTTGGTTACGGTTAGAGTTTGTCTTAGAGTGTGACGGCAAGTTCTTTCGACGGTTAAGCTTAGGCACTCTTTCGAAGTTGGTTAAGGTTAGAGTTTGTCTTAGAGCATGGCGATAGAACGCCAGGTAGTTTGCAGGTTGTTTGACAAGGAAATGGGCAAAGACACAGCTCGTCACGGATTGGGCAAACGCGTCAGTGGCCAATCAGAGAGCGTCTGTCAGTGCCAATCAGAGAGCGTCTCCGAGAAATGCGGCGTGCATATGTAATCACGCGACAAAACCTTGGATGTTAAGAGGATAACTTATTAATGTTTTTTTTTGTTGCCAAGAGTAAAGACCATAACCCTATCAAACAGTAGTCAAAGTGTATATTTAAATTTTTACAGATGTTTTATACAATTTACCGAAAATAAGAATTTATCGGGAAAATGCTAATTTTATCTCTTTTATCGTAAAACCAAAAGGAAATGACAAAATCCAGATTTAACCCTGCCATTGGAAAGAGGAGCCTTTTCCCTATTTACATTTTTTATTTTGATTTAACCTTTATTTATCCAGGCAAACAAATTCTTATATACAAAAGCAGCCTGTCCAAAAAGCAAAGGCCTTTTGTGGGAAGGGGAGGTGGGAGGCTGTAACAAAAACAAGGTTATGTACATGCATACAAGTAAATAAAATACAAAATGACAGTCATCTTCCCTTTATTCATTTGCTTAGATTTCTTTTACACTTGATCTCAAGAAGGTGGTGAATAAGTTCAGTGAGCGAGCTCGGTGGTTGCACAATTGTAACATGGTGTTATTCACCGGCACAGATGCAAAAATCATAATTTATATTGTCCTTTTTTTCCCTAAATGTACATGCCTAAGTAAATGGAAGATTGCTCCACTTCTGCAAGGTCAATTTGCATGTTCTTGGTATCTAGGCACATCTAGGGACCTGGGGGTATGTATTTCCAGTGTCAGAAATATTGTGTCTGTTACTAGGCTGAGTAAATTGTAATGAAGAAAAGGAGAATATGAATTAAGATTTATGATTTTTGCATCTTTGATCATGTTAAATCTGCGGGGCACGAGAAAATGCTCACTGAGCTCGTTCACAACCTTATTGAGATCATGTGTAAATGAAATCTAAGCAAATGAACCGCGGGAAGATGATTAAACAGAAGGATTTGTAGATACAGTAATTAATGATAATCGATTTGAATTATAAATTCATATTTGACCTTGAACTTGACCTTGATCTTATTATGGCCAAATCATACATCTATGGATAGGGAAAATGCTCCTCTTTCCAATGGCAGGGTTGAATCTGGATTTAGTAATTTCCTTGCGGTTTTTACAATAATTAGCATTTTCCGATAAATTCGTATTTCCGATAAATCGTATAAAACATCGGTAAAAATTTAAATATACAATATATAGATGGAATTAAAGCCCTATTTGTTGCCTGTCGATTGCCCTTTCAGGTGACAAAATCTGTTCAGCGGTTCTCGAGTTACATACCGATATGTGAGGCGTGCCCCAAAGTATGCAAAAGTACACATTACCACCCCCGACTCCCGGGGCTCTAGCTCCGTCAATCATTTGGCGATCTCGAAAATCTTTGCACAGGGTTGTAGCCAATGAGTGTGGCTTTCCAATGATACCCCATGATATGATAATTGGGGATCTAATACGGTCTCTATTGATCAATTTATGATAAAGAAAAGCAGGGTCCCCCTATAGGGGGACCTTAAGGCTTAACACAAGGCAGACTACTTTTATTTTTTTATAATTTTTTTTTAGCATTTTTATAGCTTTTATAGTCAGACATGACAACAGAGAAGAGGGAGAACAAGGGAATATGTGGGGGAGGACATGCTGCAAATCCGTCCGGGAGCGGGAGGCGAACACGGGTCGGCCGCGTAGGTCTGCTACGCAGTATGCGGTGTGCCACTCGGGTGCCCGGCAGACTACTTAAAGGACTACAATGCAGACTACTTAAAGGACTACAATGCAGACTACTTAAAGGACTACAATGCAGACACTACAAGGCAGACTACGTAAAGGACTACAATGCAGACTACTTAAATGCCTACAGTGCAGACTACTTAAAGGACTACAATGCAGACTACTTAAAGGACTACAAGGCAGACTACTTAAAGGCCTACAAGGCGGACTACTTAACGGACTACAAGGCAGACTACTTAAAGGACTACAAGGCAGACTACTTAAAGGACTACAATGCAGACTACTTAAAGGACTACACGGCAGACTACTTAAAGGACTACAAAGCAGACTACTTAAAAGACTACAAGGCAGACTACTTAAAGGACTACAACGCAGACTACTTAAAGGCCTACAATGCAGACTACTTAAAGGACTACAAGGCAGACTACTTAAAGGACTACACGGCAGACTACTTAAAGGACTACAAAGCAGACTACTTAAAGGACTACAAGGCAGACTACTTAAAGGACTACAAGACAGACTACTTAAAAGCCTACAATGCAGACTACTTAAAGGACTACAAGGCAGACTATTTAAAGGACTACAAGGCAGACTACTTAAAGGACTACAAGACAGACTACTTAAAAGCCTACAATGCAGACTACTTAAAGGACTACAATGCAGACTACTTAAATGACTACAAGGCAGACTACTTAAATGACTACAAAGCAGACTACTTAAAGGACTACAAAGCAGAATACTTAAAGGACTACAAAGCAGACTACTTAAAGGACTACAATGCAGAATACTTAAAGGACTACAAAGCAGACTACTTAAAGGACTACAATGCAGACTACTTAAAGGACTACAAGGCAGACTACTTAAATGACTACAAAGCAGACTACTTAAAGGACTAAAAAGCAGACTACTTAAAGGACTACAAGGCAGACTACTTAAAGGACTACAAAGCAGACTACTTAAAGGACTACAATGCAGACTACTTAAAGGACTATAAGGCAGACTACTTAAAGGACTACAAAACAGACTACTTAAAGGACTAAAAAGCAGACTACTTAAAGGACTACAATGCAGACTACTTAAAGGACTACAAGGCAGACTACTTAAAGGACTACAAAGCAGTCTACTTAAAGGACTACAAGGCAGACTACTTAAAGGACTACAAAGCAGACTACTTAAAGGACTACAAAGCAGAATACTTAAAGGACTACAAAGCAGACTACTTAAAGGACTACAATGCAGACTACTTAAAGGACTACAATGCAGACTACTTAAAGGACTACAAGGCAGACTATTTAAAGGACTACAAAGCAGACTACTTAAAGGACTAAAAGGCGCAACCGTTTCGGCACAGTGGGCCCTTCGGTGTCCAGGCGGGGGCGGAACAAATCAGATGTCCCGACTGACGATGTTCCACTTTTCATGTCCCCTACAGCTTGAGATCTACATCCAGGAGAATGTCAGGTCCAGGATGGAGGAGATGAAAAGGAACGCTGTCCACACCCAGACGGCGGCCATGTTGGAGATCGGGACCAACCTCCTCAGCCAATCGGCGGAGCAGACTCGCAAACTGACAGACGTCGAGACACAGGTGAGCCGATTGGCCGAGCCCAAGCGGAAGAGGAGTCGTGCACCCTGAGAGGAAGTTGTTCAAGTCGATGCCTCGGCACATCTGGCGTTCGGCCCTCACTGAGATCCTGATGAGGTGGTAATTAGTTAAAATCAGATGTAACCCACTGACCCATGAGACCCACTGCTCTGAAACAGCTGCTGTTTGGTTGTACAAACCCTGACTGACAAGCCGGGTTGAGGTAGGTGACTGACAACAAGCCAATTTAAACATAAAACACAGTAGCTCGACACAGCTGTGCCTTTAATCACGTCCCAGGGCTGTTATTACAGACCGGTGTATTTTGTTCTCGATTGTTCCGCTCTCTTTGTACCAAGTCCATATGATGCACAATAACACAACCTGCACAAATATTCAAGCCGGGGTCCGTTCCGACGCTTGTTTTGTGCCGTTGCTTTAAAAACAGTGCACAGGTGTACGTGGGAAAAACACAGCTCAGCTTTTCATTGTCAGGTCAAAGGGTGATGGCATTATTCATGTCCGCGCTGGTATTCCTGTTAACTCCCTGTCAACACCTCCATTCATCCATCCACCCATTCATCTCTCCATCGATCTACCGATCTATCCATCCATCCACCCACCCATCCATGCATCCATCCACTGACATATTGTATATTGTTTACATTGCCTTTTTATAAAAAATTTGTTTTACTTCTCCACCACTGTACTATAATTCTGTGACCTGTACCTGTATGTCTGCTACTACCTGTACCTCCCCTCCCCCCTCCCCCATGCTGCTATGATACTGAATTTCCCCCAAGGGGATCAATAAAGGAATATCTTATCTTGTCTTATCTATCGATCCATCCGTCCATCCTTGCCACCGTTTCATCCGTGCTGCCGTCTGTCTCTAGGTGTTGAACCAGACGAGTCGTCTGGAGATACAGCTGCTGGAGTACTCGCTGTTCACCAGCCGTCTGGAGAAGCACATCCTGCAGCAGACCCAGGAGATCTCACGGCTCAACGACAAGAACAGGTGAGCGGGCGCACAGAACTCGCGCCAGGCAGAGGCACAGCAACGCGCGGGGAGACCTGCTCAGTGCGGGTTTCCCAGAGATAAGGCTTTCACTGACCTCCCAAAGGAGTCCGAAATAATACAACACTGGCGCCTCGACATCTTCTCTCATTATCTGTTACATACATGTCCTTCGTTGACAAATCTGTTTCACTGTATAGGCTTGCGTTTATAGGCGACTGTTTCTCTGCCTCAGAGGGGAATAATTAAAAAATTTCTAAACGTGTTCTCTTTTCACCACCAACTGCACAGGAATGATTTGGCAAACGCGTGTTTGTCATGCATGAGTTTTGTGGTGATACGACATACAGTAAGATGCATGGTATCTCCATGCTGGGTAACTTACAAGGTCTAGTGTAGATTAGAATTTTTATATAGTGCAAACACATCTTCATACATGAATCACAATAAGTCTGCTTAATGATCATGAATTGCTTCTCGGTGTCAGGGGGCGATTAGGGGTTTCCCATTCTCTCTAAGAACGCAGGGTCAGCCGAGGGTCAACAACAGACACAGGGGTTAAGGACAGGTCCTCCGAGGAGCGTGGAGGGAGCGCTTGTTTATCCATCCATCCATCTGTACCGAGCGCGACCAGGGGAGGAGGACACGGCGCCTCGACCCCCCCGCCACCTGTTATACATTTGGCCCCCGCTTGGCCCTTTGACCCTCGTCCTTCATGTCAGCGACGCCGTCCTCACGTGTCAAATAAATGAATGCACCTCCCGAAGGACAAACGCCGCGGCGAGAGAGACATTTGATTGAGAGGTTACAGTAGAGTTGGAGCCAGGCAGCTGTGAAGAGGGGGAGAAGTAAGCGCGTTAGTGGTGCCGGGGAACAATACCGCCGCCGATCCCCGAGGGGCGCGGAGCCAGCTTTGAACCGATGCCGACTGGAAAGAGGAAAGAGAAATATTTGTTTTTGTAGGAATTATAGGCAAAACACTGGTGGGGGTTGTAAGAGGAAGTGCAGTGCACTGCAGGGAGCAAAGGAAAATAAATAATCAACGGACAATAGCGAGATATGATTATATAATTACATGTGTATTACATGGCTATAAGCATAACACTTTAACGGTTTCCAGAATGCTATGATGTTGGCACTGTCATCATAACGACAACTGTTTAAACATCGGCTGGATCGTAACATTGTTGTTGAGGTTTTCTTCCCTTCTGTAGAGAAAAACCAACAACATGTGAAACAGGGTAACGAATGACACTCTGACTCGTACTTTCGTCAAGTCTGCTACCGCAAAGCAAACTGCCCTCAGTCTCACTCTCTCCCGTGCGGTAGTCCATGAGGGAGAAAAAGAGAGAAAGAGAGAAAGAGAAAGTAGTAGGCAGCCTTGTAGGCCTAACTGTTGCTGCCAAAGAAATAATGGATACTTCACGATGGCTGATTGCTGAAGTCCTCTGCCTCTTTTGTGGAGTCAAAGGCATAGTCTTCCCGTCATCGTGTTATAACCTGATCCTCACTGGATACAGTAAGAAGGCTTTGGAGCCACATTTGCATGCCTTGAGTAGCAGGGACGAGTGGTCTCACTGTAATTCATTGGCAAAAATTAACACAAGATAAGATATTCCCACGAGAAGTTTCAACGGATGAATTCAGAATTCGGTCCCCGTCTGTGTCTTTATTACCATGGACCGGGGGTTTCACAGAGCTCTGTTGGGGTGGACCAATGCAACGATCTCGACTGGTTCATCTGATAAAGGCTGGCTACCATTTAGTGATCTTTTCCGGCAGGTGACGACTCGCGTTGGACATCTCTGTGCATTCTTAAAGGTTGATGAGGAGGACCTACCAGAGCGGTCCTCCTATTGCATTAACTTAATCATTAAAATAGTTTGAGTTTTTTGGGGTGACATCGACACAGTATTTCTTTGCTTTGGAATAGATGCGTTCTTTTGATCTCACTCCAGCTCCTTGGAAGTGCTTCCCAGGAGCCCTTTCAGTGAACTGGGCCGAGTGACGCACAGTCTTCCCGGAGCTGTGAGGCGCCGTTTGATCGCTCATCCGTGGTTTGGTGTTCTCTGGCAGTCACTCGTCTCGTGCTCATCATGTTCTTCTAAAACTACGACCGCCTGTTTGATTGTCATCGAGTCAGGGAGTGTAGAGAAGCCATCAGTAAGCTTTTTTTTGTTTTGGGAGGCAAAAAAAATACGCGAAGCCGAGAGGAGCAGGAACACGCTACGCAGCCATCATCATAACCATCATCATCATCATGACCCTGGACAGCCTGGAAGTCCCGCCACAAAGGAAAACGTAAAACGGAATTGCCATTGCAAATCGATTCGAGCGAAGCCCCGGTTTCCACCCGCAGCACGGGAAGAGTGCGCGGCTCCGCGGTGAGAGATTGAGAAAACGTGTGTTTTGTCAAGCGATCGCGCGTGTGCAGGGGGCTGAAAAAGTAGCTTGTTCAATCTGGGTGGCTGGATTGTTTCAATAAATAACTGCTGCAGAGTCGTTAGTCAGAGACATAAAGATCAGGCTGCTGGGATTTATGATGTTCATTTGGAGCCGGAGGGTTTGGGGCTGGTGCGTTCAATCACACACACACACACACACACACACACACACACACACACACACACACACACACACACACACACACACACACACACACACACACGCATGCATGCATGCACACACACACCGTCCCTGTCAGACTGGTGCCTGCAGGTCCATGATTGAGAGGCCTAGGACGTGGACCCATCTGCGAACGCCACTGCTGTACAGGTGTTTCTACAGCGGTGAGCCCAACGAGACTCTCACTCCGGAGTCTATAACTCATCCTTCATCTCAGCTGCACTGATTGAATGTGAGTGAGCGTGCATTGGTTTGTGTAACCTATGACTGTGAGAGGAAAGGTAAATTCTGAATGGCAGGGAGCTCTTTTCTTCTCTTTTCTTTTTTTCTCTTTTCTCCTCTCCTCTCCTCTCCTCTCCTCTCCTCTCCTCTCCTCTCCTCTCCTCTCCTCTCCTCTCCTCTCCTCTCCTCTCCTCTCCTCTCCTCTCTCCTCTCCTCTCCTCTCCTCTCCTCTTCTCTTCTCTTCTCTTCTCTCCTCTTCTCTTCTCTTCTCTTCTCTTCTCTTCTCTTCTCTTCTCTTCTCTTCTCTTCTCTCCTCTCCTCTCCTCTCCTCTCCTCTCCTCTCCTCTCCTCTTCTCCGCCTCTTGCCTTTCACCCTCCCCTCACTCCTCACTCCCCTTCACACTCCCTCTCCTTCCATCCCCCAGTTTTCTGGAGCAGAAGTTCCTGTCCCTGGAGGCTCGGTATGGCAGGGAGCTGCAGGGCTTGCAGGGGGAGAAGCTCCAGCTCCAGGACCTCCTGGAGAGGCAGAGTCTCCTGGTCAGCCAGCTGCAGGGGGAGCTGGGCAGCTCCACCTACAACAGCACCATGCTCCAGAAGCAGCAGGCCACGCTCACGGACACCGTACAGCAGCTGCTGGCTATGGTCACCCACTGCAATGGTAAAGACGGAGTCTTTAATTGACATGCAGATTAACACACACACACACATATGAGATTTAGGAACACAGGAACACACATGCGCGCGGGCGCCCCTGGCGACAAACCATTGGGTTTATCTTATTGGGAGGGGAAACTCTTGCCAGCATGGGGAGAACATGCAAACTCCACACAGAAATGCCCTGGAGATACCCCACCTGGGTACGACGGCAACCTGGTCCCCAAGTGGGAATCGAACCCAGGACCTTCTAGCGAGCGAGCAGGAGCGCTGATCCAACGTTAGACCGGCTTGCGAGTCGTAGGTGATCCTAGATCAGTACCCCTACACTCAGAAGAGTGATAAATATAGGCCCTGGTGTACTTTTAGGACGAGTGGGTCTGTTATATGTTGCTGTTGCGGAGCTTCAGTCTCCATTTTTGGTAAATGTTTACGTTTTCACTTGGCCAGAACTTTTGCATGCTTGTTTACGAGTAGGTTTCCTGATCCTCAGGTCAATTGAACCAATTCAAAATCGAACATGCAACTACAAAATAATTAGGACTGTTAGTGCGTTAATAATGCATTGCATATGCCCATTAACGCCACAAATAGTTTGACATATAACGCACATGAAGAAAAGATGAATTGTAAGAATGTACAATGATTCTGTCCATATACCAGTTCATATATCATAAAAAAAGCATTTTCATGACAGACTTCTTCAGACAAACATTTCTGAGTAAATTCTAATTACTGACATGCATTTCTTGTATTTATGTGTATGTGTCTGACTGTCCCCCAATATGCCCTTACAAAATAAACAAATATAATCTCTCACATGATACTATGTGAGAGGGGGAGAGAGAGAACTTTAGTTTTACTGTACAAAAGTATATTAGTCTGTAAAAGGTTGGCAAGATATTAACATTGGACTCCATCCAGTTGGATGTGTGACACTGTTTTGATTCCACATAGTAGCAGGGGATGATTTTGTGACCTTTATTTTTCCCCATGTGAGGTTGGACACAATTACATCATGTGATTTGCTTTACAAGTGCGAGGGATCCAGGGAATGATCTTTGAGTAATGGAAAACTTTGCTTACCAATGTACCTGTTGTATAATGTGTGTTTGGTTTTAGTGGACATTTATGAGAGTAAAGTTGGAGACTATGAGACTAGACTGTGTCTCATATTACAGAGTAATGTTACATTTAGCAGGTCAATATGACCATATGTTGTTGCCTATTGGGCTTTGCCATGTTATGATTATTTACAGCATTTATTTTATGCTAAATGCAGTACCTTGTTTTTTCTGGACACTATTTGTCATTTTGGTTATTTATTTAATTTAATAAACACACATTTGCATAAAGTAAGCATATCTGTCCACTCCCATGTTGATACGAGAACATAACTTAACCTGTTAATCTCTAGACCATTTTCGCCTAAAGGTATATGCCTAAGTAAATGGAAGATTGCTCCACTTCTGCAAGGTCAATTTGCATGTTCTTGGTATCTAGGAACATCTAGCGACCTGGGGGTATGTATTTCCAGTGTCAGAAATATTGTGTCTGTTACTAGGCTGAGTAAATTGTAATGAAATGTTAAATCTGTGGGGCACAAGAAAATCTAAGCAAATGAACCGCGGGAAGATGATTAAACAGAAGGATTTGTATATACAGTAATTAATGATAATCTATTTTAATTATAAATTCATATTTGACCTTGAACTTGACCTTGACCTTATTATGGCCAAATCATACATCTATGGATAGGGAAAATGCTCCTCTTTCCAATGGCAGGGTTGAATCTGGATTTAGTCATTTCCTTGCGGTTTTTATGATAATTAGCATTTTCTGATAAATTCGTATCTCCGATAAATCGTATAAAACATCGGTAAAAATGAAAATATAGACTTTGACTACTGTTTTTGATAGGGTTATGGTCTTTACTCTTGGCTAAATTTTTTCTTAAACATTAACCTCTTAACATCCAAGGTCCCACATGTGGACGATTCTTTGCCGACCTCTAGGGGCACGGGTGTGCATTTCTTTTAATACAATATATAGATGGAATTAAAGCCCTATTTGTTGCCTGTCGATTGCCCTTTCAGGTGACAAGATCCGTTCAGCGGTTCTCGAGTTACATGCCGATATGTGAGGCGTGCCCCAAAGTACGCAAAAGTACACATTACCACCCCCGACTCCCGGGGCTCTAGCTCCGTCAATCATTTGGCGATTTCGAGAATATTTGCACAGGGTTGTAGCCAATGAGTTTGGCTTTCCAATGATACCCCATAATTTGATAATTGGGGATCTAATACGGTCTCCATTGATCGATTTATGATAAAGAAAAGCAGGGTCCCCCTATAGGGGGACCTTAAGGCTTGTCCCTTTAAGGTACATTTTGAACAGATACAAAAATGTGTAATTAATATGCAATTAATCACAGTTAACTATGGACAATCGTGCAATTAAATATTTTAATCGATTGATAGCCCTACAAAAAATACAATCTGAAAATTAGATTTTCACCCATCAGCAGTAATACTGTATGTTACCAGTGAGGTAAAGATGCAGTGTGGGGTTGCGACTAAATATGTATCAGACAGAGGTGTTTTTGAATGTGCGAGTTGGTGTAACTTGAGTTCTGTATCGTATTAGCTCTCGCTCGGCGTCACTCTCTGCACTGTCCTCGCACACGTGCACACGCACTGAATAAAGACCACAATGTACCTTTAATCCCAATATTTGTCTGACCACACCCCTATCAGCTTACCTATATAAGCAGGGGTGGGGCCACCCACTCGTCTCCTTCTCGCTTTCACCACAAGGAAGTGCCTCGGTAGATCCCCACACTTGAAGTGATGTGATGGTAGGAGAAGAGTTGGAAAACAAGGATACGTTGACATCATATCTTTATTTTCTCTCTCACTATTTTCGAGAAAATACGGCGATATTGTTTTCGTACTGGAGTGTCTGGAAGATGATGATCATTCTAAAAATCCTCCATCGGTTTTCGTATTGGGAGTTCGCGCCGCTACATGCTTTTCCAACTGCAGTCCTTGCTGTGTGCTGGTTGCGGTAAAGACACAGCTGGGCTGTAGGACGCGCCGCTGTTGTGAGAAGCGGTGGGTTCCGGGTTTGGTGAGTTATGTTTTGCTGGCAGGCTCCACTTGTCTGTTAGTGCTATGGGGGCTAATTGACAATGTTTATGAAAACCGGCCCCAGGCTAGGGTCCTTTGTTCAGCCTCTTAGGCGACAGAAGACCTTGGTCTGAAGCCCATTATAGTTTTAACTAGTGGGCCACGACCATTAACACTGGTGATCCCTGTGTTTTCTGGACGAGTGGATATCTCTCTGTCACCGTGTAGGCCCCTTCTTTCATATCCAAATGAGAGTATTCCCTCACGAGGAGATATGGGCATAGATGTTCGATAGCGGAAGATCTGTGTTCAAAGTCAGCTACACAGGCCAGTTGGGTATTGTGCTGGCTCCGTCGGGTGTGGTAAAATCACCGTTGTAAAACTGTGTTAACATCTTGTTTCTCTTTTCTCTTAAAAAGTGAGGAGGGTTTCAGAACGGCGGCCTGTCTGGGTGAGTGTTATATCATTGTGTACGCGTTCAGGTGATAGCTGCTTAGCTTACGTGCTAGTGGTGGCCTACTGTTAGCCAGTCAGCTGTTAGCTGCGGCGCTAGCCTGCTGTGATCACTAGGTGGCCTACTAGGTTAGGCTGGGGAACGTTAGCTTGCTGCTATCGGCCTAGGTCCAGCGCGGGGTGGCTCACGGGGAGAGGCGGGGGGGATTCGAAGCTACTCTCTGGTCGCGCGCGCCGTTCGCTCGGCGTCTCGCGGGCGGGTGCGGTAGCGTCCGACGGTTAGGGCGGCCGTTAGCTTAATGCTACTCTGTTGAACGTGCTTTGATTATAACATGTTTTACACTCTTGACTACGACATCATCTTTGACAGGGGATGTTCGTCGACCCTGCCCTGAGCCAGGACGGCAAGGATTGCGTCAACAAAGGGGACCGTAGCGACGGGTTGGAGCGGCGACGCTGGCCGGGTCGGCAACACAGGACGGCTGTGTTTACTACGGGGCCTTGAGACTGCACTTCGTTGATCTACGCTCCGGGGTAGGCAAGGTTTGGCTAGACCTTATACACGTCTTCTGGCTTTACCTTCTAAATGTTTTGTAAATAACGATGTTTTCCAAAAACGTGTGTTGCTGCAATACATTTAGGATACGACACGAGTTATGTGTGAATTGTCTTGTCACTGGTAATTAGCTTCTCCGTGCAAATCGGGTTGTTGTTACAGATGTGAAAATGATCTGGTTGTTGTGTGAGAAACATCATGTGTGTTTATATGTACCGTGTACTCACAACTAAGGGGGTTAACTAACCTATGAAGCTATGCTTAGTGACAAATGAGTAAAGAATGGTTCTTTTCTCAGCCTGTAATGACAATAAACAGTGTGTTCACATATTAACAGGTTTTCCTGTTTTAACTGGCCGTATTAAGGGTAAAGTAGGAGGATTGTGTTTTTCCCCCCGGTTCCCTGGGGACTTCTTCATCCTCCTATCAGAGTGGACATGTTGTTGCACTACATTGTGTCAATGTGTGGTAGGGATACGATGTAACCCTTAGCTTGATTGCTGAGGTTGTGCTAAATCTGCTGGAGAACCTTTATTTTCCTAAAAGAAAAGATTGTTGGTCGCTTTCGTGTGTGCTTAGCAAGGCCTGTGGCCGATACTAATCGAGAATTATGTATTATCTCATTATGAAAAACGGCGTTCCTCTGTAGTGTGTTTTTGCCAATTTTTGTAGGTGATGATGGGTTATGTGTGTCATGTGACCTACAACTGGGTTGGACTGGCCACAGAAGCACATGTGTAAGTTTGGACCGGGGCTCTTAGAGAGCCCTCTCTATTCTGTGTTTTCCTTAGTAAAAATCAGATAGCAGGTTAGCTCATGCGCTGTGTGAAGCTGTCAAACGCTTCATAGAGCTGACTATGACTGTGTCATACTCTCTTTTTGTCATTACATCGTATCATGGGTGTGGGGTCGTAAAGGGGTGAACTGGTAACCTTTCCTCTCCCCCTTTTTTCTGTTGGTCAGGGGTACACCCCCTGTCCTTCAAGGTTCCTGTCACGTTGCGGTTCGGCACGTTACGGGGTGAGGGGGGGGGGGGGTGGGGGGGGGAGTTTCCTGGTCCCACGGCCTGGAATATTGGGCCTGTGCACCGCAGAAATTCCCCCGCCATAGAGTACGTCACCGTGCGCGTCTCTGTTGGTAGGACTTCCGTGTGCTGTTCAGGTCCATGTGATGGATCTGTTTTCGGGGGGTGGTCAGGGCTCCTCCTCACCAAGCGCCTATTCGGGCCTTCTGTGAGTTCGGACTCCTCCTTCCATGTGAGGGAGCCTCCTTCAGAGTACAGAGCCTCCTCCTCAGATTGTCAAGGTGAGTGGACCCTCTAGAAGGTGTCCTATTCTATTGTGTATGTATTCGATTCAATTCGATTATTGAGTGTGTATGGGTTCAGTGCCTCTTCCCCGGAGAGCCCTAAAACCATTTTTTTTTTACATGGCTCAAGGTGCAATATATTCTTTTCAATCTGTACAGCTCGCGTGGGAAGTCTCTCTGGGGATTCCCGTCTCCTTCCTATGGGAGGGTGGTGGGATGTAAAAATGTGAAAAAAATTTACCCCCGGCTGTGTAGACTGGGATACATACTGTTGGTGCTTCCTTCTTTTCTATTAAAAAAGAGTTGGAGTTAGGAAGTGTCACACCCCTCTTGTCGTTCCCCATGGCGCCTTGGGGATTCAATGACAGGTCTAAATAGCCTGTTCATTGATGTGGGTGTGTCCCGACGCACGTATAGTGCTAGCTCGCTGTAAACAGGCGACTTTATTAAAACGGCGTTTTTATAAAGCAACTGGGATGGAGGTTTTTCCTCTTCCGACAACCACATCCCATGACCTGGGTTGGTTATCGACGGATTCTCGTTCATGTCTGGGGGATGATGACGGAATGGATCTGAACATATGTAGAGGGGTCTCACGCCCTGGGGGTGGGCCACCGGGCGCGGTTCGCTCGAACGTCTGGGTGGCGCCTTCTTTTCATGTTAAGATCAACACGCATATCTGCCCTTTCTCCTGGAGTAGGCATGTCGGCGTGGTTAGGGCACGGGACTGGTTCTGGTCACGCTGGTCCGGATCAGTTGAACCCGTTGTCCGCCGGGGATGCAGATCTGCTGTTCTGGTACCCTGAGGGACTTGGGCTTTTTTCAGGGGGAAAAATGCCAGGTCGGTCCGGGTGTCACAGGGTTAAGCGCTATGGAGACCCTGGTTGGGTAAATTTTTTACTCAGCACTGTCGTAATGGCTTACGGCCATGCCAACCTGTACACGCTCGATCTCGTCAGATCTCGGCCGCTACACAGGTTGGTCCTGGTTAGTACTTGGTTGGGAGACCGCCTGGGAATACCTAGTACGGTGTGCTTGGGGCTGGTTCTCCATTCTTTTTCGCTCTTCTCTCACGCATGGCGAAGAGGGGCCTGTTGGGGTGGTCTTTGAACTCCTCTGGTGACCCTGTGCTTCCCGTATCGCCAGGCCCGGTCCGAAGTAATGTTTCGTCGACCCGTAGGCCTGGGTTAACCCTTTTTGAAAACTGAAACACTTGTACTGCGGTATAGCCGGTGTATACTCGCAGGTGTGTTTTGGAGTTTTTTCTTGAGGGGTTATAGGAACAACCGCCGCATTGGGTAACACCAAGGTGGTTGATTTCCTGGTGTGTTGGAGCAGTGTCAACTCCCGGGTTCACCGGTTGAGGGTGCCCCTGCACGTTCATGACGTCTGCCAATCGTGTCAGCCTTCTCTGCCTCAACCCCTCTGGGTGGTTTTTTTTTAAATGGAGGCTTGGTCATGCAACAACGCCAGCATACGCCCTTTCCGCCGGGGTGGCTGTGTTCAGCTGTCCCCTCTGGCGCCTGTCTCGTCCACAGTCTCCAGGCTAGGGTTAACAGCCTGTTGCCTGGTTTTTCCCCGGTGCGCTGCCTGCTTCCGTTGGTTAACCTTTTTTGTGTGCTTACGGCCATGCTGACTGCCTGTTCTGCAGGGTCAGTGTGCCAGGCGGTGTACTATTGGGGGGACAGGGCCCGCTCGGCTGAGGGGCCTTTGTCCGAATACGCTGGTGATGTGGGGGGCGGGGTCACTAAGTTCCCACCTGGTGGGGTCTTGATGCTGGCATCATGGACTTCTCCGGGCCCCCGTTCCAGGGGGTCCAGTCCCTTTGGTGGGTCTGGGTCTTCCTTCGCGCTCCGCTGCTACGGCCTTGCCACGGGGTTGGGTTTGCCCTTGACCCCGTGATTCTGGGGGCAGTAACGAGGTTGTTTCCTCCGTTCGTTCCCGAGTGGCATGCGGGTTGTGCGTGTGTGTAGTCGTGGGGTCAAGCCATGGTCTGCTCACCCTGTGCGTTGAGTTGCTTGAGTGCCTCTTCGCACGGTCGGGTCGGTCGCCCTCCCGTGAAGCCCCCAATAGGGGGGGTGCCCTCCATTAGGGTGGGTCGGGGGGGCTCGGCCCTCCCTGTTCTCCCTTGTGCAGAGAGTGACGCCGAGCGAGAGCTAATACGATACAGAACGTTAGGTTATGACTATAACCAAGTTCTGTTAGTATAGCGACGCTCTGCGTCCGACGCCGCTGCAGCCCTTGATCTCGCCTTGTGGTGAAAGCTTGGGAAGGAGGCGAGTGGGTGGCCCCACCCCTGCTTATATGGGTAAGCTGAGAGGGGTGTGGTCAGACAAATATTGGGATTAAAGGTACATTGTGGTCTTTATTCAGTGCGTGTGCACGTGTGCGAGGACAGTGCAGAGAGTGACGCAGAGCGTCGCTATACTAACAGAACTTGGTTATAGTCACTGGGGACATTAAGACTATAGCTTCGGAAGC
The DNA here is from genome assembly GCF_963971535.1 of Notolepis coatsorum. NCBI lineage: Eukaryota > Metazoa > Chordata > Actinopteri > Aulopiformes > Paralepididae > Notolepis > Notolepis coatsorum. The sequence continues at coordinate 36,658,122 of NC_140168.1, read as the reverse complement.
TAAACCCGAAGCTGGACTTAAGTCCCAGCAACTCAGTTCTGGTTTGTTTGTGTGTGTTGGAGCCAATAAGGTGAATGCATCCCTAATCATGTCATCCATCTCATCCCCCTCATCAACAAGGCTTGGGACCCCCACTTGACACCCCCCACTGTTTTACATTAACACCCCCCACTGGACTATATATTTGTATACAATCACAACTCTTTATACTTGTTCATACTTCACTGTTCATACTTTTTGCACATTACTGCTCAATTGCACGGCCCTGCTAAATATTCCATCCTGTAAATATTCAACACTGTGATGTTATTTTTTTCCTAATTAGTGTATATACTTGACCACATTGTGCACAGTTGTACAGCCCTGGCCTATTTTTATTTAAAATGTATAATTATATTCTATTCTATTGTGCTTCTATGTTAATTTAGTTTATATTCCATTTAATTTGATTCCACCTTAAAAAAACGTATTCTACCATAATTGTCTGTCCGTCAATGTCGCACCAAAAACAACCAAATCAAATGTGAAAACTGCTTGGCAATATAGACCTTCTAATTTTAGAATCTGATTCTGATTGTGATTGTGATTCTGATTTACGTACAGAAATCTCTACTCTTTCCAAAGAGGAGCCGACCAGCTTCAGAGACTGTGCAGAGATCTTACAATCTGGAGTGACGGAGAGCGGGTTGTACAGCATACTCCTCCCAAACTCAACGCAAACTGTCAAGGTAATAAAGTTCCCAAAAGCCATTCACCTTTCCTGCTAATCATCACATGATCGGCTGTGGCATGCTATCACACATTGTGAAACCTGTGTGTATACATTCTATTCAGTCGCTCGAAATCTAACAATGGAACTTTTCGCATCTGCTGTACGCTTTCATCGCGTATTTTACAGAAACACCCAGGACTCGATGACATTCAACTCTGTAACATCCACAAGGTTTGTTTGTTTTCACGGGGAGGCTAAACTAGAATCTGGAAGGAAAACAGTTTTGGGTGCAAAAAGCTATTCCACTGGACTGTTTGACATAGAGACCGAAATGTCACAATCGGGAAATGGGGAGCTGAAATAATAAGCGACAGGAGCGTATTGTCGCCCCCCAGGCTCCCGGGCACGGCAAGAGTGTGCAGTTGAATGCTAAGTCAGGGACCGCTGACCTGAAGTAGCTAAGCCTTGCTAACTCAACATACACCACCAGGCTATCCACCCTCTCGTTCTTGGCTGGGATCTCCCCTGCCGGAGCCCAACAGAAAACAAAGCAAAAAAAAAAAGGTTTGCTGGCAGGCACCCCCCACTCTGCCTCCATTTCACCCCCCTCCTCTTCCTCCTCATTTCCTGTGAGCAACACGGCCAGGTGTTTGGCACCCGCGCCTCGCGTTTCCTGCCAACTGGGGCCAACGTTATGTATAGATGCAAGACGGCGCTCTCAACGTCGGCTCTGCTTTCAATCTATGCCATCTATTTAATGCCATTGTGGTTGACAAACTGGGTGGTTGTACCAGGCAGCTTTTAAATTACCCTATATTCTATGCAGAATGTGTGTGTTTGTGTGCGTGTGCTTTCTCAATGAGAGACCAGATATACATTTGCGTGGGATGCGGATTTGGCCAAAGCCTGTTAGGCATCCATGATCAAAAGGCTGGCAAATCCAAAAGAAGCATCTCTGACAAGTGAAATTACTTGAAGTGCTTTTTTCTTATTTTCTTTCCAAATCTGAGTTTACAATTTTAATGGTACAAACATTCAGAAAACCAAATGGCTAATCATACGCTTTATCCAAAAGGCTATTCCATGCTAAACTGATGTAATGTAAATGCATGTTCCGCTAAAAACTCAAACTGTTCTTGTTGATACATATTGACACTGCCATGGTCACAGGCATCGTACCTCATTTCTCTCTACAGCTTGTTTTTGTCTTCATACCAGGGACACATGATTGAGCAAGACACTACAGCTGTTTTATGTCATTCTGGAGTATGCACACCCAAATAAAAGAGTTCATAATATGAGATTTATAACGCTGCTGCGAGCCTTTATTAGAGGGGGCACTTCCCCAAAAAGAAACAATGCTGATTTATTTTCCACACAATCTCACATGCATTCCAAAAACTCATAATGGTTTTGCACACATTCATTGGGTTTGACAGCTATTAATAAAGGAGTTTAATGTGGCCACCGGTGATGTCATCATAAGGGACATTGGATCCTTGTGTTGTGTTAATTGCAGCTCGATGAAATGCAGAAATCGAAATGAAGATCATTGCATGGTGCTGTAATTAACGCTAATTAAGGATTCAATGTCTCCGATGACATCACTGGTGGCCATATACTCTCAATAACTATCAAACTAAATGAATGTGTGCAAAACTGTATTTTGGATGTGTGTGAGATTATGTGCAAAATAAACCAGCATTGTTTTTTTTTGGGAAGTGCCCCTTTAAGAAAAAAGAAAAACTGTTATATTCTGAAAACCTGCTGCAGATGATAATAACAATAATAGTCAAAACCATAGGGTTCATTGGACTATACTTGTATTAAACTGTAACAGATTAGGCCCCAAGTAACTGTATACCGTCCATAAATTCAAAAACAAAATGTGGATCTGGTCATAATCAGTACACTAACATGATCACACGTGGGAAATGAGTTTCATGGAGAATTCTATTTCAGGGCTCTGTCTTCGTATTCACAGGGTTATTTCGAAGGCCAGAACATTGTCTTAATGTGCCAGAGCATAGTCACAATATGTTGCCTCAATTTGTTTCCCTCGTTTTCCGAAGAAGGAAAATAACCAAGCTCTATTTGACTTCTTCTGAGAAAATCGGAAAACCCTCGCCCTGTTTCCAAAAAAGAAGAAAGGGGCCATTTTACAGTAGATGTAGAAACCTCTCTCGGGAGGTCGTCCACCCACCAGCACCTGTGTATCAGATATGGAACCCTGCAGTGGCCTCAAAGCCAGGCAGGGAGTCAGGGAACGGTTATAGTGAGGTGTATTGGTTTCATAGCAACCATTCATGCCAACAGTGTCTTCTGTCTGCTATAATTTTTCCCTTCTATTTTGCATCGCTAGCGACGTTTCAGCGAGCGTTGTGACCCTTCCTTGTATCTCAATAACAGAAATGCAGTATTAGAGAAATGTCCAACGTTGAGCATAACATGGACGAAGGCCCATTCCACAGCCACTGAGGTCTGAAGTAAAGCTATTACAATGTGAATGATCCCAGTATACAAAATCCATCTAAACAAAATCTCCATCTAATCCCACCACCCGGGAGAACAATTCACACGTTCATGGTTACTTGTGAACCCCATAGAGAGAGAGCCTGAGATGTTTAAAACCATTCCCATAGCAAGTATACATTTACATTTTCATCGAAGAGATGAATGGGTGCAGTTCATTACAGTTTGTCCGTCCAAACACATCTACATAACGGCAAATGCAAAATAGCTAAACGAAAAAAACTAAAATGTGTGCAACGAAAGACGAGATGCCTCCCACCTCTGGACCCTCACACGAGAGGATAAGAGAACGTGCTGACGCTCCATGTTCCGCCTACCCACCTGTCTCATATCATCGCCATGACGTCCTGAAATGTTGGCTGCCCTGCCAACGTACACCCCCCCCCCCACCCCCCTCCCCTCTGTGGTTTTGCTGAGGCTTCCAAGACCAGTTTCAGGCACGAGAAGACGTTGTGTTTTGCTTCCTCAGGGTCTGATGTATAACTAGACTCTCACTCTCCTGTCCTCCTGTGCAGACTCTTCTGGGGCTATAAGGTGTGACATGCTGAACCTTAAAGGTAGCTCTATAGGGAAGTGTAGTCTGACGTCACTTTGGACCGCCCGCAAGGTTTGATTGATTGATATAGGGATTTATCATTGGGAAAATGGATTATCGGCTATTGTAACAATTCTGCCTCATGAACATTGGCAAGCTTTCCACTTTTGCACAAAATGAGTTCCCTTCCATCACTAGCATTTCTGTTTGAAAAAAAATTCAATTCAAAATGAATTGCAAATATTTTCATGTTGAGCTATAGATTGTGGATGAATACGCACAGAAAGGTACACCCTGCAAATGTTCATGCTTTATTTGTTTTAAACGAGACGATTTAGAAATGGGCAATGGGGAAATACATTACGTTTTCAAGATGGTGGACCGGCCGGAAACAGCAATTACTGTACGTAACCACCACACCTCCCTATTGACAAGCTTTGTATCCATTACATACCGAACCAGCGCAGATTTTGAGGGTTAAGTTAAAACCTGTCCTGACTAACTAAAGTTTACCATGTGTTTTCAAAGGGATCAACAGAGAGAGTCTCAACAAAGGCCAGAGGGGTGAAAACGCTTAAGCCGCTAGCTGCTGAAATTCTGTATAAAATCACCCTGTTCTCCCTGAAGTCTCAGCACCTTGGCCTGACAGGTTAACAGTGATAGTAATGTGTTTTATTGGCCACCAGTGGTGGCAGCACCGAGCGTTCATCGAGCTTTCCCAGAAAACCACAGAAGAAGGCACCATTACCAGAAATGAGTGGATGGAGGATTTGAAATGAGAGAAATTAGGTACTTTTTTTTTAGAACTTTCTTTATTGGAAGTTTTCAAAAAATAAAAAGTACAGATAGTTATACAAAGAAATTATACATCTACCCCCCCCCCCCTCCCCATACATATACATCTTTCCCGTTCCGATCCCCTAGCCCCTCCCCATCCCACCCACGGAGAGCGATAACAATTATGTTTAATACAAACAAATAATAATTAAAAAAAGTTAAACAAATTTAAATAAAAAAGATGTGATAGATAAAAAGGCTAAAGAAAATTCAAGAAAACAAAAAAGAAGAAAAGCTAACTACGATACTAATATAACTGCGGTGAAAAGATTTTTTTTTTAAATTAATTAAAATAGGGGAAAAATCATCACAGTCAGGCAGGGATGTCAAGGATTCTATGTGTTTTAAAAGGGGTCTCCAGGTCATTTTATACTGTATTTCAGCAGCGGCTTGTGTTTGTCGAGACAAATTGAGCTTTCTGCTGATCCCTTCAAAAACACAAGGCAAACTTGCAATAATGAGTCAGGACGGGTTTTGACTTAACCCTCAGAATCCGTGGCAGAGAGTTTTGTATAATAATAATAATAATAATGCACACAAAGCTTGTCAATAGAGCTCCCTTAAAGGTGCTCTCTCCTAAACCTTAATGGTGCTATCTGTTATACTTCTGACAGGCGGGCGGCCCTTTTCACAGAGGACATTTTGATGGCCAAACAATGGAGTAACTAATAACATTAATATTGGGTCCGCTCCAGGCTCCGGTACAGTGCATGCTGGCTCACTGACACACCTAAATGAAACAGGCCTGTTATTAGTTGCAGCTGTGTCTCTACTGCACTTCAAAAGGCCTGCTGTGAAAAAAGGTCTATATTGTTTTGGAACGAGGAACATGGAGACTCAAACCACGGGCAATTACGTGGAGTAAGCGTGCAATTTAATTATTGAGTCTACCGGTAAATGGTCCTAACTGACTGGCCTGTCAGAGTGAGGACCATTTAGTCCCTGGCACTGTCCAAACTCATTCCAAAGTGATGCCCCAGTCTTACAGATAGTAGCTTTAGTGTCTACTGTATAGGTTGATGAAACCTTACCTACTGTACTGATGGGGTAGACATCTCCCGTCATATTATTTGAAAATAATTGATATTATTCTTAAATGGTGCATTTATATAGCGCTTTACAATTTGTTCCTCACATATGATTTTACCCATTCACACACCAACGGCGGAGGCAACCATGCAAGGTGCCAACCTGCTCATCGGTAGCAGTTAGGGGTTCAGTGTCTTGCACAAGGACACTTCGAAATAGTACCCGGGAGGAGGAGCAGGAATCGAACCGGGAACCTCCGGATTATCAGACGGCTGCTCTACCTCCAGAGCCACTGTCACCCCTTGTTGTAGCCTAAAAACAGATCAAACATATTATGACACAATGGCCCCCCGGGCACGGACATATGAAAGCCCCCCACACACTGTGCAAGGAAAGCTATTGAGATCCTGTAGGTACCAGGCATGTCATGCTAGCTTTTGGGGAATGGGGGCTTAATATCGCTCCAAATTTAGCTCACTTGGATGGGAAAGATTGGCACTGCAATTTTCAAAGGGGTCTCTTCACATCTCACCACAAGATATCTGGATGGAAATGCTAGTCCTATGCAGGTTCAGGGCAAAACCCTGATGCAGTGCATTGTCATACAGATTATATGTGGTTTTTGCCTTTTTATAGATATATTAAATTTGTTGCATATTTCAACATATTGTGGTCGCTAAACAGTCATGGAATTGTATAAATTGGTTATGGCTGTGTAAAGCTGAGCCTCTTGTGAATCAAATATGTGTCTCCATAGTAGCATTTTGAATGTGGCAACCATTTTTTCTTTCTTTTTCTTTCTTTTTTACTTTACCTCGCTGGATAAAATGACCTATCATGACCGCTAGGATTATCACATCCTCATGAAACTTTACAACCAGCAACTAGAGACCCGGAACATTCAGAGGATTTATGGCCCGCAGGTGCTTTCAGGATAAGTGGGACCATTTTCTGGATGTAATCCGTATCACTAAGTGGAAAAGATTATATTATTGCCAAAATGTCCAGATGTCAAAGGTTAGTGGCCAAAATGGTTTGATATTGCACCACAGCACTAATAGTAACTAGAGTAACTAATAGTACAAATTCAGAAATTGCTGGAGCAACTTATTAGACATAATCTTGTCATTATAGGTAGGCTACATTATAATGTCCCTAGTCCCCTCTACACTCATGTTTTTAATTTGAATATGTGAAATTTAGAACACAATGTTTATCACATATCATTAGACAGAACATATTGACACACAGTTTTGAGCTGCATCTCAAATGACTCCTTAGGGTCTCTGCTTTCTGCACTTGTATGTGGCACCTATCCAGGGGTGTAGTAGTGTATGTGGCACCTACTGTTCACCAGGGCTGTAGTGGTGGGACGGCACCTACTGTTCACCAGGGCTGTAGTGGTGGGAGGGCACCTACTGTTCACCAGGGCTGTAGTGGTGGGAGGGCACCTACTGTTCACCAGGGCTGTAGTGGTGGGAGGGCACCTACTGTTCACCAGGGTGTAGTAGTGTATGTGGCACCTACTGTTCACCAGGGCTGTAGTGGTGGGAGGGCACCTACTGTTCACCAGGGCTGTAGTGGTGGGAGGGCACCTACTGTTCACCAGGGTGTAGTAGTGTATGTGGCACCTACTGTTCACCAGGGCTGTAGTGGTGGGAGGGCACCTACTGTTCACCAGGGCTGTAGTGGTGGGAGGGCACCTACTGTTCACCAGGGCTGTAGTGGTGTATGTGGCACCTACTGTTCACCAGGGCTGTAGTGGTGGGAGGGCACCTACTGTTCACCAGGGTGTAGTGGTGGGAGGGCACCTACTGTTCACCAGGGTGTAGTGGTGGGAGGGCACCTACTGTTCACCAGGGGTGTAGTGGTGGGAGGGCACCTACTGTTCACCAGGGCTGTAGTGGTGGGAGGGCACCTACTGTTCACCAGGGCTGTAGTGGTGGGAGGGCACCTACTGTTCACCAGGGCTGTAGTGGTGGGAGGGCACCTACTGTTCACCAGGGCTGTAGTGGTGGGAGGGCACCTACTGTTCACCAGGGCTGTAGTGGTGGGAGGGCACCTACTGTTCACCAGGGCTGTAGTGGTGGGAGGGCACCTACGGGGCGACAGTGGCTCAGGAGGTAGAGCAGTCGTCTGGCAATCCGGAGGTTCCCGGTTCGATTCCCGCTCCTCCCGGGCAGCGTGTCGATGTGTCCTTGAGCAAGACACTTAACCCCTAATTGCTCCCGATGAGCAGGTTGGCACCTTGCATGGTTGCCTCCGCCATCGGTGTGTGAATGGGTAAAATGTGAGGAACAAATTGTAAAGCGCTTTGGATAAAAGCGCTATATAAAAAAGCAGCCATTTACCTACTGTTCACCAGGGCTGTAGTGGTGGGAGGGCACCTACTGTTCACCAGGGCTGTAGTGGTGGGAGGGGAATGGAACTCACTAAATGGCAAATGGCTGCATTTATATAGCGCTTTTATCCAAAGTGCTTTACAATTTGTTCCTCACATTTAACCCATTCACTCACACACCGATGGCGGAGGCAACCATGCAAGGTGCCAACCTGCTCATCAGGAGCAATTAGGGGTTAAGTGTCTTGCTCAAGGACACATCGACACACTGCCCGGGAGGAGCGGGAATCGAACCAGGAACCTCCGGATAACCTGGCGACTGCTCTACCTACGAGCCACTGTCGTCACTGACTACCCGGGGCCCCGGGCTGGGGGGGGGTACTAAAAGGTGTGAATGAAATATGAATTGGAGGGGGGAGGGTCCCAGAGACGACTCGCGCACAGGGCGCAGAATTTATTGCTATGCCTCTGCTGTTGACCGTGGTGAGCCCCTCCCCTCAATCATCGCCTATACCCAAACGGGCCCGGGTAGGCCTGTTCGCTAATCCACCCCCGATAAGAGGCCTTGCACGGAATATTTACAATACCCCCTGTGTTGGAAGAAGAAGAACATTTTCCATGTGCAGATCAACAGTTGCTACGTGCTGATACATGAGAGATATCAACGAGAATGCAATAATGTGGTGTTATTACTGGGTGGTGTAAACAACAAAGTCACGGCGGAACAATAATATCATGCATTTCCAGTGTTGTACCCACTCTACCTCTGTACAGATATTAGGCATAATATTTCTTTGCAAAGTGGTCACCGATGTTTTACAACACACAGGCAAGGTCTCTATGCCCTCTATGGTTTTAGCCTAACTGCACACATGTCGTCCCCCCCCCACCACAGGTGTACTGTGACATGAGGACCCGAGGAGGTGGCTGGACGCTCCTGCAGCATCGGTGGAACGGCTCGGTGGAGTTTCACCGGAGCTGGAGGGACTACAGGATGGTAGGTTTTGGTAGGGTGGTAGCAACCTGTGGAGTTGCATCATTGGAGGCGCGACAACCGCACAGAATCGGGCATGGAATGAGATTGGGATTCTAGAACTGGACAGGAGGTTCAACCATGCCCGTCCGTGGGCGGTTTGACGCGGGGATGCGTGGGATAATGACATGCGTGTGACCCCAGGTGACCCCGTGCTTGTTTTATTTGGCCGCCCCTGTGTGTTCTCCGACACACCCCATGTTGTTGCACCTGCTCTCTCTCTCTCTCTCTCTCTCTCTCTCTCTCTCGCTCTCTCTCTCTCTCTCTCTCTCTCTCTCTCTCTCTCTCTCTCTCTCTCTCTCTCTCTCTCTCTCTCTCTCTCTCCTCATCATACTCCCACACACAAACACACACACACACACACACACACACACCATGAACTTCAGTCACCCACGAAGCTTCTTCTTCTTATCCACCATCAAAGTCCCAGCTTAGGAGAATGGGTCCAGGGTGATGAAATGAAGAGCCTTTGAAAGAGACTGGCCCTAAGCAACAAGCTCGGACTGGGTAGAATAGTCAGACACATGCAGGAGACTGTGAAGTTCTTGCTGAACCAAGTTTTCACAGCTTTGTATTGTATATATATAGCACAAATAGCTTTGTTATTTGTGCAGACGGAGACAATAAAAAAAAAAAACAGGTATGCATGCTTTCTTGCTCGACTTAAATGACAGACTTGACAGATATATGACAGAGAGAGGAGGCGCGGTGGGCTTTCGATTGAACCGTCGCTCACGTAGTTCAATAGAAGACTTAGTACAATCGACGGGAAATTAAATGCTCACAGGATGGTGATTGCGCAGAGACAAGACACATAGAAAGAGACAGAGAATGAAAAAACAGAGGGAGAGAGAGAGAGAGAGAGAGAGAGAGAGAGAGAGAGAGAGAGAGAGAGAGAGAGAGGTGAAAAAGTGTTTTCAAAACAGTTTTTTTTTTTTTTTTTTTTTTCAAGAACAATATTTTCACAAGTGGATGATAAATATTTGGCCCCAGTCGGAGCGTGGGAGTCTGGGGGCCCCGTGGTAGATGGCAGATAACATGTGTACTGAAGCGCTTCACGGATCGTGACCACGTTTCATATTCTCACAGACTCTCGGTCAGCGGCGCTGATCAAAAGTTGCACACGGCCGGCCCCCGAAAGACCAAACAACGCACCGCGTTTATTTGCATTCAATTGAAACGCAATAACAACCAGAGCGGCGTTCAGAGAGACGCCGCGCGCGCCTCGTGGTAACAGGCCCCTCGAGCTGCCTGCGCGGTTTAAAGGGGGAGACAGAGTGGCCCGAGGAAACGCATTGTAGTGTTGTGTGGAATGAGTCGACCACACACACACACACACACACACGCACACACGCGCACACACGCACGCACGCATGCACGCGCACACGCGCACGCGCGCACGCGCGCACGCACGCACGCACACACGCACACACGCACACACGCACACACGCACACACGCACAAACGCACACACGCACACACGCACACACGCACACACACACACACACACACACACACACACACACACACACACACACACACACACACACACACACACACAGTGAGTATAGTACCATCTTGTATAACACAGGGTCTGACAGCTGGACACAGTGACAGAGGTGGATAAAGAAATATCTGTTAGAATGCTCAGAATAGTGCTTTGTGCATAATATATCTGCAGAGGTGCTCTTCACCGCTCTTGCTCGAATATGCAATAAAAGTTGTCATACGCATATCGACGACGGACAGTTAACATAATGCCACTTGATCTCTCCCTCAAATTAATCTGGCCTTTTTTTGCTAATAGTGTGACTCTCTTCATCCTTCAGTGGACTGACTTTTCTTGACTTCCCTCTGTTAAAGTCATTCACAGCGCCAGTCTTAATTTTCCCCTTCCCTTTCATGGTAATTATTATTATTATTATACATTTCTTTTTTCCATTACTCATATTTTCATAATTTCTCTGGAGTGACAATACTCATTTCAATTGACCTATCTCAAGCCCAGCCCTCTCCCTGTGATCCTCCAATCCCGAGGGAAGCAACGGCAGTCGCGATTGGAGGATGTAGAAAAGAGGGCGGGGCTCGAGATAGGTCACTTCTGAAACATGTCTGTCAAAGCCATCGGACCGCTGTTGCCTTTGTGAAATCATTCTCTCATTACCTCCCGCCTGGTAACATCGTTTGGACCTCGTCTCTCCCGGCTCATATATCCCCCTGGCGTTTCCCCACTAATGACCCATACGTCGCTGTCACACAATATATCTTGACGAGGAAATGCCGTGGAATTTCAGCTTTCAAATGTGTTGTTCCCACAGTACCAGTAGCCTACGCCGTCAAAACACTCTCTGTGTATGATATTTAGTGAACTCCAACTCCTGTTTCTCACGGTCAGAAACCAAAATTCCTAATCCGTGATATCAGTACTGTTGAATAAAAATAAATAAAACCATGAATAAAACATCGAAAAATATGACGGGGACGCAGCCAAGTATGATTTTTCCTGTGTGATTCCTGTGACATTCTAGGGCCACTCCGGTCTGTACATTCGTAGGGTATCTCAGACTACAGTCCTGATCCTCTGTCTCTTAACTTAACGTGAGAGCGGGACCATTTTCATCCCCATATATAGAGTATGAACGTCACAGCCGTGGTGGGAAGTGGCAGGACGCAGGAAGTATGTTGAGATAATGCAGAAAACGAAATATTATATGTATTTTTTTTTATCACTCACCAGGCATTGCTTCTCGTATATCAGGCTATGAGAGAGAGAGAGGGGGGGGGGGGGGGGGTACTTTGATCATATCAAGGGTTTTGTCAAACAAAGATATTTCATAATATTTCTTCCTGTAACTTGATATGTGAAAACTATGCCTGGTGTGTCAACAGTTTTGGAAAAAAAATTAAGGAAAAGATGAACAATTATTTAGTTTTCTCCTGTGCAAAAAACAATTGTTTCGACATACTGTTCATCCTACTGTCCAGAGGCCTCTCGATGTGGGTATGATGTTCATACTCCATACCGATTGGAATTTCCCCAGTTATACAAACAGCACATGAAAATAATCTTAAATTGAGTGCCATTTCCCTTTAAGCGGAATAATACTTGCCAGGCCCCTGTTGAAATCATCACTCCTATTAGGTTGTTTCTCTCTCCCTCTCTCTCTCTCTCTCTCTCTCTCTCTCTCTCTCTCTCTCTCTCTCTCTCTCTCTCTCTCTCTCTCTCTCTCTCTCTCTCTCTCTCTCTCTCTCCTCTCTCTCTCTCTCTCTCTCTCTCTCTCTCTCTCTCTCTCTCTCTCTCTCTCTCTCTCTCTCTCTCTCTCTCTCTCTCTCTCCTAGGGCTTTGGGGAGCCATCTGGAGAGCACTGGCTGGGGAATGATGTCATCCACAAACTGACCACCTCCCAGGAATACAGTCTGCATGTCCAGCTCAGAGACGGGGAGGGGAACGAAGCCTACTCCCATTACGACCACTTCTACATCGACGGAGAGGACAGGAACTACAGGTACCCACTACGGGGCACGCAAGATACATTAAGTATAGCACTTAGCACTTATATAGTACCGCCAAAAATACATTTAAAAATCGACCCTTACAAAACTAAGTAACACGTAAGTTGATAGTAATTTCAGTTTTAACATGGTAGCGGCCAATGTATAAATACTTTACCATGGTACTGTCTCGGTAAAAGTAATGGATTGCCATGGTACAACCATAATAATACCATGGTATAATCAGAATGTAAACCATGATAAATGCAAGATAAGTAGCTGGTTATAATTCACAGCGACCTGGTCAAAGTTGACGTGCTGTATGTTTCTCCTACTGTTGGTAGGTTTTCCTGGACTACTTTTATTCATTCACTTTATTCATGACGGGACATTACTGCGACCAGTACGTGCACTTTTTTGTGTTGTTAGGAGTGCAGTGTGTGGTGCAATAAAACCTTTGCAACTCTTTCTCTGAAGTTCATAAAATGTCTAGCTGGCCTTTTTGTTTCCTGAGACTTATGCAACGGTACGTTTTTGGAGACACTGTGATCACCCCACAGTGCACAGGATGGCCGTGGCTGGGATGTGGCTGTATGGCAAATTGTGGTCACTCATACGCTCCACACCTTTTGTGAGGGACATTTTGTGAGACGTTTTGTAGGACGCATGTTGCTGCTGCTAGCTATGCCTCCCAAAACTGTCACCTCGAATGGCTTCGAATGGCTTCGAATGGCTTCATTCACATGATCCAACTTACACTTGACATGGACCACACACATTGACAGTGTTATCAAGAAGGCACGGCAACGCCTCTACTTCCTTAGGCGCTTAAGGAAGTTCAACGTGAGTCAGAAGATCCTCAAGAACTTCTACTCATGCACAATAGAGAGCATCCTGACTGGGAATATCACCTCCTGGTTTGGGAATAGCACTGCACAAGACCGCAGCAGACTACAGAGAGTGGCCCGTTCAGCCGAACGCACAATTGGAGCGGGGCTTCCCACTCTCCAAGACATTTACAACAAGCGGTGCATGGGTAAGGCTAAGAGAATAATCAAAGACTCCAGCCACCCAAACAACTGCCTCTTTGAACTGCTGCGGTCAGGCAAGCGATACCGGAGTCTCATGGGAAGCACAGAGAGACTCAGAAGGAGCTTCTATCCCCAGGCCATCAGGATGCTCAATGAACAATGAAGAATAACAAACGATCAATACACCCACAGCACACACATCCACACGCACACACTCACTTTAAATAAACAACACACTGTAGCACCCACTTTACCCACTTTAGACACTAACACACTTTACACTTTATATGTATATTATTGGTAAGGAAATTGCACAATCAATCTCATTCCTTATTGCACCTCATTGCACTTCACCACCACAAGGTGGCACCACAAGCTAAGCTATACCTCACCATTCCTACACTGTACTGTACCTGCACTGCATATACTGTACATACTGTATATAGGTATACTGAAATTTTTTGTTGTTTACACTTGTTTACGTACTTGACTTTCTTGACTTTCTATTTTATACTTATATTATACTTATTTTATACTATCTTGTTATTATCTAGCACACTCTCAGGAGCAAAACAGAAAGAAGCATTTCATGCAAAGTATTCTGTATTTCTGTATGACAACTAATAAAGAAACTTATTATTCACAACACATGCCCAGCTGCCTAAAATGGATCTGATCGGAAGGTCTAAAAGCCACGCTAGAAAACCACAGCTTTATGGACTACTTTAGCCAGCCCAAACCAGTTAGCTAGCATGATACATGCTACTACAGTACAATCTCAATATTATTGTTGAACTTGGGGTTTTGGCGTTATTCATACTAAATGTGTCACATAGCATTATCAGGGCGCAAAGTGAAAGAAGCAAAGCAATGTTTTCTACATTAAGGCTGATAGTTCGACACATTTCAGATAATAATAATAATAATAATAATAATAATAATAATAATAATAATAATAATAATAATAATAATAATAATAATAATAATAATAATAATAATAATAATAATAATAATAATAATAATAATAATAATAATAATAATAATAATAATAATAATAATAATAATAATAATAATAATAATGCAGGACCTGTTCAGAGGTCTTTAATTGGCATGCAATTATCCTCAATGTTTTAGCGGTTAGCACACACACACACCGGAACACACAGGCATGCATTGTCTTTGTAGGATCGCCGATGCGATTCGTCTCTGCGCTTAACCCATCCCGTCGTCCTTCCACCCAAGGGCAGTCGGGAGCAGACAGGCGTCGGCGAGGGCCGCGCCCGAGGACCAATCCAAGTGCTCCTGCCTGTATTCGTCAAGGACGCCACAGCGTTAGCGATCTGTTGTTGTGCATGTTTTTCCATTGGATTTATCTAATCGGAGGGGAAACCCTTGCGAGCACGGGGAGAACATGCAAACTCCACACAGAAAGGCCTGGGAGATACCCCACCTGGGTACCTGGCATTATGGAAACCTGGCCCCCAAGCAGGAATCGAACCCTGGACCTTCTTGCTGTGAGGCGACAGTGTTAACCACTACACCACCGTGCCGCTATAACTCACTGTGTGCTTATTGCTAGAGCTATTGGAACTGCTTATCTGTCTAGATAATTAATGCTTGTGGGAGGAATTGGCTTGAACAGAACACAAAATGCAAGAGGTTTACTAATGAGTGCTTCCAATATAACACACGCAAAATGTGGGGATGAAATCCTACACCACGAGTAGCAGCTATAAACATTAGCCGTCTCGTCAGTTCGCCACCCTGCTACACGCATCCATGCCACCGACTGGCGGTCTGGACCACGCTTGTTTGTAACTATAGCACTTTCTAATTAATTTCAGATTCCATCAATGTTATGTTAAAATGTGTTTTTAACTGTGTACAGTATATAAAAAAAATCTCTACAGTACTTTGAGTAGAATTACAAGAGAGAAAAGTACCGTATAGTCAACCCTTCTTCCCTTCAGGAACATGACAGGATTCCAGGCACTCAAAAAAGTATTACAGGCATGATAAGTTAAAAAGCCTTTATTGTGGCACAGCTACATCATTTTAAAAAGCCAACATGTTTCGACAAGCTGGTCTTCATCAGGGCATAACAAGGTGCTATTTTATTATGTATTATGGGCTTATCATCACAGGTGCCCCATCGTACTACACATGTGATCAATCAATCAATCAATCAATCAATCAATCAATCAATCAATCAATCAATCAATCAATCAATCAATCAATCAATCAATATAATCTCAACATGACACTGAATAAAAAACATTTCTATACAACAGGGGGTTTTGTACAAGAGTACATTTATTCATATTCATATATTCATCACCTAGGGTCATAGAAAGTACATTTGGTACATATTCATAAGAGATGTGTGAATTCGATGTCCTTCAGACCTGGGTAATTTAAAGCATCAACACAATGAATCCAAAAGGTTTAACGTTGGTTCTCCTTCACTCAAGCACTTTGTCAAATTTGTCAAACAGATGTTTTTGATGATTCACTAGTTGTTTTTGTCTTTGCTGTGCAGCTTCATCCAGTTTCACACAGTGAAAGGCTTACTGTAATTGCGGAAAAGTAATGCCCTTTAAGTCTCCATTATTCCCCCGTGGGTGTACATCTCTAAATGTACAAAATCAGAGACCATTATCTACACTTAAAACGTTCTCCCCTCTTGCCGAGTGCACAAACATAAAGAAACGTCTTTTTTCAAGAATGTCAATCAAAATAATAAGTTTGGCGGAGGGCGAGCTGCCACTTTTCTACTGCTTTCATTCCTCTTTCCGCCCCTGCAAATCCCCACAGGTAACCCCATCCAGCGGGAAGATAACACAAACAATCTGCAGCACCCGCCCCTGCCAGGGAACTGCCAACTCAAACAAAGCTCCTCTTTTCCAACGATCACCGACACGACCGTGTGCGCGCAGTGCACCCACGCTGAACCCGAGGCCTCCCGAAAATAGAACAGAAGGACTACGATGTAGATTTCATGAGGATTAACTCAGCATTTGCTAATGTTCTCTGGAAGTTTGATAGTGATAGATAATGATGCGTGGGTTCACATTTCCCACCGGTCCCCGCATTGTATCAAATTGAATTTGCACGACCCTGTTTTTAATCATTAGCGTGGTAATGTACAACTGAACTTAGTTTCACGATGTGCGCCGCAGGGTACCCTGTGTGTGGTGAGCCACCTGAATGGATGTCATCACCTTTTGTAGCCAACTACCACAGAACTCATGTTGAATCATAACTAGTTGGGTTCTAGTTTTATTAGCATGCTGAGGATGCTGGCTCTTCTCACTGGGTCTGTGCTGTTTCTCCAGAGCCAGAGGCCTGTTGCGCCATAGAACTACCCAGCCAAAGCATGCAACCTTACTTTCAGCTCCTGCCAGTGCACTCCCTGGAGCAACAGGCCATCTCACAAAACTCAGTAGCATTGTCCATCCATTAATCATCAGCCCCGACAGGCCGGTTTCTCTATTGGGATAGCCAATTGGATAGCCATTCTCTCCAGGTGTATAGCCAATGGTAGACATTGGGTATTGGCAGGTTCTCATGCAAGAACCGTTATGAATAGGTAGATCTTTAATTGTACAAACAGTTTAACCCTTATGTGGTGTTAGGGTCTCCAACGACCCGTTTCAAGGTTATAATATGTAATAACTAGGGGTGTAACGGTACGTGTATTCGTCCCGCGAATTTACGGTACGGCCGTCACGGTGCGGCATGCGCAGCCATACGGCGAATACGCCCCACAGCGCACACACACGAGTCATGCATGCAGGCACTTGCGAGGTCCGTGCGAGAACAGCGTGCATGGCCGGGCACACAGAGTCAGACTTCAGAGCGGCGAAAGTGCACGGAAAGGCACATACATTGGAACAGCTGCAGGGTCATTATTACAGTTTCACAGTTTTCTTTTGTTTTTTTTGTGCGCCCAATAACGTTAACCAAATGAAACCAATGGAAAGAAACACACACGCATCGCCGCCACACACACGCGCACGCGCACGCCAACAAACACATCAACATTCTCCCCCGCCGGACTCACAGGCACAGCTCATCATCAAATAAGAAAAAGAAACATACTTTTCCGGACAGATCATCTGAGCCCCACTGTGTCCAAATAATCCTCTGCCATTGTTGTAATATGTCATCTGTTCTCTAGTATTCAGTCTTGTTAAATTCTCTTTAGAAGTGACACCGAAACTTAGCAAGGATAAGTTGTTAAAGGGGCAATAGGCAAGTGGATGCCTGAACACAGAATTACACCATTATCACTGACTACCACGGCAAGCCTATAGAACATTATTCTATTTAATAATAATAATTATAATAATTATCATAAATATAATATAAAAAAAAATAAAAAAAATAAAGGATATTAATAATTATTATTATAAATATATATTTTCTGTTGTACCGAACTCGTACCGAACCGTGACCCCAATACGAGGTACGTACCGAACCGTGGCTTCTGTGTACCGTTACACCCCTAGTAATAATTACCATGTAGTTGATTTTATTAGAACAAGGTTCACCTTGCTCCAATCATACCTCTCACACAGGCACCAATTCATCTCTATCAACAACTGCAAATCCCCCACTGCCCCCATCACTCATGGTGTCCCCCAAGGCTCAGTACTTGGTCCCCTGCTCTTCATCCTCTACATCCTTCCACTTGGTCTGATTCTCCGCCAACATGGCCTCCGTTTTCACTGTTATGCAGACGACACTCAGCTCTACCTCTCCACCAAGACTATCACTCCAGCCACTCTCTCCACCCTCACCACCTGCCTCACAGACATCAAAACATGGATGCAAAATAACTTTCTCAAATTAAACTGCAATAAATCATTATCGGTCCGAAATCCCTCACCAGCCACACTCAGGATTTCACCCTAAATATTGATGGTTCCATTGTCACCCCCTCCACTCACGTCCGTAACTTTGGCATCATCCTGGGCCCTCATTCATCAACGTTGCGTACGCACAGATATGTGCTTAACCCGTGCGTACGACCATTTCTAAGCAAAGTGTGGGATTTATCAATTTGAACGTGAACTTGACTTTGTGCGTATGTCTACGCACAGCCCAGAGCATGCGTAGGTGACTGTTATGTTGGAAGAATCAGACAACACGTAGTTTCAGCATGTCGGTGTTTACTGAACTCAAGACACATGCATTCTAACGTACACCAGAACATCAACGTCACGTTCGGCCATATGCCGTAACGTGAAACTCCACAGAATAACACGACACTGTCGCAATAGTTAGAACACTAGTTAAAGTGCTGGCACTCGCTAGAGTACCAGACGTAACATTTCCCCCCCCTTCACTCAACCTAGGAGTGATACTCAGTCTCAAAGTCATTCAGGTGTGCAGGCCTGTTGCGCGCTCGGAGTGGGCGGGGCCCGGGCACTGCAACAGCCAACGGCGGAGGTCCCGCAGCCTCAGGCTGAGCCGCGGGTGCTGGGGCTGCAACATCATCAAATTGTCTGTCCTGCAGAGCTATAGCCGCAGGTGCTGGGGCTGCAACGTCATTGAATCGTCTGTGCTGCAGAGCTACAGCCGCGGGCACACCCTGTCCCGGGGCAGCGGGAGCCTGCACCCTGCGCAGTCGGCCAGCATGCCAACGCGTCCCATCAGCCAGCCTGAATGAGGCCGGGCCAAGCTGCTGTCTGACCTGGACCGGGTCAGACCAGAATGACCGGAGCTTGTTGTCCCGGTGGGGTCGCCGAATCCTGACCCAGTCTGAGACGGCGATGGTAGGTGGTCTCGCATGTCGGGTCCTGTCGAAACGGTCCTTCATCCGGCGCTGGCGTGCGTTGACTGTGGCTTGAAGCGGGTGGGCTGGAGCCTGAGCCGGAGTAGGGCGCAGCCTGTCCAGGGGCAGCTGAAACTCGCGCCCTAGCATGAGGGAGGCTGGGGAGACGCCTGTGGTGGCGTGTTGAGTGGCCCTGTAGTGCAGGAGCGTCTGTTGGAGACCGTTGATGAATGTGCACCCTTGTGCTAGGTGGGCCCTGATGCCATTCTTCAGGGATTGGTTCAGCCGTTCCACCCCCCCGTTCGCAGCCGGGTTGTAGAACGACGTGCGGATATGACGTATCCCCTTACCCCCCAGGTAGGAGGCCAGTTCGTGGGAGATCATTTGGGGCCCATTGTCTGTCGTGATCCTCTTGGGCAGGCCCCAGCGTGTGAACAGGGACTCGAGAATCTCAATCAGCACCCCGGCTGTGACCGAGCCCACGGGCGCCACCTCAGGCCACTTGGAGTGGAGGTCGTAGATCACAACGAGGAAACGCTGGTGATGCGGTACCCCGTGCAGTTCACCACAGACGTCGAGCTGCAGGTGCTCCCAGGGTTGGGACGGCCAGTCCAATGGCTGCATGGGTGGGGGCGGGGCTGGGGCCCTGGTCTTCCCGCTCAGAAGACAGGCAGTACAGTCCTTGACCAGGGTCTCGATTTCCCTGTCGATGCCTGGCCACCACACCAAGTCACGACACCGCTGTTTGAGCCTGACTATGCCCAAGTGGCCCTCGTGCGCCATAGCAAGGACACGCGCCCGAAGGACACTCGGGACGACAGTACAGAGCCCACGAGCGACGCAGGAGTCGTTCCAGCATGACAACTCGTCCCGGAGTCTGCTATAGGGAAGCAGCTCGTCAGGTGTCCTCGCCGGCCAACCCTGCCTGATGTAGGTTGAGAGCGCAGAGAGGACAGGGTCAGCAGACGAGGCGTCCTGGAGCTCCTGCAGCGACACTGTCTCTTGGAGGGGAGTGTGGAGGAGCTGGACCAGGTCATGCTCAGCCTGATCCCGATCGGGAGTCGAGGGCGGGGCCGTGGGGGAACTGGGGATGGCGCGTGACAGTAGGTCAGCTACTACGTTGTCCCGGCCCGGCGTGAATTGCAAACCGAAGTTGTACTGCTGCAGGCGGTCAGCCCAGCGGTGGAGGCGGAGCGGTTTGTGGCCAGTGCCTGACGTGGCGAGGAGGGTAGTGAGAGCCTGGTGGTCCGTCCTAAGCGTGAATGAGCGGCCGTAGAGGTACATATGCCAGCGCTCACATGCCCAGATGCAGGCCAGGGCCTCTCGCTCCCCCACTGAGTACCTCTGTTCTGTGGGGCTAAGGGCCCGTGAAGCGAAAGCGACCGGCCTCTCCACACCCCCGTGCAGCTGTGACAGTACCGCGCCCACGGCTGCGGCGGAGGCGTCACACGTGACGAGGGTGGTGCTGTCTAGGTCGAAAAACGCCAGGACTGGTGATGAGGTGAGCTGGGACTTGAGGAGGCGCACAGCCTTCGAGCAGGCAGGCGTCCAGAGCCAGGGCTCGTCCTGCTTCAACAGCTTCCGCAGCGGTGCAGTTGTGTCGGAGTAGTGTGGCAGGAAGCGGAGGTAGTACGCCGTCATGCCCAGGAAAGAGGCCACCTGGGCCGCTGAGGTGGGCTCTGGGACACTGTGTATGGCCTCTGTGTTTGACTGGAGCGGGTACATGCCGTCAGCCGAGAGGCGGAACCCAACAAAGTCAATGGTCGTGGTGGCAAAGACACACTTCTCGCCGTTGAGTGTGAGGTGGTGCTTCGCCATCGCACTTAAGACACTGTGGAGGCTCGCGTCGTGACTCTCGGCGTTGGCCCCGTGCACCACGATGTCATCGAGGTAGATGGCCACCCCGGGGATCCCGGCGAAGACGGAGGCCATGATCTTTTGGAAGCAGCTGGGGGCGGAGCTTAAACCAAAAGCCATGCGTTTGTAACGGAAGACCCCCCTGTGGGTGATGAACGCGGTGAGGTTGCGGCTCTCTGGGTGTAGTGGCACCTGGAGGTACCCCTGACGAAGGTCCAGCTTAGAGAACACCTTGGACCCGTGGAACTGGGCGGTGAGCTCCTCTGTGGTTGGCAGGGGGTATTTATCAGGGACGATGGCCTTGTTTACCGCTCTCATGTCCACGCAGAGTCGCAGGTCCCCTGTCTTCTTCTTTGCTACCACCAAGTTGGAGATCCAGGGTGACGCGTTCACCTGTTCGATGATGTCGTCGTCCAGCATCTTCTGTAACTCGGTGGCGATGCCCTCACGGAGAGCCAGGGGGGAGCGGCGAAGGGGCTGGATGACCGGAGTCACTTTTTGGTCTAGCAGGGGCTGGTGAGCGAAACCCTGGAGGCAGCCCACGCCGTTGAACAGTGCCGGCCACTGTTGCTGCCAGGAGACAGCGGTGACGGTGTGGATCTCTGAGCCTGTGGTGTCCAGCAGAGAGAAACCGAGGCCACTGAAGAGGTCGAGGCCGAGGAGGTTGGTCCCTCGGCGTGCGATGTTGAAATTGAAGGCAGGCAGTGTCCTTTCTCCGTACCTCACCGGCAGCTGGAGGGAGCCAACGATGTCAATCTTGGAGTCGGCGTAGCCTCGCAGGGTGGTGGTGGGCGGGCCCAGTGGTTTGTGGGAGAAGAATTGAGAGTATGTCGCCCAATTCAATAGAGACACTGTGGCTCCAGTGTCGAGGAGGAGGGGCAGTGTGATGTCACCAACCACCAATGAGCATGTTTTGAATGGCACTCGTCCTGAGCTGACATTATGGATGATAGTGGTCGGTGGCTTGGAAGCACTAGCTGGGGCTGACCTGCAGACCTTTTGGAAGTGGTTTAGCCTCCCGCAGTTGGAGCAGGCTTTGCCACGGGCAGGGCAGGTCTGGGCTCTGGAGTTGTGTGAAAGGGAGCCACAATTCCCGCACGGCTGGCGTGCGCGGTCACGTGACTGGGAGGCTAGCAGTATATTGTCCCCGCCGTCGTCTGCACTCACATTGAGGAGGGACACCCTTGAGCTGAGCGTGCTCGCAGCCTCTACTGGCATGTGTGTGTTGGGGCGGGGGGAGGTAGACAAACTAGCTGCACAGTTCATAGCAGATTCCACCTGCACTGCTAGTCTAATAGCTACTGCTAATGTCAGTTCGTCATTTTCCAACAGTAGTCTTTCCCTGATTTTATCACTG
The DNA here is from genome assembly GCF_963971535.1 of Notolepis coatsorum. Classification (NCBI taxonomy): domain Eukaryota; kingdom Metazoa; phylum Chordata; class Actinopteri; order Aulopiformes; family Paralepididae; genus Notolepis; species Notolepis coatsorum. Next base: position 36,635,588 of record NC_140168.1, on the reverse strand, counting down.
TCAGTGTTCAATATGAGTTGGTCTCTCACCATTTCATCCTGTAATGCCCCGAATTTGCATGAGCTAGCCAAGCCCCGTAGGTCCGCGACGTACTGCGTTATTGACTCGCCAGTACGTTGATGTCTCCGTCGGAACACAACTCGACGGAGGAGTGCAGTCTGTGGAGTGGCGAAATGTCCCTTTAGGAGCGCCACCACCGACGTATATGTGTCACTGTCTAATGTGCCGAGCGTTTCACACACACGCTGTCCCTCCACGCCTAAACAGTGCTGTAGTAATGCACGTTTTGCGCACCGCGGACAAGTCCAAACCGGTAGCCAGGATATACGTCTCGAACGAGGAAATCCAACGCGCCCACGGGACGGGCGGCTCACCGGGCAGCGGTAGGAAGGGTGGAGGGGGTGGGATAGATAATTCAGCCATCTCTCGTCGCCAATGTTATGTTGGAAGAATCAGACAACACGTAGTTTCAGCATGTCGGTGTTTACTGAACTCAAGACACATGCATTCTAACGTACACCAGAACATCAACGTCAACGTCACGTTCGGCCATATGCCGTAACGTGAAACTCCACAGAATAACACGACACTGTCGCAATAGTTAGAACACTAGTTAAAGTGCTGGCACTCGCTAGAGTACCAGACGTAACAGTGACGCCCTGTGGTAGAATATGGGGACTGCAGACGGATGGCATAGCTCTCATCAGTTGCATGCATTAGTTTCAACGCGGAAATAAGCTTCCGTGCATTACTGGCGCGTGTTCTGTATGAACCGTAATTCATTATAGTTCATTGTGAAATAGCGACAGTAGTGTAATTATAACGGGCTCATGCGCGAACAATAGGTTGGCTTGCTTGTTTGGCACGGGGGCAGACGCAGAACACCAACCTCCAAACGCAATTAAATATTGTTTCAAATAAAAAGCGACATACTATTATTTTGTGTCATGTTTCCAAATAAGATTGGCCACAACGAAATGCTTTCTACTTCAATTTGTTGGTTAGAATAGATTACCTCGCTCCGTTGAAACTTCACTGAGACACTAACAGTAAAAGACAGTATTTTTTTTTGCACAGAGTGAATCCACTTTCACTTGCTCCTCAATGGGAAACCAACCTAGATTTACCATGAAGGACTGGTTCTGGCCGAACCGTTCGTTATACAAGAATCACAGAGACGTTTCAAAGGTACTCACAGTTGCACGAGGGTTTCGGACACAAATACGGGATGGTTTGAAAGCTCTGCGTTGCTAATAAACATTTTAAATATTTTTTATAAACTGGTCAACACTGCATTATTTCCGGCGTTGGGTGCATGATGCGCATGCGCTGTGATCACAACCAGGCAGCCAACGCCGAAAATAATGCCGTTTTGAGCAGTTTATACAAAATATTTAAATGTTTATTAGCAACGCCGAGCTTTCAAACCATCCCGTATGCTGAGTTGTTCGAAACCCTCGTGCAACTCTGAGTACCTTTGAAATGTCTCTGTGATACTTGTATAACGAACGGTTCGGTTAGACCCAGTCCTTCAGGGTAAATCTAGGTTGGTTTCCTATTGAGGAGCAAGTGACTGTGGATTCACTCCGTGCATCACAGTCACGAAAGGGGCAATGGATTCAAGTTCGCGTTTTTATTGATCACATAGGCAGGCTATACATGGCGTATAGGCTACATCATACATGGCAGTGAGATTCATTGTTCTTGTATATGCTCTCGTATTATTGTTTATATAGGCTACCCAATACTGACATCTAGAAATCATATGCAGCAGGTAGAAAAAAGACGGGAAATCCGTCGCGATTTGGAATAAAATTGAGGAGAACTTTAATCCCTGGGTATTAATCGAACAAAACGGGAAAAGGCAGTCATATTCCAGCACCGTCTTTATTAGTGTTTGCGCTGCCCAGGCAGCAATGGTTAATAGATATCATATCCGACATCACCGTACGTGTACATGTCTGTCAACCTGTCTCGTATTTCTCCATAACACCCTTCCCTCGGGTCAGTCCACTTTTCCACATTTCATGGGGGTGTTCCATTACCGTATATGGTTAATCGGGGCGGTTCTGGTATGCAAATACGTGAAAGTGTGCACGAGCCTCAGCGTAGGAGCAAGGTGATATTTATCATGACAGGTGTGCGTAGGACCTGTGTACGCACGTGTGATAAATCCCATTTTTTTTGTGCATGCACACATTCTAAATTCTGTGCTTACGTATAGAAATAGAACATTTTCTAAGAAAACTTGATAAATGAGGGCCCAGGACCCCACCCTTTCTTTCCTCCCCCATGTGAACTACATAACCAAATCGGCCTTCTATCACCTCCGGAACATTGCTTGTCTCCGCCCCTCCCTATCACTCTCCGCTGCTGAAACACTGGTTCATGCATTCATATCATCAAGACTAGAGTACTGCAACAGCATCCTCTACGGCTCACCAAACACTATTCTCAATAAACTCCAATATGTACAAAACTCTGCTGGCCGCATGCTCACCTCCACCCGTCGCTCTGATCACATCACCCCTGTCCTCCACGACCTTCACTGGCTTCCAATCAAATACAGGATACATTTTAAAATACTACTCATCACATTTAAAGCCCTCAACAACCTTGCCCCTCCCTACCTGTCCGACCTCCTCCACCGTCACACGCCCACCCATCGCCTTAGGTCTGCACTCTGCAGATGCCAACCTCCTAACACCTCCCACGACCAAGCTCCGGACCTGGGGCGACTGGGCCTTTGCTGCTGCTCCCCCCTCCCTCTGGAATGCCCTCCCCAGCCATATCCGTGATGCAAACACCCTGACATCTTTTAAATCAGCCCTCAAAACTAACCTTTTCAATCTTGCTTTTGACCTCTAATTCTGTCGGTTTTATTTTATTTTGTCATGTATTATATTTTATGTTCTGTTTTTGTTCTGTTTTTTTGTTTTGCCATAGTTTGTCTCTCCTGCCCATGTAAAGCGTCTTTGAGCACCTGGAAAAACACTATATAAGATAGATGTATTATTATTATTATTATGATATCCATATATAAGCACAGCAAAACTATGTTTCACCATTTTGAAAATTCTGAAGGTATCTGCCGAAAAAAAGGTACGACTGTGGTGTTAGGGTCATTCTTGACCCGGCAAGGTAAAACTATACCATACAAATACTAAATATAAATAAAATAATAATAAATATACTAAACTTTTTTCAGAAGTTATATTCTAATATTGTTCTATTATAGTCAGAAAACATTATTATCTATGGGTTTCACATTTAGCATATTATGATTGAACAACCTCATTTTCATCTTAAAAATAAGGGACATGATGTGTCTCGGGGGCCATCAAATCAAATTACAATGGGATTATATGGTTATGAACGCATATAATGTTAGTTAGGATGTAGTATTAACTATATTGAGTGATACTCCTTTCTTTTTAGTGGTCAGGACTGAGTTAGACCCCGGGTCAACATTGACCCGCTAACAACGGTCAGTGGTGCCAATTCCTAACACAACATGAGGGTTTAGCAATGTTGCGGCATTCACCAGTCGTTTATATAAATTGCCTAATTGCCTTTGAAAACACGAGTTTTAATATTACAAATAGATATAATGCATATCAATAATACTGCATTTTGATTATGTTAGTGATACATAGTATCATATAGGCATGCGATTGATAACGTGACAGTGGCTTAAATTAATAAGGGAAAAGCAGGTGTTGGAAATAAGCGTTTTTGATAGGCTACTTTATTAGGCAGCCTATACCTTTAAGGTATTTTTAGAATATTTTAGAATATATCGCCATCATGTGGGTGGAGCTCCAGGTCGGCTCACTGTCCAAAGACCAGCCTCCTGCCAGTTCTTTCATCCGTTTCATAGATGGATGGTTGCCAGGAAAACAGCCTCTCCCTGAACGTCAGCAAAACAAAGGAGATGATTGTGGACTTCAGGAGGTCGGGGGTCAAGGACTACAGCCCCCTCAGCATCGACGGGGCACCGGTTGAGAGAGTCAACAGCTTTAAGTACCTCGGAGCCTACATATCCGAGGACTTGACATGGACCACACACATTAACAGTGTTGTGAAGAAGGCACGACAACGCCTCTACTTCCTCAGGCGCCTAAGGAAGTTCCAAGTCAGCCAGAAGATCCTTAAGAACTTCTACTCATGTACAATAGAGAGCACCTTGACCGGCAACATCACCTCCTGGTTTGGGAATAGCACTGCACAAGACCAAAGCAGACTACAAAGAGTGACACGTTCAGCCGAACGCACAATTGGAGGGGGGCTCCCCACCCTCCAGAACATTTACTACAAGCGTTGCAAGGGCAAGGCTAAGAGAATCATTAAAGACTCCAGTCACCCGAACAACTGCCTCTTTGAACTGCTGCGGTCAGGCAAGCGATACAGGAGTCTCAAGGCGAGCACAGAAAGACTCAGAAGAAGCTTCTATCCCCAGGCCATCAGGCTGCTAAACGAACAATGAATGAACACTACACAACAACAACCACCAAACGCACATAGCACACACATCCACACGCACACACTCACTTTAAACAAACACACTGTAGCACCCACTCCACACACTTATAGCACACACCCACTTTAAACAAACACACTGTAGCACCCACTCCCCACACTTTATATTTATGGATGAAGGATTGCACTACAACTCGTACACCTTACTGTAAATTGTACCTAAAATTGTACCTCATCCCATTTCTGCTTTGCACTAGATAGTACTGTACATTAGTACACTGCATAGTATTGTGTATTGTATATTATATGGTAACTCAGAACATTGTACATATGTCTATACCGAACACTGTGACCTCATTTTCTTCTTCTAAATTCATGCTATATTATGTTATTATGTTATTTGATACTATCTTGTCTAGCACAGTCTCTGGAGCGTAACAGTAAGAAGCATTTTGTATGAAAGTATTCTGTACTTCTGTATGACAACTATTAAAGAACTTGAACTTGGAGACTTCTTCCCGTCTTATTCATGCCCCCACCGTTACGATCGACTGGCACTGGCATATGTCTCTCGGACACAGTGTAGGCAGTGACGGGACATTTTTATAATTATTATTATAATATTTTGCTAGTTAATTTTTTTTATAGTCCAGCAACTATAAAGTTGTTCTTTCACTTGGCTCTCTTTTTAGGTGGCGTGCTCGGGATGGAATGATGTGGGCTATGGACCTAAATTCCCCTTCTCTCTGTTTTGCAAACAATTGGTCTTATTTCGTATTTTTGGAGCATTCATTGTGCGAACAGTGAATGCACAGCATGCCCATTCAATCTGAGAACAGCTGGTGTTCGTACGTGCCTAAAACGATTTGGGGGGGCTTAAGAATGAATGCTTCATGAATCCGACTTTTCTCAAGAGATATTTAAGAGAAAAATAAGAGAAGCTATAGAGGGGAATGTTCATGCATGAGGCCCATTGTTTTTAATAATCAGTGGTCGATGTATCTCTAATTTAATAACCTATATACGCCATCCCCTCTAATGGGGTAGTAAATATATGGCCTTTAGACCGGTTTCCACAGGCAAAAATTTCACCATGACTATGGTTCTGTTTATTCAACCACCAACGGTTTTCCTGTCCACGCTATCATGTAAAATTCAACGTGCCCTCTCACCTGCTCCCATGTTGTATGGTCGTGCTCTCTGCAACTTACTGTACATGAGGAAGATGACCCCCCCCCCCCACACACACACACACTTCCTCCTCGTCATCACAGACACTCTGACAGTGTGTCCCGGGCCTACGAAGAGGTCGCATAACTCAGGGGGAAAAGCTGGTACTGACTAGAAAAAAGATCAACACAGAGCAAAGGGCAGGCAGCCGGTTTGACCTTTGTCCCCTGTCACACACATGGAGGCCAGATTATGTAAATAAGACAATGGGTATATTCCACCTGGACAGACTTGTCTTTCAGGAAAGACAAGAAAAAAGGATACTTTTTTTTACAAAGCTTAGCTTTATACTTTATACTTATAGCACATGCATGAGCCTGGTCTCTTTTGAAAGGTAACATTCTGAAGTTACTAAAGCAAAAAAGGAAAATCACTTTTAGTGCTAATGAAACCTATACGGGCCCATGCACGTTAAACGTTAGTTTTATTGAATGCATTGAATGGCTGTGAGTTATTTCAATGACAGTAGTCGTTATGTTTTATCTATTTGCTTGTCTCCTGCTCTTGTGTTCCCTCCCCGGGTCCAGCCTTCATGCCGACGGCTTTGGCGGCACAGCGGGCCGCACCAGCAGCCTCACCCACCCTGGCACCCAGTTCAGCACCAAGGACAGAGACAACGACCGCTGCTCCTGCAAGTGTGCCCAGATAGCATCTGGAGGTACGAGGGAGCTTTCCCCAACGTCCGCAGCACTCACATCCCTCTCCATCTCAATATAATTCCTCATTAAAAAAATAACCTCTTTCATTAAACCTTTTCCATCATCGCACATTGTAAATGTCCTGGCGCGCACGTCTCAGCTTGATCTTATCCCATTTTCCCTCCGCAGTCAGCAGCCATGTAAAGTTACTGGCGTGTTACAGCTGTATTTCACTGGTGTTTCCGCTGGAATTCAATTAATTCTGTCCTTTTTTGCCTTTGACCTATTTGCCCATCCCCTGTCCATTCCAGGCTGGTGGTTCGAGGCTTGTGGGCCGTCCAACTTGAACGGAATGTACTACCCCGCCTCGTCCAACGTGGTCCGCTACAACGGCATCAAGTGGTACTACTGGAAGGGCCCGAGTCTGATGGCTACCATGACGACCATGATGGTGCGCCCCGCAAACTTTTGATTCCACGGCTCGCCCGCGCGTCTGCGGGATATTCCGAGGTCCTACTTGGAGGTGGTACACGTCACCTATAGACTGACGGACAATAACGAGGAGACGGAACATTTGAGAGCAGATTTGTGTTTGTCTTTGGAATGTTTTGGCCTCTGGACGTGATCTCAATGAGGAACTTTGGGGAACGCATTTGTGCGAAGGTTCTCAGAAAATTAAGGGTTTTCTTGATTGATTGCAAACAAAAAAATCATTAGGTAGGATTTCCGCACAATAATCCATTCATGAAGGTATTTAGACCAACTGTTGGGGCGAGGTTTCGCAAAAGAACACACGTATTAATGACATGTCTCATTATATGATTTGGTTACCAGGAACACATCCAACACTTACAAGGATCCCGAATTGATTGGAGTGTTTTAACGGCTGCTCTTTCATTACTTAAGCCGTTGGAGTGTGACATCTCCAAACTATAATAGCCATTGAGCTCCCTAAGGAAGGCGGGAGGAAGTGACATTGCTGAGGTGTCATTGCATATAACTCCAGACATCTTGGCGGGAGGGGAATGTCTCACTTCAGAGCCTGAGCCTTCAGCGAGTCGCAGAGTCGTACATTTATTCTTTACTATATCAAAGTAATGTGGGATATCGGCAATCCCACGGCTGAAGTACCATTAAGATACATTGTTATTTAAGAGGCTGCGATGTGGGCTCGGTCCTGGGCTTGGCAGCGCATTCAAAGGAAGATATCTAGAATTTTGGTGTGTTGATGGATCATATACAGATATTGCATAAAAAGAGGTCTGACATAAATTGTTATTTAGTTTATTTTCAACATAACTGTCTCAATACCTACAGTATGCTACAGTGAGCTGTGATTCCTCTTTTATGTTTGATTCATTAGCATATAAGCTAATAGTCAGACTCAGACTCGTATTTCCACACTTGTACTTATGATCATCGATTTTTATATTAAAATAAATGCACATTTAAAAAATATATATACAGCTAAATGAAGGAATTTCACAAAAATGCTTCTGCAACTGATTGTGTGTATTTTTTATTTTGTTTGCTTGTTTTGTTTTTTTATACAGTGAGCCAATCACAATAAATAATATGAATATGAATATGAAAAATATGAAAACAGAAAAAAATCCTCTTCATTAATCCATTGTGTTTTCCCACCATATTGCACTGTTAAGACAGGGGGCAACAGTGGCTCAGGAGGTAGAGCGGTCATCTGGTAGTCGGAAGGTTCCCGGTTTGATTCCCACTCCTCCCGGGCAGCGTGTCGAAGTGTCCTTGAGCAAAACACTTAACCCCTAATTGCTTCAGAATGTGCAGGTTGGCACCTTGCATGGTTGCCTCTGCCATCGGTGTGTGAATGTGAGTGAAGATTGCAACAAAATTGCAAAGCGCTTTGGATAAAAGCACTATATAAATACACCATTTACCAATGCACCATTAAGACTAATTATATTTGTGTTGTACTGTAATCTCCTAATACTAGTTGTGAAATGCCTAGTATTTTGTGACTTTTCTCTCAATGTGGCTAATCATTTTTAAAAGTAGGATTCTTTGTCCATACAGGCCCTGATGTTTATACCTACTATGTAAAAACAGTTTGTGCAAATCGTAGATGCATGTGTTTACTACATTAAAAAAAAATTTAAGCAATGTACAGTCCATGCACAATAGAAAAATATCTAAACATCAACAACATCAACAACAAAAAAACAACAACAACAACAAAAGCTTTAACTTTGACTGTCTTCCAAACAGCTCTCAGGAAACCTCCCTGAATGTTTCCAACTACACTTTCTTATTAAAAAGAAATCATAGAAAGTTATCGTTCTCATAAAAGTATACACACATCAACAGGTTCTCTTTCCACGTTTATTTACTTTCCAAGATGTACAATTTGTAATTAAAGGAAAGGCAAAACACCAATGACATACATATTGTGGTGGGAAAAGTGATAAAAACATGCCGTCTGCGTCTATAGCTCATGAATGAATGAATGAATGAATGAATGAATGAATGAATGAATGAATGAATGAATGAATGAATGAATGAATGAAAACTTTATTTAACAGATTGCAGAATGGGTACAATACAGTACGGCTCAATACATACAATTGTTAAGGGGATGCAGACCTGAGAAAGATGTTTGTCTTGTTTCCATCAGGGTCCCCCATTTTCAATTCATATAGACATTTATGACATACACAACATACATGACATTTATGGCATAGGGACATATAGGTATTTAGTACTGATACATTTGTGACATAGGCGGTATTCAAATATACAGTACTGTTACCCCTAGATCCTGACAGAGTATATACATATGATGGGGAGGGGACTGTACATTAGGAGGGGGTGGGTGGGTGGGAGGGAAATATACATACGGCGGGGAGGGAATATATACATGCGGTGGGGAGGAGACTGTCTATTAATACCATGCTGGTAGAATACAACACATCAAGGCAGTTAGCGTTGCATGCTATTGGTCAAATCAATCATCCATTAGGACTGGTCCCTGTGGTTCTCATTAGAAGAAGGGTGGGTCTTTCTTGACCTGTGTTGGCCCTCTGCACTGGGCAGACCATTGTTAAAGGAACACACCAACATTATGGGAAATGCGCTTACCGTCTTCGCCAGCGTCAGACAAGAAGATACTGTACCAATTACTAGCTTACCTTAACACAAATTAATGGAATTGGATACAGAGCTTAGCTTAACACTCAGGAAGAGGTGTTTTTGGCTAATACTCCGTAGTGCTCCATATTCGCTTCCATTTTGTGCTAAACTAGGCTAGCTTGCTACTGAACGTTCTTGTCTGACTCTGGAGAAGACGGTTAGGCCATTTCCCATGATGTTGGTGTGCTCCTTTAACATGGAGATAGTGCAGGACTATAATATATTTATATATAATATTATTGGCTGGCTTGTGACTCAGTGCTGAATTAACAAAATTACTCTTAGTTAAGATCTTGGCTCCCTATGAAATTCATAAGTGTGATTAATCTCTAACTGGGGTGCACATCTTTCTAAATATGTGTTTTACAATTGGACAAATTAACCTAATTGTATGCATGCCAGGTGTTGCTTTGACTTGTTGAGGCTGCCATGCAATGCTGTTCATCCAACTCAATAGGAGACTGTTTACACTGAGAGAAAAACACGACGCCTCGTTTGGTTATGCTATGAAATTACACTCAAATTACACTCAAAACAGAATAGGATATTGCTGTCATTACTGTAA
>NC_140168.1:36585514-36620514 GCF_963971535.1 Notolepis coatsorum | reverse complement strand
AACCTTCTTAGGTTCCGACATTTTGTTGTTATCCTGCTTTCAGCGCTCCAGTAGTTCATGTTGATTCCTTTTTCCTCTTGGAACAGTTTTCTTACTAACAACAAAAAAATAAGGAGCTAAACCAAACACTATTTTAACTGATAAGTGTCTCTGCTGCTGGATAACCAATACCTGGTGCCAGAGGTCACTAGTACATGGCACACCGTAGGAGGATGGTCTTTACCACCGCCTCATGCAGCTTTTTGGAGAAGACAGACCTTAGTGATAGGTCTATCTAAAGTGGTTGTCTTCGTCTTGACACGGACCCTCTTGCAACACAGCATCAGCAGAATGCTTCTAAGCTTCAGCATCCAACCGGCTGCCTTCTTGAGACGATTCCAATTGGAGTAATATTCTAGGAACTGCTGAACTGTGTCGAACTGCTCTTCAGCTGCAGTAGCGCTGACCACAGCGTTCTTTACCTGTTGGGTCCTCCGTGGTTCGGTCCCCACAGTGTTCTGGGTTCTGAGGCCATTCCTCTTCGGGCTTGGTGAGGAATTCTGGCCGCTGTATCCAAGTCTCATTACGCAGGAATGATTCCACATTGAGTCCTCTCGACGCGTGGTCAGCAGGATTTGTTGCAGTATCTACATACCGCCACTGTCCTACTTCTGACAGCTTCAAGATGGTCTCCACTCGATTCGCTACAAAGGTGCGAAACCTACTGGTTCTGTTTGCGATGTATTTGAGCACAGTGGTGCTGTCGAATCTAGTGACGACTCCCAGGAGAGTACTCGTTAGAACCGGCCCCTGTAGCAGCTGGTTGTTGAAGGTGGTGCCTTGGAATGATGACCCACAGTCGAACACCACATGGATATTCTTCTTCTTGGCATGGTACACGCCATGGTGTGGCAAGTACCAAACTTTTCCATAGCTGCGGCTGAACTCCTCATTGGGAACCTTGACTGCGTAGCCCTTTGCGATCCAGTCGTCGACGAACACTGAGTATTCAGCGTGGAACTGGGGATTCTTCGTGAACCTCTTCTTTAAGTTGAGAACTCGCTGTTCAGCTACTCTTCTGTTGTTTGGCATCTTGAAGACTGCGTTCCTCACTGGTAGGCCGATGCTGTAGTGTCCCTCTGTAAGTTTCACTGACTGCGAGAACAGTTCCAGAAACTGGATGTTGTCCCTCGACTTCAAGCCGGTCGTCTTGACACTCTGGGAAGTCGTTCTTGAACTGTTGACTCCAAAGTTCATCTAGCGTGGCCACGGATGTGCAGTTGGACGTGACTTGTATGAGTCCACTGGTAGTTTCATGGCCATCTTCTCCTCTGAGGGGGCCATTGACGAACCAGCCCAATCGCGTTTTCACCGTGTACGGCCCTTCTTTCATGCTGGATACCACCTGCCATGGTTCCATTGCCTTGGGTACGTCAGTCCCGATGAGGCCTATCTCCGCCTGGATCTTCGGTATTTGCACTTAACTGAGATAGGGCCACTTATCGACTTCCTCTTGCAGTGGGATGTTCTGTTTACGAGCAGGTATTGACTTCTGACAGAAGGTGTTGGGTAGCTCTAGGAAGTTGTCACCATCCAAGCTACAGACTTCTAACCCAGACACCATCTGGCTGCTCACGACCTGCTCGCCTCCAATGGTCCTTAGCAGGATACTTGTCTTCCTGCCAGTGAGGTTAAGCGCTGCCATTAACTTCTCTGTGCAGAAAGTGACGTTGCTGCCTGGGTCGAGGAACGCGTAGGTAGCCACCATCTTGTTGCCTTTCTTGGCTTTGATGTGGACCGGAACGATCGCCAAGATGCTTTCGACTTTGCCAGCCCCAGTAGCTCTGCAGGTCCTCGTTTCTGCATTGATGCATTCACTGATCATAGAACTGGCTTCGCCCTCTTCTTCCCCGCCCCTGTGCTTATTTTCTTTGGGCGCATCATCCGATGTCTCCTTCTTGTGCCTTGCTTCATCATAGGCAGCTTTGTTATTAATATGTAGAACTGTAGGGTGGGTAAGCTGGCAGACTTGGCAGCTCATCTTTTCTTGGCAGGCCTTGCTCATGTGTCCCCGTTTCAGACAGCTGAAACATAGGCCTTTACTCTTGAGAAAATCTATCTTCTCCTTGTGAAGAGACTTCTTCATCTTCCATGGCATGCTGTTCTCCTTGGCAGAAGAGGCAAGGGTTGGAGAAGGCACAGAGTGTATCCCCCTTGGTCCTTGCTTTAGTCTCTGCCGGGTTCTGGACTGCTGTAGCAGCTGTTGTGAAGCTTCCCCGAGCGCAGCTATTTCTGGATGTCTTCTCATCTTTGTGAGCCTTAGCTTGGCTCTTGTTTCCATCTGTGATGTTGCCGAAGAGAGGATGTAGGGCTTCTTGGGCTTGTAGGTTGACAAAATCGACAAGGTCGCTGAACTTGGCGCTGCGCTGATCTTTCTCTAGAAGAGCATAGGCTTTGCTTCTCCACCACTCTCTCTGCTTGTACGGAAGCTTGGCTGTGATGGCATGCATATTTGATATGCTGTCAAGCTCCTGCATGTACTCCACGTCAGCCATAGCGTTGAGGCATCCAGTGAGATAGAGGCCAAAGGAGTGGAGCGCCTCTCCGTCCTCGGACTTGATAGTAGGCCAGTTCAGTGCCTTGTCTATATACGTCATTGAGATATTGTATCCATTTCCAAAATGTTTTTTCAAGAGCCTCCTTGCCTCGTGATAGCCTCACTCTGGTTCCATGTGAAGACAACTTCTTATCAGCTCTCTTGGCTGTCCATCCGTGTGCTGCTCCATGAAGTACAGCCGGTCTCTGTTACTATCTGTCTTGTCCTCCACTCCGTGTTCAAAGGCCCCGATGAATAGCCTGTACTCCATAGGGTCTCCCTTGAATATAGAAATCTGTTGAGGGGGCAGAGTAGCATGGTTTTGTTGCTTCACTAGGAAATCCACCATGGCTCGTGTGGACTCTTGTTGCAGAGAATCTTGTTCCTTCTGTGTAGCACCGCCAGGTGCTCTGGAGCTGCTACTGTAAGCAGGTTCTCTTTTTATCGCTACGGCCTGGGGAGTAGGCGTAGCCTGCTCGTGAGCTTGTGATTCGAAGGGCTTCTTTTTCTCTATGTAAGAGTTCATTCCATCCCTACGGGACACTCTGGATGAGGCTCGCTGGCCCTCGTACTCTTCCAGTACTTTGCACTTAGCCTCTGAGGCAGCTAAAGCAGCCTGGACCTGTAAATCCTCTCTCTCTCTTAGCTTAGCTAAGAGCAGAGCCTCATTAGCGAAGCGCAGAGCCTCCTGTTCCTCCCTCTCTGCTCTTAGCTTAGATGAGGTAGCTAATGAGGTAGCTAAGAGCAGAGCCTCCTGTTCATCGAGTTGTCGTTTTTGTTTTAGAGCGGAAGCCTGGGCTAGCAACTCAGCCCTCTCTAATTCAGCTTTCAGACGCACGCTTGCAGCTGATGTTCTGGAAAATGTAGTGGATGGTGCTCTAGACCCTTTCTTTTTTATGACGCCGGAGGCACTGTCTTCAGGCCTGACCTCATCTTGGTGCTTCTTAGACTCCGCTATACGCTGATGCACCTCTTTCATCCATGTGTCAGCCTTTACTGTGAAGTGTCAGCCTTCGGCGTGAACCATCCCTCCTGATCTTTCTTCTTCTCCTCTTTTGATGTCTCGCTTATGTTTTTGCTTAGTACCACCTGGACTGAAGTATTAAGGTGAGACACCCCAGGTGAATAGGCAAAACAAATATTTGAATAGATATAACTATGAAACTTTCCCAGTTTGTTATGTACATAACAACTTAGAAAAAATTTATTGCAAGTTTTCTGAGATCTTATATTTATATATGCAAAATAGGCATTACCTCATTAAATATGCACTAATTTGCATATGATTTTTGGCTATAAATACCAACATTGAATGATGCCAGATTTTTTTTAAATGGTTTCATTATGTTGACACATAACACAGTGAACTTTTTACAGAAGGGATTGTGGATATGTCTTTGTATCATCCCATGAATCAGGAAATGCTGACTACAGTCATAAAAAAATCTATTTTCGCCATGTTTTTTGGTCTAAATGTACTATACATCAGGCTATGATTGATATATCAACAAACCCCTCTGTAAAAAGATGCAGGCAGTGATGTACCTAAAGGCGTTCAATGAACGATCGTTCATGAACGCGTTCGTATTTTGGGGCGAACGTGAACTGAACAGGTGTTTTATCCGCTAGATGAACGTAATTGAGAACGCGTTCATTCTCAGCGCTGTATAACAGCGTTCAAAAGTGCGTTCATTCTCAGCACTATATTATAACGGCGTTCAAAAGTGTGCCAGATTTCATATGCCTTTCAGCCGAAAACCCAGTTAAAACACACCATAAACAGGCTTTAATATAATGCGGAAAACCACCCATTCTGGCAACCGCTCTGGGCGGGGCTCCGGGGAGTCTGGTAGAATAGCAGCTGCACTCGCACTTGGCTCTGCACTCGCTCAGAGTCAGACTCTACGACGTCGGTGTATGAGCATTTAAAAGAGTTTTAGTTAAAGTCAGTAAATGTTTTGCACCTTGCATATTGAACGTTGAGGTACAACCTTAGTTTCATACCTCAGCCTGGTTCCTACCTTGTGTTGTGTTAGTACAGAGTTATGTCGGGATTGTCGGCACATGTTTATATGTTTGCACAATGACTACTTTCACTTTTGGTACTTTAAGTATATTTAGATTATTATACTTAATAAAGACCATTCAAGCAGCACGTTTTTCCTCATGTTTTTGAAAATATACTGTAGTGATGAAAGCTGCAGCTGCTACTAGTGTGGACTGAATGGGCGGCAGCAAAGCGTTATGGAAATGCCAGTATTCTGTGGTTCTATTATGGATTGTGGCAATAAATTGGACAAATAATAGCTTGCAGCAACATATTGAAAAAATAACTATAAACTATAAATTAGTTCATTTTTGAAGCCATGAACTTTAGTTCAAAATTTTGAACTATGAACTGAACTAGTTCATGTAGAAAATGAACTTTCCCAACACTGGATGCAGGGTATACACATGCCTGATAACTGAATAATAATAATAATAATAATAATAATAATAATAATAATAATAATAATAATAATAATAATAATAATAATAATAATAATAATAATAATAATAATAATAATAATAATAATAATAATAATAATAATAATAATAATAATAATAATAATAATAATAATAATAATAATAATAATAATAATAATAATAATGATGTTATTGAACTGAACCGAACTACACACAATATTTGAATAGATATCACTATGAAACTTTCCCAGTTTGTTATGTACATATAAACTAAGAAAAGATATATTGCAAGTTTTCTGAATTTTATGTTTATATATGCAAATGAGGCACTTCCTCATTAGATATGTGCACATTTATTGCAAAATGAAGTAAAATAAACAACTAAATGTGTGTTATTGACGTTTTATTGTCACTAGTTTCATAGAAGACATGTTTAGGAAGCAAAATATAACAAAATCTCAAAATCAACAAAAAAAAGTATATTTGCCTATTCACCTGGGGTGTCTCGCCTTAAGCTCACCGAACTCTCCAAATAGATTGTTGAATTCTACCAATCTTGTCTGTACATCTTAAGTTACCGTCGTCGTCCTCATCCATTAATTGATTCATCTTATTCATGTGACCAGTTAGCTGACCTAACTTAGCTCTCCTCTTATTGATGGCATGACGGACATCTTCCTCATAGACCTTTTGTGTCATCTCAACCTTCTTAGGTTCCAACATTTTGTTGTTATCCTTCTTTCAGCGCTGCAGTAGTTTGTGTTAATTCCTTTTTCTTCTTGGAACAGTTTTCTTACTAATATGAGGGCAGACGTTCCACTCTACTGGTTAAAGTTGCTTACTCGTGAGTAGTACGTTCGTTGATAAAGAAAAATAATGTCCACAGCCGCTCCAGTGTAAAACAAAGATATCCAAATGGTTTATTTCTCTTCCACAGCAAAGTCTTTCTTTACAGAAGTGGTCCTAAAGCTATTTTCCTAAATATTCATGTTACTACTACAAGGTAAGAAAACTGTATTTTCCCAGTCTCCAAAATCACAGCCGACTGGGGACACATGAAAATTCCTCCACACTGGAAAGCCGTAAATCAACTTGCCGGCTCTTTCCACAGCAAAACGGTAGGCTTCTTCTTTTTGGATTTCTTTTTCTGGCGCTGGGGAGATGAAGAAGCACTCTCTGAACTGTGTCTGTTCTTGTTTTTCTTCTTCTTCTTTCGGCTCTGTTTCCTGGGAGAAGAATCAGAATCCCCTGAGTTTTCAACCAGTGTGTATTTCTGCTGCTGCTTCTCCCTCTCCAAGCGCTCATTGCTCTCTCTTCTCCTTCTCCCTCTCCTTGCGCTCCGGGTGGAAGGAGGAGCCGTCCACGTAGTCCGTGGCGATGCCAAAGGCTGCCCGCAGTCGGTCATTCTTCTGCTGGTTGGCCGCAGCCAGAGCGTGAGTCTCTGTCACCGCTGGTTTCTCTGTGGTCGCTCGTGGCAGCTCCTGCTTCTCCAGCAGCATCATGCGGAAGCTGTTCACCTTCTCCTCGATCTCCTCTACAGAATACCCCTGCTCCTCCATCATGTCCTGCAGCTCGGCACACTTCACCTCCAGCCGCCTCTTTCTCTGGTGCTCCAGGATGTCTGCATTGGGTTGCCTGTTGAGTGTGCTCTCCAGTCGCTCTCGGTCCTTCTCGTCCCGCTCACCACCGCGCTCGTCCCGCGGGCGCTTAGCCCGCAGGCTCGACAGGTTGCATTGCACATAACCATTGGTGCCGCTGCCCCGCGGAGTGGTGAGGCCGATGCCGTTGTACATGGCTCCACTGGTTTTTCTCCGGGAGCGGAGACAAGAACCTCGGGGGAAGTCGACGGTGACAGGTGCTCAAGTCAGTGTTGAATACCACGTTAGTGTGAAAACGAAGAAGTGAAAACTTACAATAGCGCTTTTTGGAGGTTGAAACTAAAACAACTAGTTAGCTATCTAGCTAACGTTAATCTGTCTCTTCTCGTTCAACCAAACCAGGAACGAGAAGAGAAATCTATTGGGGTATCCCAGCGCAGGTGGAATTTTCATGTGTCGAGTCGGCTGGAGACTCGGAAAATACAGTTTTCTTACTAATATGAGGGCCCACGTTCCACTCTACTGGTTAAAGTTGCTTACTCGTGAGTAGTACGTTCATTGATAAAGAAAACGTTACTACTACAAGTTAAGAAAACTATTTTACCAGGCTCCAAAATCACCGCCGACTCGACACATGAAAATTCCTCCACACTGGAAAGCCGTAAATCAACTTGCCGGCTCTTTCCACAGCAAAACGGGAGGATTGGCACCTTGGTTGAGAAATGCAGGCTTCAGTCATATGCTGTTTAGTCTATCTGTTTAGTCCTGTTCAGTCCTGTTTCAAGATGCACACGGCTGCTCTTCTTCTTCTTATTTGAATTTCCGGCAGAGTAGACGCATCGAGGCGTATTACTGCCCTCCGCAATTCTTTTTATGGGCTCTTCTTCTTCTCCTTCTTCTCCTTCTTCACCTTCTTTTTCTTCTTCTACTGGACCCCGTCATCACCTACATTGTCCATTGGAGTGCAGCTACTGCTGCTACTTCCTGTCTGAGCCCCCCTCCGCGGGACCCACCTTGCCCCCTGCTATCTTATCCTGGGCTGCTTTGTCCCTCGCAGCCTTGTCCCTCGCAGCCCCCTCTGAGAGAATTGTTGACTATATATAGATACCCAAATGTTCTAGAATGTTTGGTTATGACATCATACGGTGACATCACAAAGGTTCTAGAATGTTTGGTTATGACATCACTACAAGTATTACTACAAGTACTACTACAAGGTAAGAAAACTGTATTTTCCCAGTCTCCAAAATTACAGCCGACTTGACACATGAAAATTCCTCCACACTGGCTCTTTCCACAGCAAACTGGAAGGCCTGGCACCTTGGTTGAGAAATGCAGGCTTCAGTCCATGTTGTTTAGTCCATCTGTTCAGTCCTGTTCAGTCCGGTTGCAAGTTACACCCTGCCACAGAGGGAATCGTGGGATATATATAGGGACCCAAATGTTCTAGAATGTTCGGTTATGACATCATACGGTGACATCGCGAATGTTCCAGAAAGTTATATTATGACATCACCACAAACATTCCAGCATGTTCTATGTTCTAGCAAGGTCTATTATGACATCACCACAAACGTTCTAGAATGTTCTATGTTCTAGAATGCTCTATTTATGACAAATACGACAGTTCAATGACTTCATCTAAATCCAATCAATATTAAACATTCATATAATACAATAACCTAAATAGCTTTGGCTCTTACACAAATGTTCTAGAATGTTTGATTATGACACCATACTGTGACATCACAAATGTTCTAGAATGTTCTATTATGACAAATAAGACGGTTCAATGACTTTATCTAAATCCAATAAATATTCCTAATGCCGTTTCAATGTAAGGTTATACAAAAGGTTATACAAGGTTATACAAGGTTATACAAAAGTACCCATACTTTCACTTAAGGTCCCCCTATAGGGCGACCCTGCTTTTCTTTATCATAAATGGATCAATAGAGACCGTATTAGATCCCCAATTATCATATCATGCGGTATCATTGGAAAGCCACACTCATTGGCTACAACCCTGTGCAAAGATTTTCGAGATTGCCAAATGATTGACGGAGCTAGAGCCCCAGGAGTCGGGGTGGTAAGGTGTACTTTTGCGTACTTTGAGGCAAGCCTCACATATCGGCATGTAACTCGAGAACCGCTGAACGGATTTTGTCACCTGAAAGGGCAATCGACAGGCAACAAATAGGGCTTTAATTCTATCTATATTGTATTAAAAGAGATTCACACCCGAGCCACTAGAGGTCGGCAAAGAATCGTCCACATGTGGGCCCTTGGAGGTTAAGAGGTTAATGTTTTTAAATCATTTTTTTCGTAGCCAAAGACCATAACCATATCAAAAACAGTAGTCAAAGTGTATATTTTAATTTTTACCGATGTTTTATACGATTTATTGGAAATACGAATTTATCAGAAAATGCTAATTATCGTAAAAACCGCAAGGAAATTACTAAATCCAGATTCAACCCTGCCATTGGAAAGAGGTGCATTTTCCCTATCCATAGATGTATGATTTGGCCATTATAAGGTCAAGGTCAAGTTCAAGGTCAAATATGAATTTATAATATGTAGATGTTTAATCATCTTCCCAAGGTTCATTTGCTTAGATTTTTTGTACACGTGATCTCAATAAGGTGGTGAATGAGCTCAGTGAGCATTTTCTCGTGCCCCGCAGATTTAACATGATCAAAGATGCAAAAATCATAAATCATAATTTATATTCTCTTTTTCTTCATTACAATTTACTCAAGCCTAGTAACAGACACAATATTTCTGATACTGGAAATACATACCCCCAGATCCCTAGATGTTCCTAGATACCAAGAACATGCAAATTGACCTTTCAGAAGTGGAGCAATCTTCCATTTACTTAGGCATGTACCTTTAGGTGAAATACGGCGTACAGTTTAAGCTTAAGTATAATTTCTGGGTACTTTTTAAACCCCTGCCTGTATGTCACTGCCTCCTAAGCACCTCTGACCAAGAGGGCAAACATTTTGTACCAAATCGGGACATCCGCGATCAAATTGGTTTGAAAGAAAATACATAACTATAAAACATTGAATTGGGTGTCTACAGAGTATCACTAATAACCAAGAATTAAGCTTGTCCTAACATTTAGGAGTTATAGAACAGTTAGTCAAAAAAGTATTTTCTGTGTAACGAAACCATACCTTTATGACTGTGTTTATGCATCGTTCCAAATAATCGTCTTATTTATAAAACACACTTAATAATTTAGGGGGAACAATAATATAATATTCTGTATTCAATACATACAGAAAATATTATGAGTAAAGGTAGCACTGGTTAGTGTACTTCCTGTTTGGGCAGAGATGTTTGACAGTGGAATGTCGTCCAACTCTCTGCGTAGGAGTGTGTGCAAGGCCTCTACTGTTATGCATTCCAGAATATGATGAGCTAGTTTCCAACTGCCTTCACATATTTGTAACGACACTGTGTGATCTCATCCCTCGTCATTAAAGGTTACACTATAAACTAGCTCCTACTGGACTAATGCAAAATCCACCTATTCTGCTCACCTGGCTGTTGAAGAGAATCAGTTGGAAACGTCGAAAATAAACGCATGTTCCTGCCAAAGCTCTACTAACATTCCCTCCACCGCACAGGTCCAAGCAGAGCGCTGAACCTATCTTGTAGCCATGCTTGCTAGAACTTCAGTAGTCTCCACAAAAAAGGCAGTAAATTATACGAACAGGTCGAAAAATACCTTGCGGAAAAAAATCGAATCTACGAATTCCAATCTGGCTTCAGAACATCCCACTCCACTGACACATGCAATCTCTATTTAAACGACCACATCAAACAAGAGGTGGACGCGGGCAAATACTGCGGCATGGTCATGCTGGACCTACAAAAGGCCTTCAACACTGTCAATCACACCATTCTGATTGAGAAGCTAAAAGCAATTGGTTTTGATAGTCTATCAGTGAGCTGGATGCAGGGGAGAGAGCAGATGGTGGAGGTAAACGGTACCCTACCCCCCCCCCCCCCCCCCCCCCTCACAGTAAGCTGTGGTGTTCCACAAGGAAGCATACTAGGTCCGCTACTGTTCCTAATTTATGCAAATTACATGTCATCAGCTTGTGACTGCAACTTGTTCCTGTTTGCGGACGACTCAGCCCTGCTGGTCTCTGACAAGAACAAGTTACAGGTTGGAAAAACCCTCAGCTCAGAACTCGGCAAAATATGCATATGGCTAGCTGATAACAAACTATCATTACACATGGGCAAAACAGAGTCCATTCTCTTAGGTTCAAATAACGAACTCAGCAAGACCGACGGCTTCTCAGTTACAGTGGGTGACAATATTGTCACAAGGAAAGAAGATATTACCTACCTGGGTTCCATCCTAGAGGCAAATCTTTCCTGTGACAAAATGGCATCCAATGTAATAAAAAAAGTCAACCAACAAACTCGATTCTTGTACCGGATCTCCTCACTGGTAAACAAGAATACCCTGAAGACTCTGGCAGGAGCACTCATTCAAGGGTACTACGACTATGCTTGCACCTCATGGTACCAAAGCACCTCAAAGGCGCTAAAAACAAAATTACAAACATCTCAAAACAAACTGGTCAGACTACTGCTTGACCTTACTCCTAGAACCCACCTCACCCCTGCCCACTTTGACAACCTAGGATGGCTTAGAGTAGACGACAGAGTACAGCAACTTGCAATGGGCCTGGTCTACAAGATACACTACACGACCAAGGTACCCATGTACATGTCAAAATACTTCCCAAAGGTCAGTGAATACCACGATCACAACACCAGAGGGAGCTCCACAAATCATGTTAAACCCAGATTCGGCTCAAACAAGGGACTAAACATGTTTCGCAATTATGCCACATCAATGTGGAACGCCCTACCCAAAGCTGTAAAGGAATGTGAATCACTACCCACTTTCAAAAACACTCTAAAAAAACACCTACGGGAGACTGCAATTCGAAACTGGCCCCTGTAAATGTCCTAACACAACCCCCTCAAAAATGTACAGTAAAAATTACCAAGTATGGTCTTGTTAATATTCCAATGTACAGTTTTGCTTGTACAGTTGTACAGTTTCCCCCACCCACCCCTCCTACCCAACACCCCCCCCCCCCCACCCACCCAACCACCTCCAATGTACAGTACCCCCCCCCCCCCCCCCACCTACCCAACCTCCTCCAATGTACAGTTTCTACGTCAAATGTATATACTTTTTTTCTGGACTCTTTTCGTATCACAAACAGTACTATATTTGCAAATCTGGTATGTCATAAATGTATAGATGTAGCAGTACTGTCTATCGGTATGTCATATATGTCATATATGTTACGATTAATTGAAAATGGGGGACCCTGATGTAAACAAGACGAAAGTCTTTCTCTGGTCTGCATCCCCTTAACAATTGTATGTATTGAGCTGTACTGTACTGTACCCATTCTGCAATCTGTTAATAACGTTTTCAATCAATCAATCAATCCAGATTGAAATGCACACCTTGATCTGAGTGCCTCAGAGCAACTACTGTAGTGACTGGTAAAAAGAAAAAAGGACAGAACTAACCCCAGTCCTTAACCAGCTACAGTATACGTATATGCTAGTTACGACAGGACAGCTGTTTCGATTGCAAATCGCTGGTGGTCGTTGGTACAGTACAAACAGTACTTTTTGTGTTTACCAAAATGGTGGAAGAAGGAACATATGCCTCTACGCCAGTTAGGACAGCCAAAACCCGACCAATCTTTCGGCGTCGACTAGGGATGCTCGATATTGGCTTTTTTACCGATACCGATATACCGATATTGTCCAACTCTTAATTTCCGATACCGATATCAACCGATACCGATATATGCAGGGTCCCCCCCCCCCCCCACACACAACATTATGCATACATTGACAATAAATAAAATTATAATTTGTTCTTATTTGCTTGCCTGGTAAATAAAGGTTAAATTATTATTATTATTATATATTTTTTTGAAAGCCGATACCGATATTTTCCGATATCACATTTTTATGCCAATATCGGCCGATAACATCGGTAGGCCGATAATATCGGACATCCCTACCGTCGACTAAAGACACACTTCTTCAGTCAATATCTGAAATGAAACAAAAGGGGGAAAAAACACTAACCTTCTTATTGTCATGCACTCTTCCTAATGTACTAACATACACTCAACACTGTAGCACTCAAGTCTGAACACTTTGATGAACATTGTTACTCAGCTGATAGAGTTGTACTTGTACCCTTCCTACTGACTTGTCATACAAAACTTGTAAGTCGCTTTGGATGAAAGCGTCAGCTAAATGACAAAATGTAAATGTACGCCTGTATGTCACAGCTTGCAAAACCGCTCTGCCCCGACTGCCTTAGAACTGTACCCAATCTGGACATTCACGACCTAAATACTTTTTTTTTATCCACTTTTTCTCCCATTTTCAATTTTTCTCCCATCCCAATTTCGTATCGTCCAATTCAACCCTCCCCTGTCTCGAACGCTGTTTCTTGCCTCCCACAAGCCGGCTGCAATGTGGACGAAGCCATACATAGCACGAGTCCCCTCCGATACTCGAGGTAGCAGCCGTCGCATCTTTCCACCTGCGCGGCTCGATCTTTCAGCGTCAGGGGTCTGGGCTTGGAGGGGCCCCGCCCCCGTCGCTTCCTGATTCTACTGCGCAGGCGCACCAACCGACCTGTAGGAGTCGCTGTCCACAACGCCCAATCCCCACCCATCAGTTTCCCACCCCCTAATACTGCCAATGTGTATTAGTACGGATGACCAGCTAAACTGAAAGCAATGTGGAGCGATGGGATCGAACCCAGCGTCTCCAGCATTCGAGGTGAGCGCCTTGCCCACTGCACCACGTAGCCGCCCACGACCTAATTACTTTGAAAGAAAATGCGGCAGTAACATAATATTATTTACTCTATATGTTAGGGGGAAATAATCAGTATCGGTAGCACTGGTTAGTTTACTGATTAGTTAGATGTTTGTCAGTGGAACATTGTCAAACTCAACGTATTCTCAGCATTCATCTTTCTACAAGAAAATATGTGTTTGGAACTGGAGATCAGGGACGTGCACAAGGTCAGGTGCTCAAAAAGGCTGAAAAGGGCACTATACATGTGTGTGTTTCAACTGACCGCGCGTAGCGCGCAAGCTTGATTTTTAAGGGCCCTTTTCGGGCGGGGGGGCCCCCTTTTAATGCTTTTTGGGGGGTTTTGGTGATCAAATATTGAATATTGAACCATAATAATCAGTGCAGGAGCTCACTTATCCGTGAAAGACACTTTTATCACTGACTTAAAAGGCCCATACATCTCCATAAATGTTCAGGG
This sequence comes from Notolepis coatsorum, assembly GCF_963971535.1. NCBI lineage: Eukaryota > Metazoa > Chordata > Actinopteri > Aulopiformes > Paralepididae > Notolepis > Notolepis coatsorum. The sequence goes on along the minus strand of NC_140168.1, from coordinate 36,606,512 downwards.
GGGAGGGAATAAGTGCTTACTCTACAGACCCCAAGAAGTGCTGTATATTCTGTATTGTTTCATATAAATGCATTTTTTATTCCAATCCCGATTTGTATTTGAGATTCCCAAATCCCATCGGACTTGACTTCTTCGTGTCCCTCAATGAGTGTAATACCAGCATTCAACTGTATGCGCCACAGCGGTTTCTATCATCATCGTCACCACCCACGCTATGCATAAAATATATAGGTCCGCGGAGAGGCACGCTGAGGAGGCCGTGCAAACTGCAATGGAATATGAGGCATCTCTCTCTCTTTACCTAATATTTTGATTCTATCCTGACATTTTTCAGTTGGAAGGGCAGTCTATGCGTAACAAAAAATAAAATAAAATAAAATCTATTTTTTTTTCAAAAAGGGCACTTTTTTAATGAGGCTCAAAAAGGCAGGTGCAGAGGTGCTCAAGCACTCCTTGGGCTCTATGTGTGCACGTGGAGATGGTATATACTGTAAATTAGTAACACTGCTCTCATCAGCTGTCGACAGTTCCAGATATTTAGCCTGCTTGATATGTGTCAGTCTTTCGGATCTCGTCTTCAATTCACATGTAGCAATCGCAGAGCGAACACTGATTTGCCTCTGATCTGCGGCTCTTTGCCGGCGATCTCCAAAAACTGTCTGCAAGTGGACAATCAGGGCTATAATCATGTAATCTGAACTTTCAACTTTAATCGACACATCTGTGAAATTGTGCTTTCGTGCATGATGCGATATCACACAGAAGGACCTTGTGGAATGATGATCCCCTCCGCCCCAAACAATCTCCCAGTCATGTTCCAACCCCCCTCCTATTCTTGTTATCCCCCCCACACCTCTCCAATCTGTCTAACCCCCCCCCTCCTGGCCCCCCTCCAACCCAATACCTGGCCCGATCTACCCACAATCCCTTTCTCTCCACTATAAAGACCTACGTCTTACTGGATTCTAGGAGCTCTCTGGGGACACATCAGGCCGCCGTAACTCTTGACTTAATTGTACCTGTTTGAGTAAATAAACCTGTGTTAGCTAAGTCTATACTTGACTAAGTGCATTCATTGATCCGGTTAAATTCCTCCACAACCTCTTTAAATCTAGTCGTTACCAGAAATGTGCTTATCATCTTTCAGGAAATAACTCATTCAGCGTGGAGCAAAGTATACAAACATTTACAAAATCTTGGTAAATTATTATTCTAAAATAATAAAGGGCGTCTAATAAGGAATTAAAAGGGGCATCTCACACACACACACACACACGCACGCACGCACGCACGCACGCACGCACGCACGCACGCACGCACGCACGCACGCACGCACGCACGCACGCACGCACGCACACACACACACACACACACACACACACACACACACACACACACACACACACACACACACACACACACACAGACTTCTACCTTATTATCTGGCTTCAATCATGCATCATGCAGAGTACAAGATGGCGCCAAAGTGCCTTGACCTATAGCTTAGAACGTGTGTTATTCATGAAGACAGGAAGGAATGTAAATTCGAATATATCCCTAATAGATAGGTTCAATAATTGATCCAGTGACTCGCTGTTCTGCTCCTACATTTTACATAAACATATATCAGAGCTATATGGACCCAATAACTGTCTACTTGACCTTTACCGTAGAGCGATGCAGGCACATGGGCAATCTGAAAGTGTGTGCGTGTGCGTGCGTGTGTGTGTGTTCTCAGGTGATGTTATTCTTTGCTAGAGTTGGTGGAAATGGCAGTTTGCCTCTGGGGCATGTCGGTCCAGGTTCAGAGAGGAGCTGCTTTCCTTGAGCCAGCAAACCACATGACAGCCCAGAACAACCACTGAGGAAAACATGCTCCATAAAGAGAGTGAGATATATGGAGATCAGAGGATATAGAGGGAATGTCCTTTTACGTGACCGGTTCAAAAGTGTAGCTCAATTGACAGCCACTGGACTTTTATCATTTTCTGTGATCATTGATCATTGATGCCTATCATAGAGACAATTTATTGGGATCCCCGTTAGCTGATGCAGACCATCAGCTACAGTACTCTTCCTGGGGTCAAACACATAACATAAACATGACAATAGATAAGACATTTACAGACAAACAACCAAGTGGTATTACAATCAGAAAGTGACAATACCTTTTCTCTCAAACATATCACTATACATACCTGTCAGAATGCAGGTAGGTGAATTCCAATGGGTGAAGGCAATCACAGAGACTGAGAGTGTTTACTCTTGAACAGGTTCGACTTTAATAGTAAGAACACAGAGTAAATTCTAAGAGAGAGCAAGTGCTAATAGCACAAGTGGAAAATAAGGTAAATGGGAGCTTATTGGAGGTCCAGAGTAGAACCGTCCGCGTTATCCCCGAACGCAATTAGTGAAGACCTGACAATGGACAAGCAGAAGAGAGGTATGTTACATAGAGACAAAATACCAACATTCCACACACACCCCCGTGACAGCCAATCAGGAACCACCCCTAAGTGACAGCACTAATTGACAGGGAAATGACAGGTGACAAGCCCAGTGACATATGCCAGGAATGTGGGTGGTCACCGACCGAGGTCGGTGTCCAGAACGTAACAGTACCCTCCCCCGACGAACGGCACCAGACGTTCACCTAGGAGCCTCGGGATTCAGCCGCCGGAAATCAACGATCAGGCTGGGATCTAAAATATCCCTTTGAGGCACCCAAGAACGCTCTTCTATCCCGTACCCCTCCCAATCCACCAAGAACTGAAACCCCCTACCCCTCCGCCTACAACCCAGTATCCTCCGCACCGTGTAAATGGGTTGACCGCCAATAAACCGGGGTGGAGGAACCACAGGCAGTGGCGGGGCCAAGGGCGATGAGAGGAATGGCTTCAACAGGGACACATAAAACGTCGGATGAACCCTCATAGAGCTCGGAAGTCGTAGCTTGTAAGCCACTGGATTAACCCGATGAATCACTTTAAATGGTCCTATAAAGCGAGGAGCCAGCTTCTTGGATTCCACCCGGAGAGGGAGATCCCGGGTGGAAAGCCAAACCCGCTGCCCTGGACGGTAAACTGGAGCCGGACGACGCTTACGGTTAGCCTGCCGTTGGGTACTAACCTAAACCTTCTGTAGCGCCTTCCGAACCTGTTTCCACGTCCTGCGACAGCGAGCCACATGTGCCTGGGCCGAGGGCACCTCCGCCTCCTGCTCCTGCTCGGGAAACATAGGAGGTTGAAAACCATACTGGCACTGAAAGGGAGACATACCGGTAGAAGAGGAGAGAAGGGTATTATGCGCGTACTCAGCCCAAGCCAACCTCCTACTCCACGTTGCCGGACTACCGGCAACGTAACATCTCAAGACCCCCTCCAAATCCTGGTTGACCCTCTCCGTCTGCCCGTTCGACTGTGGATGGAACCCAGACGACAGACTGACAGAGGCGCCGAGGCCGGCGGCAAACGCCTTCCAGAACCTGGAGGCGAACTGAGGACCCCGGTCCGACACGATATCTACTGGCAGCCCGTGGACCCGAAAGACATGCTGTATAATTAAATCAGCAGTCTCCCGGGCCGAAGGAAGCTTGGGGAGAGGGACAAAGTGAGCCGCCTTAGAGAACCGATCCACCACCACCAAGATGGTGGTGAATCCGTCCGAAAGGGGAAGACCAGAAATAAAGTCCAGAGATATGTGTGACCAGGGTCGTTTAGGAATAGGAAGTGGTCGGAGGAGACCCGCCGGTGCCCGTCGAGAGGTCTTACTACGTGCGCACACCGGACAGGCCGCCACAAAGGAACGCGTATCCCCCTCCACTGTCGGCCACCAGAACCTCCTACGGATAAATTCCAGGGTCCTGGTTGCCCCTGGGTGGCTGGTGAGGGATGACGCATGTGCCCACTGTAGCAAGCGTGAGCGCGCCACCTTGGGAACATACGACCGTCCCGGAGGACCCCCACCAGGATCGGGCTCCCGCGTTAGCGCCGACCTTACCACCTTCTCTATGCCCCAAGACACGGGTGCCAAAATCAAGGCCGGTGGAATAATGGGATGGGGCTGCTCCTCCCGCCCAGGAAGATCAAACTGGCGCGACAACGCGTCAGGTTTGATATTCTTGGAGCCGGGTCTATAGGAGATGGTATATCGAAATCGTGTGAAGAACAACGTCCACCTGGCCTGGCGAGCGTTAAAGCGTTTAGCCCCTTGGATGTAAGCCAAGTTCTTATGATCAGTCCAAATAATGAAAGGATGTGCCGCCCCCTCCAACCGATGTCTCCACTCCTCCAGTGCCAATTTGATCGCCAATAACTCCCGATTACCCACGTCGTAATTACGCTCGGCTGGTGACAGACGGCGAGAAAAAAAAGCACACGGGTGCACTTTCCCATCCTTTAAGCATCTCTGAGAGAGCACCCCCCCCACCGCGACGTCAGAGGCATCCACCTCCACAATGAACGGAACCTCCGCGTCATGGCGGATCAATACAGGAGCGGATGTAAAACGACGTTTAAGATCGCAGAAGGCCGACTCAGCCCTAGGCGACCATTCAAAGCCAGGGAGAGAGGCCTTAGTGAGAGCTGTTAAGGGATTGGCTAAGGCGCTAAAATTGCGAATAAAGCGCCTGTAAAAATTTGCAAAGCCCAAAAACCGTTGTAACCCCTTGAGCGACGAAGGCCGTGGCCAGTCCAAAACTGCACTCACCTTGGCTGGATCCATGCGCAGATCGCCCTTCGTCAACACAAAGCCCAGGAAGGACACGGTGTCCGTGTGAAACACACACTTCTCAGCCTTAACGAATAGTTGATGCTTGAGGAGACGGTCTAGCACCTCCCGAACGTGCATTTGGTGTTGCACCATATCGCGAGAAAAAATCAGGATATCATCTAAGTAGACAAACACCGACACCCCAATCAAGTCTCGCAGCACGTCGTTAACCAGGGCTTGGAAGACTGCCGGAGCATTAGCCAAACCAAAGGGCATGACCAAATACTCATAGTGCCCATTGGGTGTGTTAAATGCAGTCTTCCACTCGTCTCCCTCTCTAATCCTGACCAGGTTGTATGCATTACGTAAGTCAAGTTTAGAAAAGACCTGTGCCCCCTGTAAGCACTCAAAGGCCGTGTCCATGAGGGGTAAAGGATATCGGTTCTTGATGGAAACGTCATTCAATTCCCTATAATCAATGCATGGGCGCTGATCCCCATCCTTTTTATCAACAAAGAAGAAGCCAGCGCCGGCAGGGGAAGTGGAAGGGCGTATGTGCCCCGCAAGCAATGCCTCCTCTATGTAGGTGTTCATGGCCAAGGTTTCGGGGCGTGAGAGAGAGAACATTCGCCCGCGAGGCGGGGAGGTACCGGGTAGAAGATTAATGGGACAGTCGTATGATCTATGAGGCGGAAGTGCTTTAGCACGCGTCTTGCTAAAAACGTCCGCCAGGTCCCAATAGATCTCAGGCACCCCTATTAAATCGGGATTAGAGGGTAGATCAGAATCTGCCACGCTCCCCACCATCCTGGAGAAAGAGGGAGGAGACAAAAGAGAAGAGGGGGGGGGGAGACAAGGGTTTGGGCAAACTCCCGCTGACGATCGACTTGACGTCGGCCGCCGTTGAGAGTTCGCCCGTGCTCCAATTAATGACACGAACACATGACGACAACCAGGGATGACCCAACACCATGACAGAATAGGGGGAAAAGATGACAAAAAATTTAACCCATTCCCACTCCCCACCCTCCACCCGGATGTGTAAGGGAACTGTGCGCTGGGTGACGCTCCCACTGCCCAGAGGCCGACCGTCCAGGGCATAAACTGGTAAGGGAACCCCTAAATCCTCCACTGGGGTTCCCCACTCCTTCACCAATCCCACGTGAATAAAATTGCCCGCCGCCCCTGAGTCAATGAGAGCCTTAGTTCCCCTAATGTCACCCCCACAGTTGATCGCCACCTCAAAAAATGTACGAGAATCCGTGGTTTTGGCAGGAATGAGCCCACCTGCTGGCGCCTTTTCGAAGCCCGACGGCGCACCTTCCATCCCCGATTGGCGCCGAGCCGATACAGCCTGGACCCGACAGCTGCCGAAGCGGTGACCGGTGCGGCCGCACCGGAAGCAGCGTCGCTCTTTGATGAAGCGCTGCCTCTCGTCGTCCGAGAGCGACAGCGCTCCAAGCTGCATGGATTCATCACCCAGTGGCCCACTCGTGTAATGCATGGAATTATCAACACCAGGAGAAGAAGGAAAACATACCTGGGCCTGGGTGTTGTTGACATGCTCCTTCTCCCTCTCCCGGTGCCGATTATCCATCTTGATGGTGGTGTTGATCAGCACTTCCAGCTGCTCGGGGATCTCACGCGCGGAGAGCGCATCTCGCATCCGCGCTGAGAGTCCCCTGACGAACAGAACCACGCAGACGTTCTCCGCCCAAGCTGTCTCCCGAGCCAAGATACGAAAATTGATAGCATAAGCTGCGACCGTGCGGAGGCCCTGCCGGCAGTCGAGAAGACGACCACCAGCCTCGAAGATCGAGAGTACCCGGGAAGTATCGAATACTCTTCTCAATTCCCGGGTAAAGGCGTCCAGACTGTCGCAGATTATCGCCCCTGCCTCTAATTCCGCCGTAGCCCAGGAGAGAGCTTGACCGGTGAGCAGTGTGATAATATACGCTACCTGCGCTGTCTCCGATGGAAATGATCGTGGTTGCAGCCGGAAAACGAGTAGACACTGGGTGATGAATTCCTGACAACCATCCGGTGATCCGTCATAGCGAGCGGGCGCCTGCAGATGTGGTTTGCGGGACCGCTCCTGGACCCCGAACACCCCCCGACTCTCCTCTGCGTGGAGCGCTGCTTCTCCCGCCGCCGACTGAACACCAGCCACTCCTTCTTGGGCTTGTCGGGCTGTGGCCAACGCCGACTGCGCCACCGCTTGGGATGATCCGACGACCCCATTGAGTCGGATTAACTCGGCGCTGACCAGCTGCTGATGTTCCTCCATCCGTGTCTGGGCTGCTCCCTGCGTCCGGAGCATCTCCATGATGGCCTCCATGGAATTCTGATGGTCAGGTCTTCTGTCAGAATGCAGGTAGGTGAATTCCAATGGGTGAAGGCAATCACAGAGACAGAGAGTGTTTACTCTTGAACAGGTTCGACTTTAATAGTAAGAACACAGAGTAAATTCTAAGAGAGAGCAAGTGCTAATAGCACAAGTGGAAAATAAGGTAAATGGGAGCTTATTGGAGGTCCAGAGTAGAACCGTCCGCGTTATCCCCGAACGCAATTAGTGAAGACCTGACAATGGACAAGCAGAAGAGAGGTATGTTACATAGAGACAAAATACCAACATTCCACACACACCCCCGTGACAGCCAATCAGGAACCACCCCTAAGTGACAGCACTAATTGACAGGGAAATGACAGGTGACAAGCCCAGTGACATATGCCAGGAATGTGGGTGGTCACCGACCGAGGTCGGTGTCCAGAACGTAACACATACCATTATACTATAGTCTTCATAGGCATATAATTATACATACAAAGTCAACTTTTACCACCTATTTGTATAGGCTATTGATATTCCTATCACTAAAATACAAATTAAATAAAAAGACTATAGGTGTGTGTGTGTGTGTGTGTGTGTGTGTGTTTGTATGTATATGTCTACAACATACGTGTGTTTACGGCTGTTAGATGTTTTTTCAGTTGTCTATTCAGTTTAGTTTGTGCTTTAGCAATCTGTTCTGGAAGAGTTTTTTTAGTTTACTCTTTATTTCTAATGAGAAGTGTTTTTAGAGTGGCCATTTTTTTGTTGTTGTATGGGGCAAGGGACATGAAGAGAGTTTTTTTTTGCTCTCTGACCTCACTGATTTTCCTACCTCAGGTCCCAGGAGGTATGTCTATTTATCGTGTCAGTGAGGCGCTGTCGCCTGTCGGGCATCGCCCAGGAAGCAGGTTATGATTTTTTTTACAAATTGACGGGACTGGTGTGTTGTCACTTAGGTCTGGACATTACAAGGTGTCCCGCTACCGGGGCCAGGAGGCTGAAACATTTTTGATCATCAAGTATACTCATATACATTTGTGGAACTATGTGAAGACTGGGCTTATGGAGGATTTTCGTTTTCTGGAGGGCGGGTCGGGACACAAGGTTGAGGTCCAGTTTCTGTGGGATGAAACCATGTCCAGCAGAGACAGGAGCGGAGCGTATAGGTTCATGCCTGATGGGAAGGCCACGCCATACTCCTTCAGCAAACCTCTCATCAGAGTCACCAGGGGGGATGTTTTCTCTGACATCACTTTATGTTACCAGCACCTCTACAATGTTCAAGGGTTGGAAGGTATGACTGTGGGGCTCAATAACCTGGTAGACATTAGAGGAGAGTTCAGGAAGGAGCGGGCTATGAGGATCAGCTCAGACATCAGCAGCAGAGACACGTTATACACCGACCTCAACGGTTTCCCGATCCAGCCTCGGTGGATGATGGCCAAGCTGCCTTTGCAGGCTATTTTCTACCCTATAATCGGAATGGGTTACATCCGGGACTTGAGCTCTCGAATCAGTCTGTTCGCTGGGAAGTCACTGGGGGCTGCCAGTCTCCGCACGGGGGAGCTGGAGGTGATATTGGAGCGGCGTCTGAACCAGGAAGACAAAGGAGGCCTCGGACAGGGTGGCACGGGTAACAAACTGTCTAATAAGGATGTCAGTCCAGAGAGCATCTCAGTCCCCCTGCTCTCCTTTCAGCCCCTGACATCATCGATGCCCTCTGGTATACAACTGGTGAACTTTAGGAATATACACGATAAGGCTGAAGGAGGAGGGTCATCTGATGAGGCGGCCCTGTTTCTCCACAGGAAGGGATTTGACTGTAGCCTGTCAAACACACACAAAGGCCTGATGTGTAGTACCACACAGGGAAAGGTGAAGCTAGAGACGCTCTTCTCAGAACTACAGTTTCTACAGTGCCTCTCCGGTGTCTCTCTCTCTGATGCACCCAGAACTTTAGATCACTTAGAGTTTTTTTTCCATGGGGGAAAATTCAAATGACAATTTAGTTCAGTTTCAGCATCGTTGTCCCTAATTGTTTGTTTGTTTGTTTTGTGTTTGTTTGTTTTGTTTTTTGTTTTGTTGTTTGTTTTAGTTTTTATTTATTTATTTTGAATGGTTTGTTGCATCATTTGTAGTTTTAGTAAAAAATAACGTTTTTTTATAAAATCAAAAAATCTCTCTCTCTTCTTTCTTTCTTTCTTTCTTTCTTTCTTTCTTTCTTTCTTTCTTTCTTTCTTTCTTTCTTTCTTTCTTTCTTTCTTTCTTTCTTTCTTTCTTTCTTTCTTTCTTTCTTTCTTTCTTTCTTTCTTTCTTTCTTTCTTTCTTTCTTTCCTTCTTTCTTTCTTTCTTTTTTTCTTTCTATATTTCTCTTGCTGACTTTCTATTGAACTTTCCTTCTTTTATTTTTTGCTGACCTTCTAATGAACTTGTCTTTCTTTATTTTTTTGCTGGCTTTCTATTGAACTTCCCTTCCTCTTTTCTTACTTTCATTTCTGCTGTCCTTGTGTTACCCTCAATTTATACGAATATCTTTACCCCCCCCCCAGAGACGCACACACAGACACCCCCTCTCTCTCTCTCTCTCTCTCTCTCTCTCTCTCTCTCTCTCTCTCTCTCTCTCTCTCTCTCTCTCTCTCTCTCTCTCTCTCTCTCTCTCTCTCTCTCTCTCTCTCTCTCTCTCTCTCTCTCTCTCTCTCTCTCTCTCTCTCTCTCTCTCTCTCTCTCTCTCTCTCACACACACACACACACACACACACACACACACACACACACACACACACACACACACACACACACACACACACACACACACACACCACAAACTCTCACCACGTTGCGCAGGGCTTTCTAATGTCTTTGATCAATAATTGATCAAGGGAACCTTCCCTGTTTAAAGAAAGCAGAGGGGGGTATAAGGGCAGCCATATTTGTCTCCTTTCAATATCCACTCAGAGAAAAGCTCACACCCCTCCCCAGAGTGAACACGTCTGTGTTGAGCAATGTTCTTCAAAGTGTTTGATTGAGATCCACAAGTGGATATTGGGAAGAAAATAAATGTATTACGTATCATATGAACCCAAAGCCCTCTGCAAAATAGGTATGTTGAGAAAAACAAAACGTAAAAAAACAACAGTTTGATGGTCTAAAAGTAGGATACATTTGGTCCTAGTAAACACAATAATGTGCCAGATCAGTTTAGCTTGGTTTAGACAAGCTTATTATGGAAAAATCACATGTTCACCCTCTTACATTATTTGTGCAATATTTAATATAATATTCCTTTACTCCATTTACGAGCTTACTGGTATAACTTATCTGCCGTACAGAGAGCATGTTTTGAACCACTCTAATGACTAACTTTCAGTCATGCAGGTGCATCTTATCAGTATTCATCCCACACTGTTATCTTATGAGAACTGCCTGACTTTTTTCTGTATGCAAAACTTGATTTATTTTACTATAAGGCTGAAAGTATCCTTGGCCTCGTGGCTCACTTCACAAATTGTCTTTCGCTCTCCATATCGAACTGAGACTGCACAGAATACATATTTTCCTATCCATTGACTCAATCTCAATTTCTCTTAAATTCACAGCACTTGGTAAAATAATTTTCCATAACAAGCTCCAATATACAATAATCCAATATAAAAACGGTCCTAACAATATTAACTCTTTGAGTGCGCTGAAATAAGGTTTGAAAAACAGGGGGGAGGGGGACAGGACAGTTTATATTATACTGTAGATACAGACACAGATCAATTTAACTTGAAATAATGATCTGCAAAATGTAGAATTAATTCCATATTCTGTATTTCACATGTTAAAGTAATCCCATTACATTTACTGATCTGGGTTTAGGTTAGGTTTATCCAGTGGATTATATTACTAATTACAATTTTAAAACGGGAAATCTCCAGAGCAGATTACATTTTAACCCCTTAAACGCCTCCTTTGAAGCCTGTACTGTGTCCAATCATGGAATTATCTGGCTTTGCTCACGTCTAGTTCACATGACACAAATGAGAGGTTCCACGGTCTCAGAAGATATGACTATGCCATGCTAGATAATATGCATAACAAGGGACTCATAACATCTTCCTTTTGTAATCTATATAACAAGAAGGCATCTTTTAGACATGCTATAGTTCAAATGAAGATTAAATTACTATTACTTGAACGGCATTAACCTGGGATAGCCTACAGATATCACTATATATCACTATACATACATCTGATTAACACTATACTCAGTAGTACTAATTTATATATTTTATACCCAGTTTAATCACCAGTACATTGTATATTACTATTGCACTTTACTGTAACATTTGCAGTCTGAACTTATTTTCGTTGTACTGTACTTGTATAATGACAATACGTTTTGAGTCTAATCTAATCTAATCTAACTAAAACAGCTTCTCAACACAGCCACTGTACGAGTGTCTACAGTATATATCTCCTGCCGCTACTACCTGATGCTATAGAGACTCAGGTCATGTGACAGAGGCACAGTGGGGCAGGGAGCGAGAAGAAACATGACGCTGAGATCTAAATTGCGTGCCCTCAGGGTTCAATTGCTTTCTGACGGCTATGCTGCTTGAGAGACGCTCCCTGGTCCTCAGTGTAGGCCTTGCTCTGCTGCTATTGTCATTTGACAGCTTGATTTTCTGGCCCGCACGTAAAGGACATCACAATGTCCTGTTCACTCATCTCTCCTGTTGGTGACTGTGCGTGTGTGCATGCGTGCCGACAGATCACTTGTAGTGGACGGAGGTTATGTGGGAACACCTTCAACACTCCTTTTACCTTTCAATCTATTACTTACAAACTTGTCTAGACTCAACAAGTCTTTGTGTGTTGGAGATTCTTCCTTCCATGAATGTCTTAATCCTTAACCTTAACCTTAAAAAAATCAGGTACAGAAGGGAAGAAGATACTGTATTGTATGTTATGTCATATTACATTATATAATCATATTATAATGAATCTGCATATTAAACTATATTTGCACTATATACTATTATATTATGGTATATATATGTACTATATATCGCATATCACATTATATATGTGTTGTATACACTATTATATAATATATACTATTATATACTGCAGGTACTATACTGTAATGTGTACTGTAATATGTACTATATGTATGTAATGTAATGTGTACTAAATGCATGTACTATGTATGCATGTAAATGTGAAAAAAAGAAAAAAAAAAAAAATGAAACGTAAGTCTTCAGGGGTAGGGCCCGACAAGCCTAGTACTTCTCCATAGCCCCTTTCGGACAATTGGACAATGCTGCAATAGCAGCTGGTAAAACTTTGCAGATTTATGGAATGACCATTGTTATGTGTCCAAAACCCGAAAAACATCGGTAAAAATGAAAATATACACTTTGACTACTGTTTTTGATAGGGTTATGGTCTTTACTCTTGGCTACAAAAAAAGTATTAAAAAACATTAACCTCTTAACATCCAAGGGCCCACATGTGGACGATTATTTGCCTACCTCTAGTGGCTCGGGTGTGCATTTCTTTTAATTAGGGATGTCCGATATTATCGGCCTACCGATATTATCGGCCGATATCGGCATTAAAATGTGATATCGGAAAATATCGGTATCAGTTTTCAATTTTTTATTTTTCATTTTTTTTTTTACATTTCTATAACCTTTATTTACCCAGACAAGCAAGTAAGAACAAATTCTGATTTTATTTATTGTAAAAAGTATGCATAAGTTTGTGTTAATTCCACAACAAGAGATATGTAATGTTAATTACCTGAAATTATTCCATTTTTTGGAGGGGGAAACCCTGCATATATCGGTATCGGTTGATATCGGTTGATATCAGTATCGGAAATTAAGAGTTGGACAATATCGGTATATCGGTATCGGTAAAAAAGCCAATATCGAGCATCCCTACTTTTAATACATTATATAGATATAATTAAAGCCCTATTTGTTGCCTGTCGATTGCCCTTTCAGGTGACAAAATCCGTTCAGCGGTTCTCGAGTTACATGCCGATATGTGAGGCGTGCCCCAAAGTACGCAAAAGTACACATTACCACCCCCGACTCCCGGGGATCTAGCTCCGTCAATCATTTGGCGATCTCGAAAGTCTTTGCACAGGGTTGTAGCCAATGAGTGTGGCTTTCCAATGATACCCCATGATATGATAATTGGGGATCTAATACAATCTCGATTGATCGATTTATGATAATGAAAAGCAGGGTCCCCCTGACAACCAACAGGAACCAAACAATTTTTTCTTTTATGCCCAGCCGAAACGCGACCAATCTTTCACCGTCCACTAAAAACGCACTTCTTCAATCAATATCTGAAATTAAGGAGAAAAAAATAAATAACCTTTGTACTGTCTTCTACTACCATGCACTAAATAATCTTCCTTGCCTATACTAGCCTATACTACTTACTATACTGATGTCTCTACTACTATGCACTCAATACTGCAGCACCCAAGTTTCAACAGTTTGATAAGCATTGTTACTCAGCTGAGTTGTACCCTTCCTGCTGACTTGTCGTACAACATGTCTGTTCTATGGCTGGCCGGCACATTATTCTGGTGCCAGGGGGACACTGACAGTTCAATACTGTTGTCATGGTGTTCAGCTGAGCACATCTGAGAGGGTGTCAAATATTGTAGGGCTGCGAGGAGACTCTCGCCACTTTTGCCAGTTGTTAGGGAAATTCAAGCAGGTCTCTGCGGAGGGAAGGGAAAGATGCGGTGGGCCAGAAGGAGGTGATGGGGAATGGGATGGGACAGTTTTTTTTGGCACAGGCCTCCGACCCGGCAGAGTGGCTCTCCGAAAGGGGAGCTCCCGCCACTGGAATTGGATTCACCTGGCAGGTCTGGATGGCAGGGGAGGGGGCTTGGACCAAGCCCCTGTGAGACTCTGGAACATGGGCCACAGAGTCCAGGCAAGGAGAGGGAGAGGAGGAGGGATGGGCTGGTTGAGTGGGTTGTGTCTACTCCCCTGGAGATTTGAAAACGGTGTAGCGGGGTGGGAGAGGGATAGGCTGGGGAAGGCATTCTAAGCTGGAGATTGTAAACGGCGTAGGGAGATGGAAGAAGACTAGTCTGGGCTCCGGTTGGAAGGTGTGAGAGATCCAACCTATAAGCAATAGGAACATGGAAATCTCCCAAATATGAATGGTCATCTAGATCAGGAGATTGAATCATCTGATTGGGTGTTGATAATGTACTGTAATGCTGACGGCATGGCTGAACGCTTTGGCTTAGAAGACTGGGTTAGATGGGGAAGGATTCTGAATAGATACTGTTGCAAAGCTAGAGCAATTCTATGCACAAATAATCATTGTAGGTAGGCCAATTTCAAGAATTGCAGAATAATGGAATATGGTATTAAAACCATGACCATATGAACCTGTGGTGTTGTGTCGTCGAGAATTGTCATTGTGTTATATCATTATTATATTAATCATCATGCTTATCATTATTATTAATTTTCTATCATTATTATTAGTAGTAGTAGTAGTAGTAGTAGTAGTAGTAGTAGTAGTAGTAGTAGTAGTAGTAGTAGTAGTAGTAGTAGTAGTAGTAGTAGTAGTAGTAGTAGTAGTAGTAGTAGTAGTAGTAGTAGTAGTAGTAGTAGTAGTAGTAGTAGTAGTAGTAGTAGTAGTAGTAGTAGTAGTAGTAGTAGTAGTAGTAGTAGTAGTAGCAGTAGTGTAGCGGCTACACAACCCTGACTGTATTTAAATAATGAGCTTGACAAAAACGAAATGATTAATTAACCAATATTAAATGTACACAAAATGGCGGACACTATATTAAATGGGAGGGGACAGGGGTACCAGGTTGAATAATCACATTTAATGTGTAACATAAACACAAATATAAATAAATATAAACAACAACAAATATAATGGGGTTAATACAATTTTCTTATAAACAGTATCCTAATTATTATACAATTTATATATACAATGTCTGAATGAATTATGATTCCTAAGGCCACTTTAAATTAGTATAACAACAGGAACAGTGTATTGCACTACTAAAGCTGCCTAGCATGTCCTATATGCTCTGTAAATAACTATGTACAGATACCGAGATGTCACACCATGTTACCTGTTACCTGTTTATTGCACAATGTTTTTTTTTTTTATTGGATTCTATTATATGTTGTACCACTGTATTGCACATTGTCGCAGGCAAGACCACCCGCATTTCATTGTATACTTGTATGCCGTGACAAATAAAACTCTTGACTTGACTTGACTTCCTAAAGTAATGGTATTCTCGAAGTCAACTTCCTGTCTGTTGTTGCTACGCAACTGTGGCGTGGGGGAAACACGCCCCCCGGGTACATTGTGAACGCTTCATTTAGTGCAGAAATGGATCGGAAAAGCGGCAAATTATACACAATCAAGGGTAATTTTCTTCAGTGCATCACAATGCCAAAGAGCTGCTGTGTTACGTTTTGTACTAATAACAAAAACAGAAATCCAAATCGCAAGTTTTATACCATCACAGAGGAAAAAGTGGCTGGCAGCTAATGTTAGCTACGTTAACCCTGACAAATAGCTACATGCTAAGCTAACGTTAATTATATCATATCAAACCGATAGGAGCTTATCTTATCTAATCTTACGTGGATTTTTGATCGGGTAGTGGCACACGTGGTACCACCACGTAAGATTAGATAAGATAAGCTCCTATCGGTTCGATATGATGTAATTAACGTTAGCTTAGCATGTAGCTACCACGACCACAACACCAGAGGGAGTTAGCCGAATGTTAGCCGCCAGCCACTTTTTCCTCCGTGATGCCTCAGCTGGTATTATATAAAACTTGTGATTTGGATTTCTGTGTTTGTTATTAGTACAAAACGTAACACAGCAGCTTCAATTTGGGTATTCGAGAGATGGCCATGTCTGCAGGTGTCTCGTATGGACAGGATGTCAAGTCAATCAGGGCGAGCTTCTTTGACTCATATCCCGCCTTAAAATCACCAGAAAGGCTTTCGAAATAGTGAAATGCCATGTTGGCCTCAATATTTTTAAAACAAATCATATGAAAATGTTATGAAATGAACAAGAATGTGATAAAACATGTAATAAAAACGGAGCTCAACGCATACATTTGATCATAGAAATCCGTTTGTTTTCCCTCATACCAAGATGGCGGCGGTCTCGTGACATCAGAGTGTCTTCGAGAATACCAGGCCGTTGGAGCTCTGAATGGAGGTGGGGGGTGGAGTGGATGATGACGTCCGGAGGAGAAAGATGAGGGCGGAGACCGGAGACGACGATCTCTGGACTTCCTGCTGATGTAGACGGTAACCGTGGAAGACCGTCGGGTAGTCGCTGGATATAGAGGCGGTCTCGTACGGACAGTCCAAAACGCCCGAGCTTCGGGTAACGGTTGGTGCGTTAGCCCTTTATACTGGGGCTGACTAGCAAACAGTCCGTTGGTTGCTATATGAGTTCAACCGCAACCAAACTCAGTCTAAACGTCTCTTCTGTCTCAGTTATCCTCTGCACGTCGCCGTCGGCAGATCGATGCGGGAGTATGGTATTCCTCCTCTCCCTTGGCGACAGCACAACACCGTTTCCAACTAATAACGGCACTAACGTTACCCCCACACGCCACACCACAAAACACCTCTCTCTCCTCACTTTTCTTCTCCAACTAACGGTATCTTTTTCTCCGTTCAATATGTGGTGAGTGGCTAGCGCTGTATACATAACTAACAGTAACTTTCTCTGTTCCAATGGGTGTGTGCTGTATGCAGCGCGCGATACAAGGAGCAGACAGGCGAACAATAAAACAATAAAACACTATCAGGTCTACAGTAAATATATATATCTTATATAAATAAAACAATATAGAAAATAATAAACGTGGACTTTAGGTAATCTGGACCTTCAGAACAAGTAGTAGTAATAATAGGAGTAGTAGTAGTAGGCTAGCAGTAGCAGGGGTAAGAGTAGTTAAATGGTAAATGGTAAATTAACTGCATTTATATAGCAGCTTTTATTAAAAGTGCTTTATAATTTATGCCTTTCACTCATCCATTCACACAGATATTCATACACTGACAGCGGGGGAAGAAAAGACAGAAATATGATGCCTCATTGGGGAGTGGCTGTGAGGGATTGAACGAGTTGATGCTTTCGGAACTGCCTCCCAAAATGTATTATAATACCAATTATTGTTGACTATGGTAAATAGTAAATAGTTGGCACATCCCCTGACAAGTATCAAGAATGACAAAAACCAACCAACCAAACCAAACCAACCAACAAACAGACCAACCTACCATCCACCCACCCAAACAGCAAAAGTTGAAATGTAATTCCAGTATAAATGTGTTATGTTGCATACATACATACCACGCCATGCATTCCATGAATATATTCACATGCGACTGGTTTCTGCGTAGCTCCAGTGTCAGTGTGAATGTGCGTGCCGGTGTACCACATACAGTATGCGGCTCGGCTGTCTCTGTGGGATCGCTTGTCTGCGTTCCCCTCCAGGAAAGACACTGCGAGCTGCCCTCTCTCCACATGCCTTGCCCATGGGACCGCCGGATGATGAGAAGGAGAAAAAAACAAAAAAAACAAGCACCATTGTCTAGAAGCTGTTTACTTGTGTGTGTGTGTGTGTGTGTGTGTGTGTGTGTGTGTGTGTGTGTGTGTGTGTGTGTGTGTGTGTTGTGTGTGTGTGTGTGTTTGTGTGTGTGTGTGTGTTGTGTGTGTGTGCGTGTGTGTGTGTGTGTGTGTGTGTGTGTGTGTGTGTGTGTGTGTGTGTGTGTGTGTGTGTGTGTGTGTGTGTGTGTGTGTGTGTGTGTGTTTGTTTGTAAGTACGTCTGTGTATTTACTCCCCAAGCTTGCATTGGCACCAGGTGTCCTATCGTTGTCAGTGAGAGAGAGAGAGAGAGAGAGAGAGAGAGAGAGAGAGAGAGAGAGAGAGAGAGAGAGAGAGAGAGAGAGAGAGAAGAGAGAGAGAGAGAGAGAGAGAGAGAGAGAGAGAGAGAGAGAGAGAGAGAGAGAGAGAGAGAGAGAGAGAGAGAGAGATAAGGGGCTGTTTGGAGGGGAGTGAATGAAAGATTCATAGGATTTTTATGTCCTGAAAGCTCCTTGTGCCTTAGCCAGGAATCCTCGGCTTCACACTGCTTGGCATGGTGGTGGATGAGCTGGGGAAGGTAGAGAGATACTGTAGACCGACGCTCACGATGTGCCTTTAATGAGCTATGATGTCCGCTCGCTCCCCACAGAGAACGGACGCTTCTTATGGCCGTAGGGGAAGGTAACTCACCTGGCTCACCTGACTGACACACACCTCACTTATTCATCAAAGAAACTCCTATTGTGTGTGTCTTATAAGAAACGTGAGTAACTGTTAAACAGTAATCCAGAACTATTTTATTGCACTGTAAAAAAAATAAAGATTTTATATGTCTGCACTTTATGTGTTCATTTCATGTCTATTATATTCGACTACTTATTGCACTGCACTATTGCACTATTTTACTATTCTATCTTACTCTTTTTATTATAGTCTATTTTTTAAACTGAATCAAACCATAAACAAGGTGGCCTTTTGGGATGTTAGATCCTAATGTGAAAAACGGTGATTTATATGTCTGCACTTCATGTGCTCATTTTATGCCTGTCTTTTTTCTGTTGTGAATCACTTTGAGCTGCAGTTTTTGTATGAAAGGTGCTATACAAATAAATTTTATTATTATTATTATTATTATTATTATTATTATTATTATTATTATTATTATTATTATTATTATTATTATTATTATATTATTATTATTATTATTATTATTATTATTATTATTATTATTATTATCATTATTATTATCATTAATCATTATCATTATCATTATTATTATTATTATTATTATTATTATTATTATTATTATTATTATTATTATTATTATTATTATTATTATTATTATTATTATTATTATTATTATTATTATTATTATATATTATTATTATTATTATTATTATTATTATTATTATTATTATTATATATTATTATTATTATTATTATTATTATTATTATTATTATATTATTATTATTATTATTATTATTATTATTATTATTATTATTATTATTATTATTATATTATTATTATTATTATTATTATTATTATTATATTATTATTATTATATTATTATTATTATTATTATTATTATTATTATTATTATTATTATTATTATTATTATTATTATTATTATTATTATTATTATTATATTATTATTATTATTATTATTATTATTATTATTATTATTATTATTATTATTATTATTATTATTATTATTATTATTATTATTATTATTATTATTATTATTATTATAATTATTATTTATTATTATTATTATTATTATTATTATTATTATTATTATTATTATATTATTATTATTATTATTATTATTATATTATTATTATTATTATTATTATATTATTATTATTATTATTATTATTATTATTATTATTATTAATTATTATTATTATTATTATTATTATAAAATGGTATTTCTGTCTCACCTTCCCCCACAATCAGCCTCTGGACTGAGAGAATTCACTGGATTGTTAGATAGTTAATGACAAGTAATCCCTTTGCTTGAGGAGCTGCAGGGAATAATAGTGACGTCACCCAAGGCTGTGGCCTAATGGCCACAAGCTCTATTCTTCTTTGAGGACTGGTCATTTAGTATAATGGTGGACCGGGATATAGTGAATCATCGTGAATAAATTGTGATCAGAATCATGACATGATGTTTCTGATAAACTATGGCGAATTAAGGATACATTTTGAATGATGAATTATTTGTTTAATTGGTAAAAGAGAGACATTTAAAGCTATTCATTTTGCCTGTGAATATTATTTGCATTTAGGATTGAGATCATTCAGATATTTACATGAATTGATTTTGTGTTAGAACAGCTGGCTTAAAAGAAAAAATATTTAGACACCTGCAATGTTAGAATATGCGGAACAAAGGTGAGTTTAGCCCTTAACCGCTGTGGTTTTTGGTCACATAACCGCACCTCTCCCTCACTCACTTATGTGCTGTTAGTGTCAAATTAACTGAGCCAGTGTTTCTCGACTTCCCACTCTGTGGCTTCCGTCCCTGGAACAAAGGTTTGAAAAAGTTTTGCAAAGACTTTATTCAACCTCACAGCATCCCAAGGAAGGATGCTAGGCAAACTGTTCTAGTGTTAATGATCCATTATTGAGAAATATTTGGGAAATGTTGTCTATGTTGAAGTCATAGGTTCTGTGTAGGATTGTTAGTAACTGTCTAACTGCATATATAACACTTTCCACTAGAGGGCACTCTAGGCAGAGCCACTCAGGAACACCACCAGGTGGGATTATAAATAGAGATGTCTCCTCCCACTCCTCCCCAGCCTCTCAGTGAGAGAGACCTCATGTACTGCTGCTCATGCCATGTGAATAAATAAACCACGCTAGGTAAAGGCTAAAGATAGAAACCATGCCTCTTGACCACATTATTGTCGCCCTATAGCCGGATTCTGTCAACAGTCTATTTGCAGCAAACACACACTGACCTGATTAATCAAATCCGAAAAGTGAAACTCTCTGCTCACCTCAATCCAGATAAAAAAAGAGACACAACATACACACAGAGCAAACACACCGCATACACAGTACACACACGGATGCACACACACACACACACACACACACACACACACACACACACACACACACACACACACAACACACACACACACACACACACACACACACACACACACACACACACACACACACACACACACACACACACACACACACACACACACACACACACACACACACACACACACACACACACACACAAGCATGTGGTAGTCAGGAGCGTGTGGACAGAGGAGGTGCTATATTGGAGTCAAGAGGAGAGCCAACA
>NC_140168.1:36547988-36582814 GCF_963971535.1 Notolepis coatsorum | reverse complement strand
CCATTACTAGGAAACCGGGCTCAGTTTGGGTTTGCACATGATATCATGGGGCTCAGATGTTTAAAAGCTCCACCCTATATCCCCCAGTCCTCCCACCTCTGCCCTGCAGGAATCACACTGCTACATTACCAAGAGCTCTACGAATCCAGCGCTCCTCTTCACGGTGCAGGAATCACACTGCTACATTACCAAAAGCCCTACGAAACCAGCACTCCTCTTTGCGGTGCAGGCAGACAGACTATACACTTCAGAGGAAGAGGAAGGAGGTTGTGAGACCAGCACACGGAGTAGCCGAAGGAGAGGGGTGGGGGGGGATTAAAAAAGGTGCTTGTTGGGAAAGGAGCAAATTCACATCGGATGAATTCATCAGGGAGGGAGGAGCAGGAGAGATGAAACGAGGGGAGAAAAACACACCGACCCAAATTCCCATTTGAGTGCGTGCAGAGAAGCCATGTTTGTTCAGTTAACTATTCCTCAAAGTATGCGATGTGTATCTTTCGCAGAGCAGGGAGACATTCTCCAGAGGACACTTGGGCTGCGTGGGGGCAGGGGGATGGGGTGTGAGCACACTCACAGGAAGGAGTGAAGAGAGAGAGAGCGCTACTCTCAAGTAAAAAAAAAACCACCAGGGCTACAGCCTGTGTCCCCTACATAAACACCCCCCACCCCCTCCGAGCATAAAGTACACCATCGCTTGTGTTGTCGAGTGCTCCATGTGCTATATGGCAGGTCTGCCAATATTCATACTGGGCTGATCAATAATGTGATCCACACAAAGCCAGTCACCAGCCTCTGTGTTCGCTATGGCCTTGTTATAGACACCGTACCCCGTCCCACTGGTTCCCCCCTGACGGCCGACACACGAATAAAACCGACACTGTCTATTTCCTCTACGCAATCCTGCACCGAGACGCCCCTCTTCCTCGCTGCTCACATATCCAAACGTGTTTGTTCAAAAAACGTCAATATGACATAAACCCCTCGATCAATCACCAAAAAGCCTCCGGAAGTACAGCAAGTTTGGATCGAGGCGTCTCGCTCCTCTCCCTCCATCTTGAACGAAGCTCTATCCGGGTCTCTCCCTGCTCCCCGTCCATTTGAGAAGAGGCTACTCTCTGCTCTCTCTCTCTTCCTCTCTCTCTCTCTCCTCTCCGAAGATCCATTTGCATTAGAGCCGCCCGGGCCATTGATTCGGGAGATTAATGAGAAACGCGCTATGGTTAAAGAGGTGCAGGAAGCAGGTCAAGGATTCCACACTGCGTCTCTCTGAGCCCCCTGTCAGTACCGCGGGCAGCCACCGGGAGCCACTGTAGATCCATCTGTGCCAGAGAGAGAGAGTGAGAGAGAGAGAGGGAGAGAGATGGAGGGGGATAGATGGAGGGGAGAGAGAGGGAGAGAGAGAGTGGGGCGGGGGGTGGGGGTGCGGGGTTGGGGGCACAATGTATTAGATCAGCCACCCCAGCTGTGTTCTATAACCCACTTGCCAAGATTAGAAGTCTAAACATATAAACAAATAGACAATCTGCATGGCGGCATGCAGGCCTTCAGCCGTGGAGCTCATCCCCGCCTTTGTTCATTATTTATTTCCGGACAAAACTGCAAATGAGAAGGGAAGGGATTTTGGTAAACACACTGTAATGTGCGCCTGCGTCTGCAAGATCACAAACGTGACCCACATAGACGCCGCAATGACCAAGACTATATGATACAACTTGACCCGTGTGGTGCCTAACACACTAGTGTTAATATATCACTGTGTGAAATGTGGGGCAGTTTTTTAGGCATTTTCATGGGGCATATATATATATATATATATTTTACTCGAACGGAAACAATAATGGCGGGCTCTTGGATTGATAACAGTGTACCTATAACCTGGAGCAGACACCTAGCCTAATCTATAACCAGATCTTTCTACACGGCTAGCCTTCCCAATCTGTCGCTCATGAGAAAACAACTCCTGGTCCTCCACAGATGTACTCTGTGTACCTTTCTGTGGTGAGTGATGCAGAGAGACAGAGAGAGAGAGATAGATAGAAAGAGAGTGAGTGAGAGTGTGTGTTTGTGCATACAGGTGTGTGTGTGTGTGTGTGTGCACCAAAGAGGCATGCATGAGTGAGAGAGACAAAAATAGAGAGAGAGAGAGAGAGAGAGAGAGAGAGAGAGAGAGAGAGAGAGAAGAGAGAGAGAGAGAGAGAGAGAGAGAGAGAGAGACATCAGAGACATATACTTCCCACAAATTGCAAACACCCAAAGAGACTTTGAAAACATGGAAATAACTCAAAACTCCCGTACCTACTACTGGGAGAAATACAACAATGTGCAAACACAGCAGCAAGATTTGTGAGCTGCCGTGACAAGAACAGGACATCCAACGGAATACAACCACCATAAAGACTGTCACTCATACCAGAAATTCCTTCTGTAATGTACTGATGTATTTCTATTTCTCCTGTTTGATTGTTTTGTTTTGTTGGCTTTGGCAATGTAAACGTATGTTTCCATGTAAATAAAGCCCATTTGAATTTAATTTAATTGAATTGAATTGAGAGAGAGAGAGAGAGAGAGAGGAGAGAGAGAGAGAGAGAGAGGAGAGAGAGAGAGAGAGAGAGAGAGAGAGAGAGAGAGAGAGAGAGAAGGCAAGTGAGCTATGACAGTGTGTTGACTCCCCCCCACACTGTCCCTGGGCTCCTGCTCCCTCACCTGGATCAGACCGGGCCGTCTGTCAGCTGTCCCGTTAACACGTCACCACAAACAAACACAAGAACAAAGCACAGGGTGAGCCCGCGGAGGAGTGGACGGACGGGGGGACGGATGGATGAACGCCTCGGTCTGGAGGAGGACAGGGTTGAGCAATGACGGATACGCTGCTGAGCACACTTGATTTGCCACCAGCCATCTCTCTCTCCCCCTCTCTCTCTCCCCCTCTCTCTCTCTCTCTCTCTCTCTCTCTCTCTCTCTCTCTCTCTCTCTCTCTCTCTCTCTCTCTCTCTCTCTCTTTCTCTCTCTCCCTCTCTCTCTTTCTCTCTCTCCACATGCATGCCGTCACTGTCTGTTTTCATCTCCCTCAGAGTATTGTCTCACACCTCACACCATGGTGTCTCATCGGATTTGTAATTCCCCGTAAGCATTACGGCAAAATGCACATGTCTGCATGACACGTCAAAATGCACATACTGTATCTGCATGACACGTTAAAATGCACATATCTGCATGACATGTCAAAATGCACATATCTTCATGACATGTCAAAATGCACATCTATCTGCATGACACGTTAAAATGCACATATCTGCATGACACGTCAACATGCTAATATCTGCATGAAACGTCAAACCATTTCAAAGCTTAATGGCCACATACTTCACATATACATGTACTTCACAGAAACAGTCTAGTGGGACAGATAGACGTTTCTTTCTGCTCTGTAGATTGGCTGGCCAAGCATTCCACAAGCAATATGCCACAACAAGCCCAGACCACATTGGAAACCGGGGTTGGTGGTGGTAGTCAAAGGGGGGGCGGGGTGGCAGATTTTGTGATCTTCCATACAGGCACACATAATCTACTGCTAATGGTGCTACTGGTAACTGCTAATGGTGGTGGTGAGGTGTGCAGCAAGACACCACAAGTCCTCCTTTCCAAATCGGTCATCTGCTCTGCGCTCTGGGAGTGAGAGGATCACAGAGAAGTTAGGTGTGTGTGTGTGTGTGTGTGTGTGTGTGTGCGTGCGTGTGTGTGTGTGTGTGTGTGTGTGTGTGTGTGTGTGTGTGTGTGTGTGTGTGTGTGTGTGTGTGTGTGTGTGTGAGTGTGTGTGTGTGTGTGTGTGTGTGTGTGTGTGTGTTCGATCATGTGTCTCTTGTGTACATGTATCTTGTGGACTCCAAAACGTCACCACATAAATCATCAGAATAAGACTAGAACTGGGTTAAGGTTAGCAATGGCCCACATGTGGGCCCTCTTGAGGCCGATTTGCTCACCGCCACTTTGGCGACCTCTAGCGGCTTGGGTGTGCATATATTTTAATACAATAATATATCGAGTTACATGCCGATATGTGAGGCGTGCGCCGAAGTACACAACAGACTTTAAATTGTTTCAAATACCACTGCCGACTCTCGAGCCTCTGCCTCCGTCAATCATTTGGCGATCCCGAAAATTATTGGACAGAGTTGTAACCAATGAGTAGGGCTTTCCAATGGTACCCCAGGTGGGAATGAGCAAATCAGGGATCTAGGTGAAAAGTCACAAGCCAAAACAGGATGAGAATCTCTCTGTCGGATGTATTGAAGTCTATGAGAAATTTTTTTCTGAGCCCTCTCACCTTTTACCAAAACCGCTTTTAATCACTCATTTCTGAACGAAAATAGTATGCAGTCATCAAAAAAAACTAAAATGGCCAATTTTGAGAGCGCCTGTTAAGAGGTTAAAGGTCAAGCATGTGGTGTTGATTTGGGTCAGGGGTTAGCGAATGGATGAACAACACAAAGACATCTAGCCTATACTTATAGTGGGCAATGACACACTGTGAATCTCCGCAGCCTTCCCAAGCCAAGCGACCCTCCCTCAACACCACAACCACCAATCAATCAGCACCATTATCCATTTTCTAGGCCAGTTATTGTAGTCCAATTATTTAGTATTTTGTCATAAAGATTTAAATCAGCTTAAGTCTGTGAGGCCCAAATTAAATTGACATTAGCAGCTTCAGAGGTCAGCATGTGGGACCTATAAACACATTTACAATCTATTGGGTGACACTATTGGAGATATGTGAACAACTGGACCCATTGACTATGTAAATTAGCAAAAATAATTATTATATAAACATTTACAGACTTTTTTTAAATAGCTAAACGCTGAAGTGATGTTGTAATTTTGCAACCGAGGGCCTCACTTTTTGTTCACAAATACAGTGGCTGGTAAACTGAGTGGAGGTCGTTATAACTCTTCTTGTTGGCTCTGGCTAAACTGGCAAATTCCAGTTCCCATGTTGAAAATATTTTAGAACCCCCCTTTTAGACCATTTTCCTCAAGGTTAATAGTTGCTTCACCGCTTCATAATTTAGCGGTTTGCAAAACGAAAACTAGAATGGCACTCACAGAGACGCCTACGCCCACGTGAGTGCAGGTCTACTCCCGTCTGGGTACCTTGAGGTATGTCGGGAGCCCATTACGGAGGCAAACTGCAACCCAACCCACAGCCAGTGGTGTTTTTGGTCACATAGAAACAGGTATTGAAACTCATTGAGCATAGCCTATAGGGATCGAAATCCATTGAACAACATACAGTAGCATATAGTGATTGAAACTCATTGAACAGCATAGCCCATAGGGTTTGAAACTCATTGAACAGCACATAGCCCATAGGGTTTGAAACTCATTGAACAGCATAGCCCATAGGGTTTGAAACTCATTGAACAGCATAGCCCATAGGGTTTGAAACTCATTGAACAGCGTAGCCCATAGGGTTTGAAACTCATTGAACAGCGTAGCCCATAGGGTTTGAAACTCATTGAACAGCATAGCCCATAGGGTTTGAAAATCATTGAACAGCATAGCCCATAGGGTTTGAAACTCATTGAACAGCATAACCCATAGGGTTTGAAACTCATTGAACAGCATAACCCATAGGGTTTGAAACTCATTGAACAGCATAGCCCATAGGGTTTGAAACTCATTGAACAGCATAGCCCATAGGGATTTAAATTCATTGATCGCTCCACTTTATATACACTACGCCACCTATGATATGCAGCCAGCAAGGCGTTAGCTGGCGGTATCGCTAACAATAGTTACAAGACATTACTGTTAGCCATTTAATGTTACAGCTAATGCTAGTTTAAGAATCAATTGTACCGTGCATTAGCCCCAGTGTGCGCTGCATTGCACTGAAGGGTGGACCAGGATGACTGAATGGCGGCAAATTGGGAAAGCTAACGTTGCTGAATGAGAACACGTCACTCAACACTGGTGTTATCAACTTTCTCCCACGGTGGTGTTGTGGGTATATGTAGCCTACCTCCTCCAAGCGAAACTCTTCTTCTCCGGTCTCAGTGGGAATGATTTTAGTCATATGCCAATGTCTTTAGCTTTCCAACAGATGTCCTTTTGGTTGATTACTTTTGCCATGTTTTTGCTAAATCGAACGTCCACATGTCAACTCATCAGATGAACTTCCCACAGTGATTAGCAAGAAATGTACGTTAACGTTATCTTCTTGCTTGGCGGTCTGCTCAGGCACCAGGATGCTGTCAAAGAGCCCGGTATAAACACACAGACACAGGCAGGTGAGGCAGATCAGTGAAAAGGTGTAACATTTATGCTTAATTAATTCAAATAAATATATATATAAATATATAAATAAATATTGTTAGAAAAATATTGGCCCTTCGCCTCCTGACGTGCAAAGTTTCATCCACATCGGATCAGAACTGTAGGAGTTATGACACACACACACACACACACACACACACACACACACACACACACACACACACACACACACACACACACACACACACACACACACACACACACACACACACACACACACACACACACACACACACACACACACACACACACACACACACACACACACACACACACACACACACACACACACACACACACACACACACACACACGTGGACAGGCGTGATTGCAATAACCCCACGCTGGCGCTTTCACACGCGGGTTGTAATAATGAACGTCTAGAATGTGAACCATAAATTGGACGTGTCGACGTTATCTCCCAGATCAGATTTTGATGATTTATGCCCCTACTTTCTGAAGTGTCTCCTTTTCATCGACTGAACCCGTGGTTTTGATTTTTTTCCTTTTAGTGCACCGACCTGTGTTCGATTTGGAACAGGAACTGACGTCACGCGTGGCACACAACCTACTCATTAACCATCGAAACAGAATTGCTTTTGACACGAGCAAGAGAGGAATGACAACGAGGGAGCACAGCAGGAGAAAGCGCTAAAAACAGGAGAGTTGAACGCAGGTAGATTATATTCACTGTACCGTTATCCATTATTACGCATTATTATGATGAATTGAAAATGGGGGACCCTGATGTAAACAAGACCAAAGTCTTTCTCTGGTCTGCATCCCCTCAGCAATTGTGTGTATTGAGCCATACTGTAATTGTACCCATTATGCAATCTGTTAATAAAGTTTTCAATCAATCAATCAAACCCCCCCTCCCCCCATCCACCAGGTTTCAAGGCTCCTCTCTCTCTTTTTTTAACTCTCGTATTTGTTTTCTTTGCTTTAGAGGGTCACATTGTCAGCTTTGCCTTCTTGCCGCATTCACATTAGATCAATGAGTGATATAATGTAGCGCACTCAACAACATTTATGATTTCTATAAAAGTTTGGAGTAGTGTTATGCATCATTGCTCATTTTTAAGTGGACAGGCGTACATACAATTCTAAGGGGCATACGTCTGCATAATCAAGGAGACAACGCCACGGAGTGCATTAGTGTGTGTTGGGGGTGTCATTAAGTTGTAGTAATTAAAATAAAAAGATACATGTAATTTATTAGAGCCTTGGGCCAACATATAAGTCTCAGTATTACCAATTGGTAATACCAACTCTGTGTGGATATACAGTACAGATGTCTGTGTGGATAAGTCAGGATTTCAGGCTTCACTGTGTCAAAATGATGTCATCAACAGTCAAGGGATACACCATTTGTGAACTCCCTGGAGACCCTTCATAATCACCCCGAGTTGAAATGAGTTCATACAAATGTAAAGCTATGAAATTGTGCCATAATATGATGCCATCCGACAAGTGCTTCCGCAACAGTTGAAAAACCTCAAGAGGCATATGATATTAAACTTCAAAAGATTGGGTTAAATGTGCATTATGTAAGTATATTTTCATAACTTAACCTTAGTGAAAACACCTTGAAGTGAGAAAGCTACTCAATAGGTTACCATTTCAATGTTGTTTTCAATGGCAGGGCCCACAATGTTGTTTTCAATGGCAGGGCCCACAATGTTTTTTTTCACAAGTATCTTCTAGGTTTACGTTTGTGTCACACATGCCTCAAAAGAATTTCGTTTTGATTCATGATGGTAAGACATAATAATACGAACTAAATGTATATGTTTTGTAAACTAATTGCCGGTTCTGTAAATGTAAACAAATCCTGCTCTCCTGAAACTGCATAGTGCACCTTTAAAGGAAAACTCCAACATTTTGGGAAATTAGCTTATATAACATCTTCCCTGGAGTTAGACAAGAAGATACATACCTTTTTTGTCTCTCTGCATGCATTAGGCTTAGGGAACGCCTGCACCGTTAGCGTAGCTTAGCTTCATCACTGGAAGTGGGTCAGACCTTTACCCTGAAGTTCCCTTTCATTTCATTCAAAGGATCCAAACCGATTGAAGTTTATGGATACCATGACTGTGGTAAGTTTTCATTTATGTTTTTAGATGGAAGGCTGTATTCCATCTGTCTAACGTTAGCGAATATTGTGAGATTGATGAATAGGACAGTCACAACGTTGCTGAACTATCGACCAAGTTTGCCCCTTTCATGACTGCGATGCACGGCTACAGGGTTTGGGCGAGTGAATCCACACTTGTGGTATTATTATAACTCATTTATTGTGTAACGCTAGCCCCTTAAAACTTACCACAGTCATGGTATCCATAAACTTCAATTGGTTCGGATCCTTTGAATGAAATGAAAATGTAAACAAACACTGACCTCGACGTTAGAAAGTAGCACTGGTGACGTGAAATCAGTGAGCCCAGAGAGGAGTGGTTCGGCAAAAAATAGTTCAGAGTATATTAAACGTAAATGTCTAATTCAATAATTTTTTATTTCTCCACGTGGTAAATACACAGGTCACAACATGTTTACAGGAACGTTTTGGAGTTGTATTTGGAGTGTATTTCGTGACTGTAGGGGACTGTAGGGAACTTCAGGGTAAAGGTCTGACCCACTTCCAGTGATGAAGCTAAGCTACGCTAACGGTGCGGGCGTTCCCTAAGCCTAATGCATGCAGAGAGACAAAAAAGGTATGTATCTTCTTGTCTAACTCCAGGGAAGATGTTAAATAAGCTAATTTCCTAAAATGTTGGAGTTTTCCTTTAAGCAATTAAGCAATAGCAACACAATTATACTCTGGAAATGTCAGTGAACAAATAAACAAGAGAGGCAGACAGAAAGCGAGAGTGAATTTTGTTTTAACTGAATGGTAATTATCTCCCTTAGTTTAGTTACTCTCTATCCATCCCTTTAAAGCTGCAGGGCCTTTGACACCCTGAATCAACCTCTCTCCCAGCAGGACTCATAGCAGGCAACATACTGTAATTGACTCTTCATGTTTGAGAGGCAATACAAGTTTACGACTATTAAACATAACATCAAGCCGGCTGTCTTTTAGATATTTTTTTTAACAAACTATTAGCTCGGGGAAGGCACATTGTGAGCCGATAATTAATCACTTACTCTGAGGATGCCTAATTACCAATTGTTGGCGTCATTAGCCGATTAGCGGGTAGATTTGAGTGCTGAACGTCTCTCGGCTGACAGGGAAGAGATCCTCCGGTGGTGGCAGACGTGGTGGGTGGGGCACCCGTTGGCACTTCGCATCGCAACGTAATTGGTCTTTCTTTTTGGAGAGCGGTAAGATTGTTTAGTCCCGAGGGACTGGGAGAGAACGTGACGGCAGTCTCGTGGGAGTGCCGAGACACTGGTTGATTGACTAAACTCCCACCGCTGGACCGGAGAAAAGGGCTGATAATTGACTGCCTTGTTAAGCCTCTCCGCCGTCGTTACAGTCGCGACGGGCTTCGCTTTATGAATTATGCAGCAACATGTGACAGTAGTACAACGTACCGCGGCGTTTGACACATAATCAAGTGTTCCCTGTGTGCGTGTCATCCCTCGTTCAAACGGCGTGGTCACGACGAGAGCGTTCCCACGTGCGGCGCTATCTCCTCCCGTTCCGCGGGGGTCAGAGATTCAAAAGGGGGCCTCCGCGATGAGCGCTATCTTCCCCTCTTTTATAATTGGATGTATTTTTAGAGTTTGGTGTGAAATTGATACAGGAGACAGTTCCCGCTGCTCAGTGATCCATCCTTTGGTGCCAACCTTGGTCGCCGCGGTGACAAATTTAGACGTACATTTTCTTCCACCAAATTAGATCAGACCAATGGGCCATGAAAACCCCTGCCTCCGTGTCCCTGAGAAGGAGTGAACGCTGTGTTGTTACGGAAACTATAGCTTCTCTGAAGTCAGGACGTCTGTATCAGCTATTCTACTATAATTGTGCCGGGTATCAAACTAATGGCTGAAGGGTTTGGAGCTACCCAAACATGCATTAATGTAATAACTGGAATTAATATCGTTCCATGCATTAGACCTGATCTCTATTCATGAAATATGGATCAAATAAATGAGCTTATTACCCCCTTGCTCGCTGAAATGTTTCACGCATGCTCCACTTGATCGTGCACTCACGTTTACATTATCTCACGTGAATGAGAAACGGTCACCGTCGGTTCAGCGACGTGAAGACCTTGGAATTAATTGTTTCTCTTTTACTCACGTTGTTCCTGTTATTCACATTGTTGTTGTTGTCTGTGGGAGGAGGGGGATGGTCTTGCGTGGGCCGTAGAGGCGAGATCTGGAGAGAGACCCGCTGAAGCAGCAGTAGGGGAGGGTAATTGACGCAGGTGTAGCTGGTCTGGGAGACTGTGGGCTCTGTGTGCCGGTCGCTCTGTGGGCCGGTCTCTCTGTGTGCCGGTCTCTCTGTGTGCCGGTCTCTCTGTGTGCCGGTCTCTCTGTGTGCCGGTCGCTCTGTGGGCCGGTCTCTCTGTGTGCCGGTCGCTCTGTGGGCCGGTCGCTCTGTGTGACGGTCGCTCTGTGTGCCGGTCGCTCTGTGTGCCGGTCGCTCTGTGGGCCGGTCGCTCTGTGTGCCGGTCTCTCTGTGTGCCGGTCTCTCTGTGGGCCAGTCGCTCTGTGTGCCGGTCGCTCTGTGTGCCGGTCTCTCTGTGGGCCAGTCGCTCTGTGGGCCGGTCTCTCTGTGTGCCGGTCGCTCTGTGTGACGGTCGCTCTGTGGGCCGGTCGCTCTGTGTGCCACTCGCTCAGTGTGCCGGTCGCTCTGTGTGCCGGTCGCTCTGTGTGCCGGTCGCTCTGTGGGCCGGTCGCTCTGTGGGCCGGTCGCTCTGTGGGCCGGTCGCTCTGTGTGCCGGTCGCTCTGTGGGCCAGTCGCTAAGTGGGCCGGTCGCTCTGTGTGCCACTCGCTCAGTGTGCCACTCGCTCAGTGTGCCACTCGCTCAGTGTGCCACTCGCTCTGTGGGACGGTCGCTCTGTGGGCCACTCGCTCTGTGGGACGGTCGCTCTGTGTGCCACTCGCTCAGTGTGCCACTCGCTCAGTGTGCCACTCGCTCTGTGGGCCACTCGCTCTGTGGGACGGTCGCTCTGTGGGACGGTCGCTCTGTGTGCTGGTGGAGCTGCCCGTGATACGAGAACAAGAGCGAGAGCGATGCGTCGCCGGCTCGCTCTGGTTCTGCACCGGTCCACATCCTCTGGGCTATGCTGCTATGCTGTGGCTCTTTAAAGGGCCACTTCACCAAAAATAACAATGCAGATTTATTTTGCGCATAATCTCACACACGTTTTGCACACATTCCTTTGGTTTGACAGAGTGAGCGAGTTTGAATATTGTGTTAATTACAGCTCAATGAAATCATAAGGCATCGGTGCCTATAAGGCAAGAGAGAGAGAGAGAGAGAGAGAGAGAGAGAGAGAGAGAGAGAGAGAGAGAGCTGACAAGATAAAGCTCTATTTTCCCATACAACATTCCATCCCAGTGCGCGCTCTAAGTACCGGCGGGAGGCCAGAGGTGTTGACTGGATGCCAAACCTCACCTGTTACATTATTGATGTGGTGAACAGGAGGCTCACTCTCTGAGTAGCAGCGAGGCGAGGACGGACAAGGTGAGGACAGACAAGGTGAGGACAGACAAGGTGAGGACGGACAAGGTGAGGACAAGGTGAGGACAGACAAGGTGAGGACGGACAAGGTGAGGACGGACAAGGTGAGGACAGACAAGGTGAGGACGGAAAAGGTGAGGACGGACAAGGTGAGGACGGACAAGGTGAGGACAAGGTGAGGACAGACAAGGTGAGGACGGACAAGGTGAGGACGGACAAGGTGAGGACAAGGTGAGGACAGACAAGGTGAGGACGGACAAGGTGAGGACGGACAAGGTGAGGACGGACAAGGTGAGGACGGACAAGGTGAGGACAGACAAGGTGAGGACGGACAGGGTGAGGACGGACAAGGTGAGGACAGACAAGGTGAGGACAGACAAGGTGAGGACGGACAAGGTGAGGACATACAAGGTGAGGACAGACAAGGTGAGGACAGACAAGGTGAGGACAGACAAGGTGAGGACAGACAAGGTGAGGACAGACAGGGTGAGGACAGACAGGGTGAGGACAGACAAGGTGAGGACAGACAAGGTTAGGACGGACAAGGTGAGGACATACAAGGTGAGGACAGACAAGGTGAGGACGGACAGGGTGAGGACAGACAAGGTGAGGACGGACAAGGTGAGGACAGACAAGGTGAGGACAGACAAGGTGAGGACAGACAGGGTGAGGACGGACAAGGTGAGGACGGACAGGGTGAGGACAGACAGGGTGAGGACAGACAAGGTGAGGATGGACAAGGTGAGGACGGACAAGGTGAGGACGGACAAGGTGAGGACAGACAAGGTGAGGACAGACAAGGTGAGGACGGACAAGGTGAGGACAGACAAGGTGAGGACAGACAGGGTGAGGACAAGGTGAGGACAGACAAGGTGAGGACAGACAAGGTGAGTACAGACAAGGTGAGGACAGACAAGGTGAGGACAGACAAGGTGAGGACAGACAAGGTGAGGACAGACAAGGTGAGGACAGACAAGGTGAGGACAGACAGGGTGAGGACAGACAAGGTGAGGACGGACAAGGTGAGGATGGACAATGTGAGGACAGACAGGGTGAGGACAGACAGGGTGAGGACAGACAAGGTGAGGACAGACAAGGTGAGGACGGACAAGGTGAGGACAGACATGGTGAGGACAGACAAGGTGAGGACGGACAAGGTGAGGACGGACAAGGTGAGGACAAACAGGGTGAGGACAGACAAGGTGAGGACGGACAAGGTGAGGACAGACAAGGTGAGGACAGACAAGGTGAGGACAGACAAGGTGAGGACGTAAAGGTGAGGACAGACAAGGTGAGGACAGACAAGGTGAGGACAGACAAGGTGAGGACGGACAAGGTGAGGACAGACAGGGTGAGGACAGACAAGGTGAGGACGGACAGGGTGAGGACAGACAAGGTGAGGACAGACAGGGTGAGGACAGACAAGGTGAGGACAGACAAGGTGAGGACGGACAAGGTGAGGACAGACAGGGTGAGGACAGACAAGGTGAGGACGGACAAGGTGATGACATACAAGGTGAGGACAGACAAGGTGAGGACAGACAAGGTGAGGACGGACAAGGTGAGGACGGACAGGGTGAGGACAAGGTGAGGACAGACAAGGTGAGGACAGACAAGGTGAGGACAGACAGGGTGAGGACAGACAAGGTGAGGACAGACAAGGTGAGGACGGACAATGTGAGGACAGACAGGGTGAGGACAGACAGGGTGAGGACAGACAAGGTGAGGACAGACAAGGTGAGGACGGACAAGGTGAGGACAGACATGGTGAGGACAGACAAGGTGAGGACGGACAAGGTGAGGACAGACAGGGTGAGGACAGACAAGGTGAGGACAGACAAGGTGAGGACGGACAGGGTGAGGACAAGGTGAGGACAGACAAGGTGAGGACAGACAAGGTGAGGACAGACTGGGTGAGGACAGACAAGGTGAGGACAGACAAGGTGAGGACGGACAAGGTGAGGACAGACATGGTGAGGACAGACAAGGTGAGGACGGACAAGGTGATGATGGACAAGGTGAGGACAAGGTGAGGACAGACAGGGTGAGGACAGACAAGGTGAGGACGGACAGGGTGAGGACAAGGTGAGGACAGACAAGGTGAGGACAGACAAGGTGATGATGGACAAGGTGAGGACAGACAAGGTGAGGACAGACAGGGTGAGGACAGACAAGGTGAGGACGGACAGGGTGAGGACAAGGTGAGGACAGACAAGGTGAGGACAGACAAGGTGAGGACAGACAAGGTGAGGACAGACAAGGTGAGGACGGACAAGGTGAGGACAGACAGGGTGAGGATGGACAAGGTGAGGACGGACAAGGTGAGGACAGACAGGGTGAGGACAAGGTGAGGACAGACAAGGTGAGGACAGACAAGGTGAGGACAGACAGGGTGAGGACAGACAAGGTGATGATGGACAAGGTGAGGACAAGGTGAGGACAGACAAGGTGAGGACAAGGTGAGGACAGGGTGAGGACAGACATGGTGAGGACAGGGTGAGGACAGGGTGAGGACAGACAAGGTGAGGACAGACAATGTGAGGACAGACAAGGTGAGGACAGACAAGGTGAGGACGGACAAGGTGAGGACAGACAAGGTGAGGACAGACAAGATGAGGACAGACAAGGTGAGGACAGACAAGATGAGGACAGACAAGGTGAGGACAAACAAGGTGAGGACAGACAAGGTGAGGACAAACAAGGTGAGGACAGACAAGGTGAGGACAGTCAAGGTGAGGACGGACAAGGTGAGGACAAGGTGAGGACATACATGGTGAGGACGGACAAGGTGAGGACAGACAAGGTGAGGACAGACAAGGTGAGGACAGACAGGGTGAGGACAGACAGGGTGAGGACAGACAAGGTGAGGACAGACAAGGTGATGATGGACAAGGTGAGGACAAGGTGAGGACAGACAAGGTGAGGACAAGGTGAGGACAGGGTGAGGACAGACATGGTGAGGACAGGGTGAGGACAGGGTGAGGACAGACAAGGTGAGGACAGACAATGTGAGGACAGACAAGGTGAGGACAGACAAGGTGAGGACGGACAAGGTGAGGACAGACAAGGTGAGGACAGACAAGATGAGGACAGACAAGGTGAGGACAGACAAGATGAGGACAGACAAGGTGAGGACAAACAAGGTGAGGACAGACAAGGTGAGGACAAACAAGGTGAGGACAGACAAGGTGAGGACAGTCAAGGTGAGGACGGACAAGGTGAGGACAAGGTGAGGACATACATGGTGAGGACGGACAAGGTGAGGACAGACAAGGTGAGGACAGACATGGTGAGGACAGACAGGGTGAGGACAGACAGGGTGAGGACAGACAAGGTGAGGACAGACAAGGTGAGGACAGACAAGGTGAGGACAGACAAGGTGAGGACAGACAGGGTGAGGACGGACAAGGTGAGGACAGACAAGGTGAGGACAGACAAGGTGAGGACAGACAAGGTGAGGACAGACAAGGTGAGGACAGACAGGGTGAGGACGGACAAGGTGAGGACAGACAAGGTGAGGACAGACAAGGTGAGGACAGACAGGGTGAGGGCAGACAAGGTGAGGACAAGGTGAGGACAGACAAGGTGAGGACAGACAAGGTGAGGACGGACAAGGTGAGGACAGACAAGGTGAGGACGGACAAGGTGAGGACAGACAGGGTGAGGACAGACAAGGTGAGGACAGACAAGGTGAGGACAGACAATGTGAGGACAGACAAGGTGAGGACAGACAATGTGAGGACGGACAAGGTGATGACAGACAAGGTGAGGACAGACAAGGTGAGGACAGACAATGTGAGGACAGACAAGGTGAGGACAGACAATGTGAGGACGGACAAGGTGAGGACAGACAAGGTGAGGACAGACAAGGTGAGGATGGATAAGGTGAGGACAGACAGGGTGAGGACAGACAAGGTGAGGACGGACAAGGTGAGGACAGACAAGGTGAGGACGGACAAGGTGAGGACGGAAAAGGTGAGGACGGACAATGTGAGGACAGACAAGGTGATGACGGACAAGGTGAGGACAGACAAGGTGAGGACAAGGTGAGGACAGACAAGGTGAGGACAGACAAGGTGAGGACAGACACGGTGATGATGGACAATGTGAGGACAAACAAGGTGAGGACAGACAAGGTGAGGACAGACAATGTGAGGACAGACAAGGTGAGGACAAGGTGAGGACAGACAAGGTGAGGATGGACAAGGTGAAGACAGACAAGGTGAGGACAGACAAGGTGAGGACAGACAATGTGAGGACAAACAAGGTGAGGACAGACAAGGTGAGGACAGACAAGGTGAGGACAGACAAGGTGAGGACAGACAAGGTGAGGACAGACAAGGTGAGGACAGACAAGATGAGGACAGACAAGGTGAGGACAAACAAGGTGAGGACAGACAAGGTGAGGACAAACAAGGTGAGGACAGACAAGGTGAGGACATACAAGGTGAGGACAGTCAAGGTGAGGACGGACAAGGTGAGGACAGACAGGGTGAGGACAGACAAGGTGAGGACAGACAAGGTGAGGACAGACAGGGTGAGGACGGACAAGGTGAGGACAGACAAGGTGAGGACAGACAAGGTGAGGACATACAGGGTGAGGGCAGACAAGGTGAGGACGGACAAGGTGAGGACAGACAAGGTGAGGACAGACAAGGTGAGGACGGACAAAGTGAGGACAGACAAGGTGAGGACGGACAAGGTGAGGACAGACAGGGTGAGGACAGACAAGGTGAGGACAGACAAGGTGAGGACAGACATGGTGAGGACAGACAGGGTGAGGACAGACAAGGTGAGGACAGACAATGTGAGGACAGACAAGGTGAGGACAGACAATGTGAGGACGGACAAGGTGATGACAGACAAGGTGTGGACAGACAAGGTGAGGACAGACAATGTGAGGACAGACAAGGTGAGGACAGACAATGTGAGGACGGACAAGGTGAGGACAGACAAGGTGAGGACAGACAAGGTGAGGACGGACAAGGTGAGGACAGACAAGGTGAGGACGGACAAGGTGAGGACAGACAAGGTGAGGACAGACAAGGTGAGGACAGACAAGTTGAGGACAGACAAGGTGAGGACAGACAGGGTGAGGACAGACAAGGTGAGGACAGACAAGGTGAGGACAGACAAGGTGAGGACGGACAAGGTGAGTACAGACAAGGTGAGGACGGACAAGGTGAGGACAGACAAGGTGAGGACGGACAAGGTGAGGACAGACAAGGTGAGGACAGACAAGGTGAGGACGGAAAAGGTGAGGACAGACAAGGTGAGGACAGACAAGGTGAGGACGGAAAAGGTGAGGACAGACAAGGTGAGGACAGACAAGGTGAGGACAGACAAGGTGAGGACAGACAAGGTGAGGACTGACAAGGTGAGGACAAGGTGAGGACAGACAGGGTGAGGACAAGGTGAGGACAAGGTGAGGACAAGGTGAGTACAGACAGGGTGAGGACGGACAAGGTGAGGACGGAAAAGGTGAGGACGGACAAGGTGAGGACGGACAATGTGAGGACAGACAAGGTGAGGACAAGGTGAGGACAGACAAGGTGAGGACAGACAAGGTGAGGACAGACACGGTGATGATGGACAATGTGAGGACAAACAAGGTGAGGACAGACAAGGTGAGGACAGACAATGTGAGGACAGACAAGGTGAGGACAAGGTGAGGACAGACACGGTGATGATGGACAATGTGAGGACAAACAAGGTGAGGACAGACAAGGTGAGGACAGACAATGTGAGGACAGACAAGGTGAGGACAAGGTGAGGACAGACAAGGTGAGGATGGACAAGGTGAGGACAGACAAGGTGAGGACAGACAAGGTGAGGATGGACAATGTGAGGACAAACAAGGTGAGGACAGACAAGGTGAGGACGGACAGGGTGAGGACGGACAAGGTGAGGACAGACAAGGTGAGGACAGACAAGGTGAGGACGGACAAGGTGAGGACATACAAGGTGAGGACAGACAAGGTGAGGACGGACAAGGTGAGGACGGACAAGGTGAGGACAGACAAGGTGAGGACAGACAGGGTGAGGACAGACAGGGTGAGGACAGACAAGGTGAGGACAGACAAGGTTAGGACGGACAAGGTGAGGACAGACATGGTGAGGACAGACAAGGTGAGGACAGACAGGGTGAGGACAGACAAGGTGAGAACAGACAAGGTGAGGACAGACAAGGTGAGGACAGACAAGGTGAGGACAGACAAGGTGAGGACAGACAAGGTGAGGACGGACAGGGTGAGGACGGACAAGGTGAGGACATACAAGGTGAGGATGGACAAGGTGAGGACAGACAAGGTGAGGACGGACACGGTGAGGACAGACAAGGTGAGGACAGACAAGGTGAGGACAGACAAGGTGAGGACAGACAAGGTGAGGACAGACAGGGTGAGGACAAGGTGAGGACAGACAAGGTGAGGACAGACAAGGTGAGTACAGACAAGGTGAGGACAGACAAGGTGAGGACAGACAAGGTGAGGACAGACAAGGTGAGGACAGACAAGGTGAGGACAGACAAGGTGAGGACAGACAGGGTGAGGACAGACAAGGTGAGGACGGACAATGTGAGGACAGACAGGGTGAGGACAGACAGGGTGAGGACAGACAAGGTGAGGACAGACAAGGTGAGGACGGACAAGGTGAGGACAGACATGGTGAGGACAGACAAGGTGAGGACGGACAAGGTGAGGACGGACAAGGTGAGGACAAACAGGGTGAGGACAGACAAGGTGAGGACAGACAAGGTGAGGACGTAAAGGTGAGGACAGACAAGGTGAGGACAGACAAGGTGAGGACAGACAAGGTGAGGACGGACAAGGTGAGGACAGACAGGGTGAGGACAGACAAGGTGAGGACGGACAGGGTGAGGACAGACAAGGTGAGGACAGACAGGGTGAGGACAGACAAGGTGAGGACAGACAAGGTGAGGACGGACAAGGTGAGGACAGACAGGGTGAGGACAGACAAGGTGAGGACGGACAAGGTGATGACATACAAGGTGAGGACAGACAAGGTGAGGACAGACAAGGTGAGGACGGACAAGGTGAGGACGGACAGGGTGAGGACAAGGTGAGGACAGACAAGGTGAGGACAGACAAGGTGAGGACAGACAGGGTGAGGACAGACAAGGT
The DNA here is from genome assembly GCF_963971535.1 of Notolepis coatsorum. NCBI lineage: Eukaryota > Metazoa > Chordata > Actinopteri > Aulopiformes > Paralepididae > Notolepis > Notolepis coatsorum. The sequence continues at coordinate 36,563,697 of NC_140168.1, read as the reverse complement.
GAGGACAGACAAGGTGAGGACGGACAATGTGAGGACAGACAGGGTGAGGACAGACAGGGTGAGGACAGACAAGGTGAGGACAGACAAGGTGAGGACGGACAAGGTGAGGACAGACATGGTGAGGACAGACAAGGTGAGGACGGACAAGGTGAGGACAGACAGGGTGAGGACAGACAAGGTGAGGACAGACAAGGTGAGGACGGACAGGGTGAGGACAAGGTGAGGACAGACAAGGTGAGGACAGACAAGGTGAGGACAGACAGGGTGAGGACAGAGAGGTGAGGACAGACAAGGTGAGGACGGACAATGTGAGGACAGACAGGGTGAGGACAGACAGGGTGAGGACAGACAAGGTGAGGACAGACAAGGTGAGGACGGACAAGGTGAGGACAGACATGGTGAGGACAGACAAGGTGAGGACGGACAAGGTGATGATGGACAAGGTGAGGACAAGGTGAGGACAGACAGGGTGAGGACAGACAAGGTGAGGACGGACAGGGTGAGGACAAGGTGAGGACAGACAAGGTGAGGACAGACAAGGTGATGATGGACAAGGTGAGGACAGACAAGGTGAGGACAGACAGGGTGAGGACAGACAAGGTGAGGACGGACAGGGTGAGGACAAGGTGAGGACAGACAAGGTGAGGACAGACAAGGTGAGGACAGACAAGGTGAGGACAGACAAGGTGAGGACGGACAAGGTGAGGACAGACAGGGTGAGGATGGACAAGGTGAGGACGGACAAGGTGAGGACAGACAGGGTGAGGACAAGGTGAGGACAGACAAGGTGAGGACAGACAAGGTGAGGACAGACAGGGTGAGGACAGACAAGGTGATGATGGACAAGGTGAGGACAAGGTGAGGACAGACAAGGTGAGGACAAGGTGAGGACATGGTGAGGACAGACATGGTGAGGACAGGGTGAGGACAGGGTGAGGACAGACAAGGTGAGGACAGACAATGTGAGGACAGACAAGGTGAGGACAGACAAGGTGAGGACAGACAAGGTGAGGACAGACAAGGTGAGGACGGACAAGGTGATGACAGACAAGGTGAGGACAGACAAGATGAGGACAGACAAGGTGAGGACAGACAAGATGAGGACAGACAAGGTGAGGACAAACAAGGTGAGGACAGACAAGGTGAGGACAGACAAGGTGAGGACAGACAAGGTGAGGACAAACAAGGTGAGGACAGACAAGGTGAGGACAGTCAAGGTGAGGACGGACAAGGTGAGGACAAGGTGAGGACATACATGGTGAGGACGGACAAGGTGAGGACAGACAAGGTGAGGACAGACAAGGTGAGGACAGACAGGGTGAGGACAGACAGGGTGAGGACAGACAAGGTGAGGACAGACAAGGTGAGGACAGACAATGTGAGGACAGACAAGGTGAGGACAGACAGGGTGAGGACGGACAAGGTGAGGACAGACAAGGTGAGGACAGACAAGGTGAGGACAGACAAGGTGAGGACAGACAAGGTGAGGACAGACAGGGTGAGGACGGACAAGGTGAGGACAGACAAGGTGAGGACAGACAAGGTGAGGACAGACAGGGTGAGGGCAGACAAGGTGAGGACAAGGTGAGGACAGACAAGGTGAGGACAGACAAGGTGAGGACGGACAATGTGAGGACAGACAAGGTGAGGACGGACAAGGTGAGGACAGACAGGGTGAGGACAGACAAGGTGAGGACAGACAAGGTGAGGACAGACAATGTGAGGACAGACAAGGTGAGGACAGACAATGTGAGGACGGACAAGGTGATGACAGACAAGGTGAGGACAGACAAGGTGAGGACAGACAATGTGAGGACAGACAAGGTGAGGACAGACAATGTGAGGACGGACAAGGTGAGGACAGACAAGGTGAGGACAGACAAGGTGAGGATGGACAAGGTGAGGACAGACAGGGTGAGGACAGACAAGGTGAGGACGGACAAGGTGAGGACAGACAAGGTGAGGACGGACAAGGTGAGGACAGCCAAGGTGAGGACAGACAAGGTGAGGACAGACAAGGTGAGGACAGACAGGGTGAGGACGGACAAGGTGAGGACAGACAAGGTGAGGACAGACAAGGTGAGGACGGACAAGGTGAGTACAGACAAGGTGAGGACGGACAAGGTGAGGACAGACAAGGTGAGGACGGACAAGGTGAGGACAGACAAGGTGAGGACAGACAAGGTGAGGACGGAAAAGGTGAGGACAGACAGGGTGAGGACAAGGTGAGGACAGACAGGGTGAGGACAAGGTGAGGACAAGGTGAGGACAGACAGGGTGAGGACAGACAGGGTGAGGACGGACAAGGTGAGGACGGAAAAGGTGAGGACGGACAAGGTGAGGACGGACAATGTGAGGACAGACAAGGTGATGACGGACAAGGTGAGGACAGACAAGGTGAGGACAAGGTGAGGACAGACAAGGTGAGGACAGACAAGGTGAGGACAGACACGGTGATGATGGACAATGTGAGGACAAACAAGGTGAGGACAGACAAGGTGAGGACAGACAATGTGAGGACAGACAAGGTGAGGACAAGGTGAGGACAGACAAGGTGAGGATGGACAAGGTGAAGACAGACAAGGTGAGGACAGACAAGGTGAGGACAGACAAGGTGAGGATGGACAATGTGAGGACAAACAAGGTGAGGACAGACAAGGTGAGGACAGACAAGGTGAGGACAGACAAGGTGAGGACAGACAAGGTGAGGACAGACAAGGTGAGGACAGACAAGATGAGGACAGACAAGGTGAGGACAAACAAGGTGAGGACAGACAAGGTGAGGACAGACAAGGTGAGGACAAACAAGGTGAGGACAGACAAGGTGAGGACATACAAGGTGAGGACAGTCAAGGTGAGGACGGACAAGGTGAGGACAGACAGGGTGAGGACAGACAAGGTGAGGACAGACAAGGTGAGGACAGACAGGGTGAGGACGGACAAGGTGAGGACAGACAAGGTGAGGACAGACAAGGTGAGGACATACAGGGTGAGGGCAGACAAGGTGAGGACGGACAAGGTGAGGACAGACAAGGTGAGGACAGACAAGGTGAGGACGGACAAAGTGAGGACAGACAAGGTGAGGACGGACAAGGTGAGGACAGACAGGGTGAGGACAGACAAGGTGAGGACAGACAAGGTGAAGACAGACAGGGTGAGGACAGACAGGGTGAGGACAGACAAGGTGAGGACAGACAATGTGAGGACAGACAAGGTGAGGACAGACAATGTGAGGACGGACAAGGTGATGACAGACAAGGTGTGGACAGACAAGGTGAGGACAGACAATGTGAGGACAGACAAGGTGAGGACAGACAATGTGAGGACGGACAAGGTGAGGACAGACAAGGTGAGGACAGACAAGGTGAGGACGGACAAGGTGAGGACAGACAAGGTGAGGACGGACAAGGTGAGGACAGACAAGGTGAGGACAGACAAGGTGAGGACAGACAAGTTGAGGACAGACAAGGTGAGGACAGACAGGGTGAGGACAGACAAGGTGAGGACAGACAAGGTGAGGACAGACAAGGTGAGGACGGACAAGGTGAGTACAGACAAGGTGAGGACGGACAAGGTGAGGACAGACAAGGTGAGGACGGACAAGGTGAGGACAGACAAGGTGAGGACAGACAAGGTGAGGACGGAAAAGGTGAGGACAGACAAGGTGAGGACAGACAAGGTGAGGACGGAAAAGGTGAGGACAGACAAGGTGAGGACAGACAAGGTGAGGACAGACAAGGTGAGGACAGACAAGGTGAGGACTGACAAGGTGAGGACAAGGTGAGGACAGACAGGGTGAGGACAAGGTGAGGACAAGGTGAGGACAAGGTGAGTACAGACAGGGTGAGGACGGACAAGGTGAGGACGGAAAAGGTGAGGACGGACAAGGTGAGGACGGACAATGTGAGGACAGACAAGGTGAGGACAAGGTGAGGACAGACAAGGTGAGGACAGACAAGGTGAGGACAGACACGGTGATGATGGACAATGTGAGGACAAACAAGGTGAGGACAGACAAGGTGAGGACAGACAATGTGAGGACAGACAAGGTGAGGACAAGGTGAGGACAGACAAGGTGAGGACAGACAAGGTGAGGATGGACAATGTGAGGACAAACAAGGTGAGGACAGACAAGGTGAGGACAGACAATGTGAGGATGTACAAGGTGAGGACGGACAAGGTGAGGACAGACAAGGTGAGGACAGACAAGGTGAGGATGGACAATGTGAGGACAAACAAGGTGAGGACAGACAAGGTGAGGACAGACAATGTGAGGATGTACAAGGTGAGGACGGACAAGGTGAGGACAGACAAGGTGAGGATGTACAAGGTGAGGACGGACAAGGTGAGGATGTACAAGGTGAGGACGGACAAGGTGAGGACAGACAAGGTGAGGACAAGGTGAGGACAGACAAGGTGAGGACGGACAAGGTGAGGACAGACACGGTGAGGACAGACAAGGTGAGTACAGACAATGTGAGGATAAGGTGAGGACAGACAAGGTGAGGACGGACAAGGTGAGGACAGACAAGGTGAGGACGGACAAGGTGAGGACAGACAAGGTGAGGACGGACAAGGTGAGGACAGACAGGGTGAGGACAGACAAGGTGAGGACAGACAAGGTGAGGACAGACAATGTGAGGACAGACAAGGTGAGGACAGACAATGTGAGGACGGACAAGGTGAGGACAGACAGGGTGATGACGGACAAGGTGAGGACAGACAAGGTGATGACAGACAAGGTGAGGACAGACAAGGTGAGGACGGACAAGGTGAGGACAGACAAGGTGAGGACAGACAAGGTGAGGACAGACAGGGTGAGGACAGACAAGGTGAGGATGGACAAGGTGAGGACGGACAAGGTGAGTACAGACAAGGTGAGGACGGACAAGGTGAGGACGGACAAGGTGAGGACAGACAAGGTGAGGACAGACAAGGTGAGGACGGAAAAGGTGAGGACAGACAAGGTGAGGACAGACAAGGTGAGGACGGAAAAGGTGAGGACAGACAAGGTGAGGACTGACAAGGTGAGGACAGACAGGGTGAGGACAAGGTGAGGACAAGGTGAGGACAAGGTGAGGACAGACAGGGTGAGGACGGACAAGGTGAGGACGGAAAAGGTGAGGACGGACAAGGTGAGGACAGACAAGGTGATGACGGACAAGGTGAGGACAGACAAGGTGAGGACAAGGTGAGGACAGACAAGGTGAGGACAGACAAGGTGAGGACAGACACGGTGATGATGGACAATGTGAGGACAAACAAGGTGAGGACAGACAAGGTGAGGACAGACAATGTGAGGACAGACAAGGTGAGGACAAGGTGAGGACAGACAAGGTGAGGATGGACAAGGTGAGGACAGACAAGGTGAGGACAGACAAGGTGAGGACAGACAAGGTGAGGATGGACAATGTGAGGACAAACAAGGTGAGGACAGACAAGGTGAGGACAGACAAGGTGAGGATGTACAAGGTGAGGACGGACAAGGTGAGGATGTACAAGGTGAGGACGGACAAGGTGAGGACAGACAAGGTGAGGACGGACAAGGTGAGGACAGACACAGTGAGGACAGACAAGGTGAGGACAGACAAGGTGAGGACAGACAAGGTGAGGACAGACAAGGTGAGGACATACAAGGTGATGACAGACAAGGTGAGGACAGACAAGGTGAGGACATGGTGAGGATGGACACGGTGAGGACAGACAAGGTGAGGACAAGGTGAGGACAGACAAGGTGAGGACGGACAAGGTGAGGACAAGGTGAGGACAGACAAGGTGAGGACAGACAAGGTGAGGACGGACACGGTGAGGACAAGGTGAGGACAGACAAGGTGAGGACGGACACGGTGAGGACAAGGTGAGGACAGACAAGGTGAGGACGGACAAGGTGTGGACGGACAAGGTGTGTGTGTGTCTGTGTGTGCATCAGGGGCGTTTTTAGGGTTAGAAAACATTGGGGGCTTTGCAAAACAATACACACAGTGATTTGCAAAACACTAAACACACTTGCATTACATTAGACACAGAATGTCAAATTACCACACATATGAGCCAATTGGTTAAACACAGCCATCAGATGCACAAACACACCATTGCTTAATTGTAGATACACCAATCAGGTTTAAGCACTATAAAAATGCAGCAGGTGAGTTCACCTGTCTTCAACCAAAATGGAAGGAGAGTGAAGTACTGTACACAGAGAACGTGAAAATATACAATACATCCACCAAACACTACACAAGACAACCAATGATGCAGACTGATGAAAATATACATTTTCTCCCATTTTCCCAAATCAGTCAACATGGAGAATCACAACAAAAAATTATCTTGCCAGATCCAGCTAGGCAAAGAGATAATGTCAAGTATTTTCTGTTTAAACTTTTTCAAACTAAAATTTGTTTTACTGTAATTTTAACCTGTACTGGATACAGTATTTTATGTTTGTCTGATATTTGCTGAGCTTACAGTGTTATGCACATAGTAGCATGAAAACTGGGACATGTATTGTTGTGATTCTCCATGTTGAAATGTTGACTGATTTGGTTATATGGAGAGAACATTTATATTTTCATCCGTCTGCATCATTGATTTGGGTATATGTAGAGAAAATGTAATTTTTTTATCAGTCTGTGTAACTGAGGGGTACAATTCCCTGACTGTATTGATAAGTATGGTATCATTAAACCACTACCGCTTGATGTACTTTAACTTCTGGCCATACAGTACACGATATCTAAGTATGATGAACACTTTCCCACATATGAAATCAGGTCCACACAAATATAACAGTCGAAGGTTTAATATAGCAAAAGGTATATACAACATTCACTTAATTACAATTATGATTTGAATGCACTTGTAAGGCAAATGAGTATTCGTAGGCAAATCAACACTGAATGTCCAATCTCTGGTTACGCAGGAAGCAAGTATACAACCTGGTTCTTTAGGGAACTATAGCGATGGTACTTAAGGATTATAGCGGGATACTAAAGGGGTCCTGCTGGTTGTAAGTCAGTAGGGGGGGGGGGTTTGGAGAGCCGTCAGCTGCATCCCATCTGGCCAACGATTCCTGGGGAGAATTCAGGTACAGAACACAGTGCCCGCAGGATCTTGATCCACCGATGAATACACTTGGGCCCTCTTGTAGACGGTAGCTGTAGGCTGTAGGTCCACAACGAAGGAGAAGCGAGGCGGCCTCGGTCTGGGTTGAGCGCCGTCTCACCTGGGCTCCTCTCGGGGGTAATTCCAACACTCACCGGCGTTGGCTGTTATCCGCTCCACAAATCAAAGCACCCAAAGCAAATAGATATTCCATGCCGTATAGGCTCAGCAGTCGTCCGGGTAGGTAATCCAATGTGCAGGTCCCCCTCGGTCCTCGTCTAGAACTCCTCGGATGCAAGCACCACACGTGGTCTGCCCAGCCTGGTTAAGCTTCTAGATAACACGAGGAGGCGATGGGGGTGCTACTCACTTTAGAACTCGATACCGCACGATGCACCATAATAGACTATTATTAACTTAATAGAAATACGTCCCACTCGACGGTACAGTGCCAAACTATGACAATTCAGCTATGAATTTACACGAGGTCTCAATGCCTATTCTGGGGCCAAATAGGCCATACTGCACCACACGTGGGTCGTGGGTGAGGCTTCACGTCTGTTACTAGGTTGGAGGGTAAAGGACTAATGGACTAAAAGAAAGTTCTACTTTACTTGCGCCATATTTATATGCACGGTGAACAAATAGTACCATTCGTATTTCGGTAGCCGTATTCCTACGCGGAACCGGGGCTAGTTGGGACATGTTCGTCGGCACTATTGAACTTGACTCAAGGGGCTTGTCTGCTGGCGCCAGGTTCTTGTCCAATGAGAGAATGAACTATTATGGGCTGTAGTAGACTAAAGGGATATTCAGTGTATATGTACAAAGAATATACAAGGGATATCAAACGATATACAAATACTATTAAATATATATCCATAAATAAATATATATATTCGGTTTAATCTGATCCTTCACAACAGCCGCCCCCTAATTAGTCCCACCTAATTAGCTAAGCAGAGACAGATTAACCGCACTGTCTACCACTCAAGGTCCGCCGTAAGGGTCAGTCAACTCACAAAGTCGTGGGGTCATGGTCGTCATCGATAGTGTCTGGGAGTCTTGGCAGTTCTATTAGCCTCGCCACGGGTCGTGTGTAAGTCCGCCCTTGGACGAGCACTTCAGCTGCTCGGACCTTGCCATCGGCACCGGTGATCACTTTGCTTACGCGGCCAGCCGGCCACATAGCTCTGGGTAGTGACTGGTCGATAATCATGATGACTGTTCCTTCTGTCAAATTGTCTCTCTCTTTTACCCACTTCTGGCGGGTCTGTAGAGACGGTAGATAGTGGAGCAGGAAGCTATTCCAAAACTTGTCAGCCAGTACTTGACTGTACCTCCACATTCTTCGGCCGTTCGCTTCTTCAGGCCGGTACATTGTCTGGGGTAGCGCGGGGTCCAGCCGCCCCATCAAGAGTGTGTTGGGGGTGACTGGGTCGACATCTGCTACATCACTTGAGACGTAACCGAGGGGCTTGGAGTTCAATACTCCCTCGATCTCCGTGAGGACTGTCATTAGGACTTCTTCCGCCACAGTCTGGGCCCCAAGCACGGCGTACAGGGCTGTCTTTATAGAACGTACTTCTCGTTCCCAGGTTCCACCGAAGTGGGGTGCGTTCGGGGGATTAAACTGGAAGTCAATCTGGGATGGAGCGAGGTGGGTCTTAAGTTCTGGGCCCATAGCTTGGAAGCTCTCTCTCAGCTCTCTTTCTCCGCCTTTGAAGTTTGTCCCGTGATCAGACAACAATGTAGACGGTTTTCCCTTCCGCGATGTGAATCTTCGGAAGGCCATAAGGAATGAGTCTGTGCTCATGGTTGGAAGGAGTTCGATATGTATCGCTCTGGTGGTCATGCATTTGAATACAATACCCCACCGCTTCTCGGTTCCTCTTCCTTTCTTTATATACAACGGGCCAAAACAGTCCATGCCTGTGGAGTGAAAGGGCTTGTCGCCGAGTCGGAGGCGACAGGGAGGTAGGTCAGCCATCCGGGGTATGCTGGGCTGCGCGCGCCACTTTCGGCAGTCTAGACAGGTTCGCTGGAAGCGTCGCACTGCTTCTCTCCCTTGAAGTATCCAATAGCGACGTCTGATCTCCGCGAAGACTCTCTCTGCTCCTGCGTGGTGCACATCCTCGTCGTATTTCTTTATGATCAGCTCTGTGACCTTGTGTCGGCTGTTCAAGACTATCGGGTACTTAACGTCATCCGGTAGGTCGGGGGCTCTCCGCAGACGACCACCCACTCTGATGAGATTATGGGCGTCACTCTCGGGTGCCAGGTGGAGCAGTCTGCTGTCTGATGGGACGGGCTTTCCTCCCTGTAGACAGTCTAGCTCATCGGGGAACGAGTCTCTCTGGGCTCGTTGTAGTAGAAGAAGTTCTGCTTCTTCGTAGTCAGCTGCTGAAATGTCAGTGGTGGGCTGAATCTCTGGGTGGTGCCACAGGAATGTCTTTAGCTGCGCACTCTGTAGTGTGAGGCAATCATCTATGTTGGGGTCTGTGGAGGCGACTGTGCTCAATCCACAGAACATAGGTTTCTTGTTTTCAGCCTCCTCTTTACTCGCCTCCCGTGGGGTGGGCGTAGGCCACTCTTCTTCCGGGAGCTTGAGGAACTCTGGTCCATCACTGTAGATGTTGTGACGGGTGAGGTCATCTAGGGACATTCCCCGGGTGATGACGTCAGCTGGGTTGTGTTTGGTGTCCACATACCGCCAGCTTGCTGCTTCTGTTAACTCTTGAATCTCTGTGACTCTGACTCCCACGAAGACCTTGTATCTGCATGAATCAGACTTGATCCATGTGAGTACTGTCGTAGAGTCTGACCACAAGATTGTTCTTTGCACCGGGATGGTGAGTTCACGTTGGATTAACGTGGCTAGATGCGCTCCTGCTAGGGCTGCGCAGAGCTCTAGACGCGGGATAGATTGTTGCTTTCGTGGGGCTATTCTTGAGCGAGCCAGGATGAAAGCGGTGTGTATCTCTCCTCCCTTCTCTTGGGCACGCAAGTAGGCCACAGATCCATAGGCTACTTCGGAGGCGTCGCTGAAGACGTGTAGATCCATCTTGCATGTCTCTGGCCTCACTGTGGGTGGGAAGTAGCTGCGGCGTATGTTGACGCCTGGGAGTGAGCGGAGTTCCGTCTCCCACTCTCTCCATGTGGAGGCAAGGTGTGCGGGTATTGGGTCGTCCCAGCCCTGGTCCTTGTCCCATAGTGCTCGTACAATCATCTTTGCCCTGGTGGTGTAAGGTAGAATACATCCCAACGGGTCATATTGTCTGGCAAGTGTTCTGTACACACTCCGTCTGGTGGTCGGTATCGCCGTCGACCTTCCCTGCTTCGTGGTCAGGGGTTTGTGTCTATAGCGGAGCGAGTCTGTTTTGAAGCGCCAGACTAGTCCTAGTGTCATTTCTTGGGCTTCTCCTGGGATGGTCGCCATCCAGGTCTCGCTACTGGCTGCCTTGTCCGCGGGGGAGAGGCTGCGCAATACTTGCGGGTCGCTGCTGGCCCACTGCCTGAGATCAAAGCCGCCTTTGATCAGGGAGGCGCGTAGCTTGAGTAGGAGAGCCTCGGCTTCTTCTTGGGTCGAAACGCTTTGTAAACAGTTGTCCACGTAGAAACTGTTCTTCACACTGTGTCGGACCTCTTCATCTGCTGCTGGGTCCTCTGCGACGTGTTTCTGCAGTGCAAATGTAGCACAGCACGGGCTGCATGTGGTTCCGAAGGGGAGGACTTCCCATTGGTAGATGGCTGGGTGCTCATCTCCGATCCTCTCTCTCCATAGGAACCGCAGTAGGGGCTTATCCTCCTCCACTAGTCTCACCTGCAGGAACATCCCTTTGATATCCCCGCTGATAGCCACCTTGTCCTGGCGGAAGCGTAGTAGCACGCCTAGTAGAGAGGGGCCGAGTGTGGGGCCGGGCAAGAGCTCTTTATTCAGATTCTGGGATCCGATCTGGTAGCTGCAGTTAAACACAATGCGATCCTTGCCGTTGTGGTGGACCTTGTGGTGCGGCACGTACCATGATTCGGTCGTCTGATCGGCCTCTTTAATGTCAATCTTCATTACGTGTCTCGCTGTGATTAGCTTCTCAATCTCAGCGCGGTACACACTCTCTTGAGCGGGGTCTTTGGCTAGGCGCCGTTCTGTGTTCAATAGATACCGCTCCGTAGCTTCTTTCGTGGCGTGAAAGGTGGGCATTCCCTCTCGCCTCAGGAGTGGAGTTGCGTATCTCATCACTCCGCTGACTGTGACTCTCTTTGTCCCTTGCTCGAGGAGGTTTATGGCGTAAATGTCTTCTTTAGAACGAATGTCTTTCTTTTCGTTCTTAAAGGGCATTGTCTCTAGTGTCCATAGCCTCTCGACATGCTGCAGGAGAGTGGTGTCTTCTTCTGTCACTCTGGAGTGGAGGCAGCTAGTGGCTGCTGTTCGGTTGAGAGATTTAGCGAGGGGGCCTTGTAATGTCCATCCTAGGCGGGTCTCGACTGCTGCAGGACAGCCTCTGGGTCCTGTATGGACCCGGTCTATCGGGACTATGAGGTCTGCATGGTCGGAGCCTATCAGCAGGGTCGGGGTGGCGCCGTCTATGAGCGGGATAGGTAGTTGACGCAGGTGCACATATTTATCCATCAGTTTGGCGATGGGGTAGGTGTACTGTGATAGTCCTATTTCTTGGCTGGTGAAAGCATTTGTAATCCTATACCGTCTCTCTGGCTGCCCGCTTGCTGCGATAGTGAAGGAGACATTCTCGCCTTTTATCGTCTTTAAATCTCTTCTTATTGTCCGAATCGTCATCTGGTTCTCGCTCCCCCGCAGTCCCAGCTGGGCCGCAGCGGATGCGAGGAGAAGGGTCTTCTCTGACCCGTCATCAAGGACGGCGTAAGTGTCCATGACTTTATCTTGGTGGCTCAATGTTACACGGACTACCTTTAAGAGCACCTGGGCGCCGCTGCTGCTGGCGGGGTCAATGTACATGACACTTGCCTTTGTGCTGCTCGATGGTGCAGGTGCAGGCTTTCTTCTGTTACTCTCGTGTAGGACATCTAGGTGGGCTCCGTCACACCGACTGCACCTCTTCTTTAGGCGGCACTCGGCTGCCATGTGACTGCGCGCACATCGGTAACAGCGCCTGTTGGACTTTATCCATTGACTCACTTCTTCTGCATTCATCTTCTTGAACAGGTCACATTGTGACAGCCAGTGTTCCTTCTCGCAGTACGGGCACACCATCTTCCACTTCTCTTTTCTCGAGGGGGTACTGTGGTTCTTACTGCTCGGTACTGATTCTGATTGGTGCATGACAGTCACTGATCTTCTTCCATCGTTTGCTCTCCTAGGTCCCTCTCTGGAGCTTGGTGTGCTCCGCACGAATGTATCCAAGTGTAGGCTGCTGACTTCTCTCATCAGGAAGTCGGCTAAATCGAGGAGGGATGGTTCGGGACCGTTAGGATCACGGTGGTCTCTTTGCCGCCTAAAGCGCTCTTGTCTGGCGGGCGGCAGCTTCTCTAAAATCCTCTCGACGTTAGAGTTGGCGTATAGCTCGTGCATACCCTTTTCTCGTTGCGCTCCCAGCATCCCTACCAGGGACTGCACTTTTATAGACAGGTCGTCTAGTGAGCGATTGTCTGTTGCTGGGGGTAGGCGGTCAATATGCCTTATCTCTTGGATTACGTAATCCCATATACGTCCATATCTCTGGTCCAGCGCTGCTAGAGCCGCGGTGTATGGGGTCGTAGAGGTGGCATAGGCTAGCGCTATATTGTGCGCTCGGGGTACTTTCAGGTGCTTCAGTAATATTGCATACTTGTGGCGTTCGTCAACGACATCCACCATCATTGTCTCTAAGCACATCCGGAGCTCCGTGTACTGTGCTCGATTCTCATGGGTGAAGTCTGGAAACGTCGGTGTGCCAATGTATGACGCCGTGGATGGCTGGCACATCGGTGAGTGTTGGGAGAGAGGCCTCCTAGGCGAGTCTCCTCTTGCGCCTCTCTGTGGGCTGGTACCGGCAGGGTACCATGGCCCGCTGGTCCAGGTGCTGTTCCTCGGGGCTGGTCGTGCGTCATGCTCACCCGTGAATAGAGTCGGGGGTCTGTAGCGCAGCGCCGCGGGGGTATAGCCTGGGCTGTACTGCACCTCCTGGTCCGGTGGAGTACTGTGCTGTCGTCGGGCTTGGTTCTCCTCCTCTCCCTCTTCTTCTTCTGTCAGGTCCTCTAGATCCTGTAGTCGTTTATTTAGCCTCTCCGCAGTGTATGCTGCTCCTTCCTTGTAGCTGGGTCTCGCTTGGACCGGTCGGGGAAGGGGGTCTGCGGGGGGTATAGGCTCTCTCTGGTGGTCAAGTTCAGGGTCGCTTGGTCGGTTAGGGGATGCTGCCCTTGACTGTTGTCTCGACGAGGCCCTTGAACCCCTGGCGGAGGGAGAGGGTGTTGCCTTGGTGATCAGCTGCTCCATTAGCTGCGCTTGTAGTCTGTCGCGCTCGCCCTGTAGTCTGTCGCGCTCGGCTTCGCGCTGGATGAGAGCGATGTCGCGCTCTGCTTCTCTTTGGGCACCGTCAGCGGCGCGCTGGGTGTCGGACCGGTCTCTTGCCATATTCTCTTCCGTCTGAAGGCGTCTCATCTCCAGGCGTATGTGCTCTTCTTCGCTCCGTTGCTGTGTTTGGAGTCGATCGCGTTCACCCTGAAGTCGATCGCGTTCACCCTGGAGTCGATCGCGTTCGGTAGAGGCTGTCAGGCTGACGAGGAACGCCTGTGACAGCATCCTCTCCGCCTCGCTGGGGGAAGATGCTTGTAGAGGTGAGCCGCTCCTGGCTGTACTCCTTGGGGAGTCCTGGAGCTCTATCTCCTCGGCGCTCTCCTCATCTTGTTCCGTGCAGGGTTCCACCTCTGGAGGGTTGTCTTCCTCCCGGAGCTGGTCGGGGACTACTTCTTCGGTATTGGCGGGGGGTAAAGGCATGTCTGTTCCCTCCTGGTCCCCACCGTGAGCTTGGTCAGTTACATTAGAACCCACTAGGGCCTCTGTGGTCGGGGTAACCTGGTCGTTAAGGTCAGACATAATTTTACTTTCTACTTTTACCGCGTTTACCGTCTGTAGAAGGCTAGGTAGTTGACTGACAGCGTAATCCTCTAAGTACTGAGGTGTCTGTCGTCTGCGCCGCGGGCTTCTACGTTAGGAGGACCGTTTCGTGGAGTGTTCATCATAGGCCATTTCAATATTAATAACACTATATTAATATTACACTAGTTACCCTCCGGCTCGAAGGACCAATTGTAACTGAGGGGTACAATTCCCTGACTGTATTGATAAGTATGGTATCATTAAACCACTACCGCTTGATGTACTTTAACTTCTGGCCATACAGTACATGATATCTAAGTATGATGAACACTTTCCCACATATGAAATCAGGTCCACACAAATATAACAGTCGAAGGTTTAATATAGCAAAAGGTATATACAACATTCACTTAATTACATTTATGATTTTAATGCACTTGTAAGGCAAATGAGTATTCGTAGGCAAATCAACACTGAATGTCCAATCTCTGGTTACGCAGGAAGCAAGTATACAACCTGGTTCTTTAGGGAACTATAGCGATGGTACTTAAGGATTATAGCGGGATACTAAAGGGGTCCTGCTGGTTGTAAGTCAGTAGGGGGGGGGGGGGTTTGGAGAGCCGTCAGCTGCATCCCATCTGGCCAACGATTCCTGGGGAGAATTCAGGTACAGAACACAGTGCCCGCAGGATCTTGATCCACCGATGAATACACTTGGGCCCTCTTGTAGACGGTAGCTGTAGGCTGTAGGTCCACAACGAAGGAGAAGCGAGGCGGCCTCGGTCTGGGTTGAGCGCCGTCTCACCTGGGCTCCTCTCGGGGGTAATTCCAACACTCACCGGCGTTGGCTGTTATCCGCTCCACAAATCAAAGCACCCAAAGCAAATAGATATTCCATGCCGGATAGGCTCAGCAGTCGTCCGGGTAGGTAATCCAATGTGCAGGTCCCCCTCGGTCCTCTTCTAGAACTCCTCGGATGCAAGCACCACATGTGGTCTGCCCAGCCTGGTTAAGCTTCTAGATAACACGAGGAGGCGATGGGGGTGCTACTCACTTTAGAACTCGATACCGCACGATGCACCATACATAATAGACTATTATTAACTTAATAGAAATACGTCCCACTCGACGGTACAGTGCCAAACTATGACAATTCAGCTATGAATTTACACGAGGTCTCAATGCCTATTCTGGGGCCAAATTGGCCATACTGCACCACACGTGGGTCGTGGGTGAGGCTTCACGTCTGTTACTAGGTTGGAGGGTAAAGGACTAATGGACTAAAAGAAAGTTCTACTTTACTTGCGCCATATTTATATGCACGGTGAACAAATAGTACCATTCGTATTTCGGTAGCCGTATTCCTACGCGGAACCGGGGCTAGTTGGGACATGTTCGTCTGCACTATTGAACTTGACTCAAGGGGCTTGTCTGCTGGCGCCAGGTTCTTGTCCAATGAGAGAATGAACTATTATGGGCTGTAGTAGACTAAAGGGATATTCAGTGTATATGTACAAAGAATATACAAGGGATATCAAACGATATACAAAT
>NC_140168.1:36525488-36542988 GCF_963971535.1 Notolepis coatsorum | reverse complement strand
GAGCCTGGTGTTATCATTGGGAATGGGTCTGAGATCGCCAAAGTCCAATACCGCCGCCTGGTGGGTTGCGGACGGTATTGCACATCCTTTGAAACTGTGTGTATTTGGGTGTGCGTCGATTATATAGGTCTGGGCGGACTTTACCTAGTCGGGAATGGCAAGCGGTTATAACGCATGGATTGATATGAATCAAACACTCCATAGCCATGAAGTGCTTTGAGAAGCTAGTGAAGGGCTACATCTGTTCCTCCCTCCCCATCAACCTGGACCCCCTGCAATTTGCATATCGCCCCAACAGGTCCACGGAGGACGCCATAGCCCATGTGCTGCACACAGCAGCATCACACCTGGACAAGAGGCAGGGGAACTATGTGACTACAGCTCAGCATTCAATACCATAGTCCCCTCCAAACTCATAGCAGCATGTCAGCAAAACAAAAGAGATGATTGTGGACTTCAGGAGGTCGGGGGTCAGGGACTACAGCCCCCTCAGCATCGACGGGGCACCGGTTGAGAGAGTGAACAGTTTCAATTACCTCGGAGTCCACATATCCGAGGACTTGACATGGACCACACACATTGACAGTGTTGTGAAGAAGGCACGGCAATGCCTCTACTTCCTCAGGGGCCTAAAGAAGTTCCAAGTCAGTCAGAAGATCCTTAAGAACTTCTACTCATGCACAATAGAGAGCATCCTGACTGGTAACATCACCTCCTGGTTTGGGAATAGCACAGCACAAGACCGTAGCAGACTACAGAGAGTGGCCCGTTCAGCCGAACGCACAATTGGAGGGGGGCTTCCCACTCTCCAGAACATTTACAACAAGCGGTGCATGGGTAAGGCTAAGAGAATTATCAAAGACTCCAGCCACCCAAACAACTGCCTCTTTGAATTGCTGCGGTCAGGCAAGCGATACCGGAGTCTCATGGCAAGCACAGAAAGACTCAGAAGAAGCTTCTATCCCCAGGCCATCAGGATGCTCAACGAACAATAACACTATGTAACAACCATCAAATGCACTCACAGCACACACATCCACACGCACACACTCACTTAAACAAACAACTCACTGCAGCACCCACTCTACACACTTTAGAACACCTAAACACACTTTATATTTATTGGTAAAGAATTTGCACTACAACCCATACCTCATTACACCTTACTGTAAATTGTACCTAAATTGTACCTCATCCCATTTCTGCTTTGCACTATATAGTATATTGTATATTAGTATATTGTATAGTATATTGTATGGTAACTCAGTTACTTCTACTCTGCATTGAACATTGTACATATGTACATACTGAACACTTGTGTCCACGTACGTGACTTCTATTTTTTACTTGCTATACTTATTTTATTTTATACTTATCTATTTTTGTCTAGCACAGTCTCTGGAGCGTAACAGAAAGAAGCATTCATGATGAAACATAATACCGATAACATAGATGTGATTTCAAAATAGTAGCGTGTACAGGCGAGAAATGACAATGTTTTTAGTGAATTGCACGTATTGCTGCATAGCTTTCTGGGATTAGACAGGATTATTCTAAAACTGTAGTCATATTCACCACAGGTATAAAACGGGAATGTATGGATGACATTTTTTTCTCATATTGAACGATAGATAGGTGATGTCAAATGGGCAATTTTATTATATCCATAGCTATAATATATAATATAGTTTTAGCCCTGCAAACACTGCCACGTATTCCTATACTTTAAAGCGTTGGCCTTTCAACTACACAGTAAACAGCGCCCTCTGGCGCTGAATGAGTTAATGAACGGCAATTGAAATCTTGTTGAATGCAACCACTAGACAACATACACCATGTAATTATTTCCTGGAGACTGACAATAAGACATTAGATAATAGCTATTTGCTTCAATGCTGTTTTCATTTCATGACAATGAAAAATCAGATACATAATATAACATACTAATAAAGACACTGGGCAGATAAAAGATTATTGCTCGTCAGTGAAGGTGTATGTATCCTCTCAACGGAGGAGTGGTAGGAGAGGACGGGGGGGAGAGGTGTGTGTGTGGTAATGTGTATGTGTGTGTGTTTATGTGTGTGTGTTTATGTGTGTGTGTTTATGTGTGTGTGTGTGTGTGTATGTGTGTGTGTGTGTGTGTCACAGGCAAAACAGGTTCTAACTTGTTTTCTGCATATTATGTTCTAATTGTACCATTTCAGATGTCCAAAAAACACATATTTAGCAAAAGTCAAGGAGAGAGGGTATCTTTCTTTTTTTAAATGTTCGCTTTTTCAAAACATTGGAATTCTAAAATAAACAGTAACCTAACGCGTCCTATCTTAAAGCTGCAGTAGGCAACATGAGCAAGAGTGAGTTTACCTGCCCCGCAGAAATAGAGCAAGCTCTGCATAACGTCTCAAGCTCACGCGTGCACAACAAAGGTCTGCCACAGACTCCCAGAGGCACCAGCAGCTTTAAGCTGAATTAGAAAAAAAATGTAAGATTGATCGGCAGGTGGTTTTGTGAAGCGGTGGTCCTGGGGTCACGTTGAAAAAGGAAAACCTGCTTCCTCTGGGATGTGCGTGGCCTTGATAAGTGATGCAGAGCTTGCTCTATTTCTGCCGGGCAGGTAAACTCACTCTCACTAATTCCTCCGAAGTGGCCTACTGCATTGTAAAATCTCAACTGGATTAAAGTTAAGGAGCTGAGCCGCAAGGAAAGCACAACTCTATACTAAAACACAAAGACAAAAACATCAGATGAGACGGTGAACCGCAGGCAACACCGCAAGCTAACTCGTGAATATGATGAGATGAGGAACGAACATTATGCTGATGGTTATTCAGAATCACAATCATCAAGGCGTCTCCTGCCTACTAAGCAGGCCATGCTTCAAGGCAGCTGAAAGACCCAAAGACCCAATTAGATGATGACAGCCGACTTTGAATTCAGATAATTTTATTGTCACAGCTTTTTTAAATGTACATACATTCAGGAAAATGTGAGATGCTTGTTTTTGCCGGCTCCTCAACAGTAGTAGTTTGAGAAGACAACAATACACAATGACCTATACAATACAAGGTAAAAAACAGCGGATAAATTATTGTACAGTGTAAGTAGCAGCAGTGTGTACATGTAACAAGTGTGCTTTTGTGGTGTGTAAATTACTTGCTGCTTTTGTGTGTATGCTCATTTACATTTACATTTAGTCATTTAGCTGAAGCATTTATCCAAAGCAACATACAAGTTCTGTACGACTAGTCAGCAGGAAGGGTATAACTCCTTCAGCTGAGTAACAATGTTCATCAAAGTGTTGAAACTTGAGTCCTGCAGTGTTGAATGCATATAATAGAGACATATTAGTATTAGAAAGAGTTCATGATAGTATAAGACAGTAAAAAGGTTAGTGTGTTTTTTTGTTTTAGTTTTTTCAAATATTGATGGAAAAAGTGTGTCTTTAGTCGACAGTGAAAGATTGGTCGGGTTTCGGCTGTAATTGTGGAGGGAAGTTTGTTCCACCATTGCTGAGCAGGGACCGAGAAGGCGAGAACAGGTGGCGTCTCTTTGATGACCCACCTGGAGCTTGGATAGGAGTGGGTCTGAGACAGCCAGAAAATGTAGAGCAGAGGGGTCTTGAGGGTGTGTAGTTAGAGACCATTGACCTGATGTAGATGGGAGCTGTTCCCTTCGTGATATGCCAGGTTGAGGACCTTGAAGCGGATTTGTGCGGTGACTGGGAGCCAGGGCAGGTCCCTAAGAAGTGGGGTAACATGGGCTGTGTTCTTCTGACATTGCTCAGGAGGAATCTGCAGGTTCTGGTTGTTGCAGCGATGTGAGCGGAAAAGTTCAGCCGGTCGTCAAGGACAACACCAAGATTCTTGGCTACATTCTCTCTGAAATCTCGGCCAGTGGGGAGGATTTGGCCAACAGGTGAAGCAATTCTGTTTTGCTTCAGTTTGAGGCTCAGAGACATGGATATCTGAGGGAGGAAAGCAGAGGAAGAGTTGAGTATCATCAGCATAGCAATGGTACGAGAAGGCATGAGACGTGATAATGTTACCCATAGATTTGGTGTAGAGGGAGAAGAGGAGGGGTCCAAGGACCGAGCCCTGGGGGACACCCGCCTGAAGGGGGCGGGGGGCGGACAGGGTCTCTCTCCATGATAATTGGTAGGAGCGGTCGTCGAGGTAGGATGTCAGCCATGCCAGTGCAGAGCCAATCACTCCCATTCCTGTGTGGCCTCGATCTTATGGTGAAAGAAAAAAGCTTTGGCAGTAGTAATGGTTTTGGGAAAAGCTAACAAGAGGTAGACTTCGTCTCTGCCACTCTCAGGACCGGCCATGATTTGGAGTCTTTCTGTCAGTAGTCTGTTGGCCCGGTGGAAGTATAATACGGATAAAGGTCAAATGTACGGTAATTGTTTGATATAAAACGTTTTCGGGGGAAGTGTGGGAGCTGTGGGCTACACATCTACAGAGAGAGCCTTTGTTTCTCCACAAGTGGTCACATAATTAGCAGATTTAACCATTTCAGCCTAAACGCATCAAGGCTTTGTTTAGCTGGACAAGTTGTTTGCACGGAGGCACAGGTAAAAGACTGCACTTGCAGGTGGGGTCAAAGACTGCCGGTGAACAGTTTGTTAAATACTTTGTACCAGGCACGTGCACACATAGAGGCCAAGGGGTGCTTGAGCACCTGCCTTTTTGAGCCTCATCAAAAAAGTGCCCTTTTTGAAAAAAAGAAATAATAATAACGTTTTTATTTTTATTTTTATTTTTATTTCGTTACGCATATAGACTGCCCTTCCAACTGAAGAATGTCAGGATAGAATCAAAATATTAGGTAAAGAGAGAGAGATGCCCCCATATTCCCATATTCCCATATATATGAGAGATCCCAATTCCCATATTCAAACACTATTCTCAATAAACTCCAATATGTCCAAAACTCTGCTGCCCGCATGCTCACCTCCACCCGTCGCTCTGATCACATCACCCCTGTCCTCCACGACCTCCACTGGCTTCCAATCAAATACAGGATACATTTTAAAATACTACTCATCACATTTAAAGCCCTCAACAACCTTGCCCCTCCCTACCTGTCCGACCTCCTCCACCGTCACACGCCCACCCATCGCCTTAGGTCTGCAGATGCCAACCTCCTAACACCTCCCACGACCAAGCTCCGGACCTGGGGCGACAGGGCCTTTGCTGCTGCTGCCCCCTCCCTCTGGAATGCCCTCCCCAGCCATATCCGTGATGCAAACACCCTGACATCTTTTAAATCAGCCCTCAAAACCCACCTTTTCAATCTTGCTTTTGACCTCTAATTCTGTCGGTTTATTTTATTTTGTCATGTATTATTTTTGTTCTGTTTTGTTCTGTTTTTTTGTTTTGCCATAGTTTGTCTCTCCTGCCCATGTGAAGCGTCTTTGAGCACCTGGAAAAGCGCTATATAAAATAGATGTATTATTATTATTATTATTATTATTATTATTATTATTATTATTATTATTATTATTATTATTATTATTATTATTATTATTATTATTATTATTATTATTATTATTATTATTATTATTATTATTATTATTATTATTATTATTATTATTATTATTATTATTATTATTATTATTATTATTATTATTATTATTATTATTATTATTATTATATTCCATTGCAGTTTGCACGGCCTCCTCAGCGTGCCTCTCCGTGGACCTATATATTTTATTCATAGCGTGGGTGGTGATGATGATGATGATAGAAACTGCTGTGGCGCATACAGTTGAATGCTGGTATTACACTCATTGAGGGACACGAAGAAGTCAAGTCCGATGGGATTTGGGAATCTCAAATACAAATCGGGATGCATTTATATTAAACAATACAGAATGGGGTCTGTAGGGTAAGCACTTATTCCCTCCCGCCTGAACATTTATGGAGATGTATGGGCCTTTTAAGTCAGTGATAAAAGTGTCTTTCAAGGATAAGTGAGCTCCTGCACTGATTATTATAGTTCAATATTCAATATTTGATCACCAAAACCCCCCAAAAAGCATAAAAAGGGGGCCCCCCGCCCGAAAAGGGCCTTTAAAAATCGTGCTTGCGCGCTACGCGCGCTTGGTTAATATATACACACAAGTGTAGTGCCCTTTTCAGCCTTTGAGCACCTGCCCCTCTAAAGTCCTGTGCACGTCCCTGCTTTGTACCTCTTTAAAAAAAAAAAAGCATGCATGGGGGTCTTAAAGGAAAACCAATCGGGCGAGACGTCAGAGACAACTTCTCGATTTCCCGCGGACCCTATCGGCCATGAACCAGCTGAGAGAGAGCGAGAGCGAGAGAGAGAGAGAGAGAGAGAGAGAGAGAGAGAGAGAGAGAGAGAGAGAGAGAGAGAGAGAGAGAGAGAGAGAGAGAGAGAGAGGCGCTACCTGAGGGGTCGTTACCGAGCCCAACACCTCGAGGCTGCGTCTCCGTCTCTTAACAGAGTCCCGTTCAATTACCGTTAACTCATAATCAATAGGATGACCCATAGGAGAGCATGAGTGGAACCCGGGGCCGCCTCGCCCCGCCGCCTCCCGTTTCCAGGAGAAAAAGAAAACCCTCCCCCCCTATAGATCCTCCCTCCGGGGGCCCCCGTCGATTACGTCAATAACTCGGCCGACAACAACAACAACGACGACGACGACGATGGCGCAACAGAAGGAAAGCGGAGGTGAAGTGGCTCCACTGTGCTCTTCTTGTTTGATGTGCTGCCAGGTGGTGGAGGATGTATGTTTCCTTTTTTCTGCTCTCCTCCTGCTCTCCTTTTCTTTTTTTACGGCAGCCTGTCAGCCGGCCCCCGTTTTTGTGGCCGTCAGAGGCCTCGGCGGCGGTGCAGTGTGGCACTTTTACTGCAGACGCCCTCGCCGGGTCTCGTCCTCACGTGATGGATTCACCACCTAAAGGTTGACAGCCTGGCGGGGACGACACACGGGGGAGGGGGGGGGGGGGGGCTGTATGCAAACGGAGGCTGACACGGAGGGGCGTGTGTGTCAGGAGCCCCCCCCCCCCCCTCCCGACCGCGCGCCGGCGTGAGTTACAGGAGCGGGGGGGGGGGGGGGGGGGGGGCGCTGCGATCGCTTCAATTTCTTTGGGCAGACAGCGATGTCACCGAAAGGAGAAGGGCTTTTTTTTCAGACAGCAGGCTAATGTGAGTATAGCGAGGGACAGTGGGAGAGAGGGAGAGAGCGAGAGGGAGGGAGAGAGAAAGAGAGAGAGAACAGCAATGGGGTATAATGGTAAACTGAAACACACTTCAACCACAAAGATAGCAATAAAACAAGGGAGGTTCTTTAGTCAATGTTCATAATAGAAGCGTACTTGAATTAATAATGATAAAAAAGCAGCCTAATAGTGCTAAATCAATTGTTTCCGTGGAAAAAAGTGATCTTGCTCAGTGTGACGCCTAAAGGCACAAGACAGGCAATGTCCCAAAAACAACAACAATAGTTCAGCATAAAACCAAAGCGCAAATCAAGGTTAATCCAGAAAAAACAAATCTCCTTGTGATCCCTAAGTGTAAAAATAGACAAGTTCAATGTTGTACGTGCCCAAAATTCAACGATTATTGGTTTAAACTCCCTCCAGGAAGGAAAGTAGACGCCAATCAATCAGGACATCCACAAAGTATTTCCTTTACACACACTATTTTCTAACCAGTAAACTTCAACTTAATTACTTTGGTTGCCTTTAACTACCAAGCATTCAAAGTTCCCATGGTTTTGCTAGTAAAAACAGACTCCAAGCCTGGCTAGCCCTTGTTCTCTCGCCCTAAAATAAACAAAAGAAAAAACTGCTTAAAACCAATCGAACCCTGGAACTGGGCATACGGTATGCCTTTTTAGACACAAAGCACTCATTCAGTAACGCAGTAACTCACTCACAATTAGCCGTTCTGCCCCTAGTGGTGGTTCATGGGAAATGCGCTTCACATTGTGGTTTCTATTACATCACATCACCTACTGTGCAAGTATGTTACACAAACCCTTTGTAATATTTAGAGGTTATAGTTAAGTGCTGGATCAATCAAACCACAGCCATTCACGGAGTGCAGAGATCACACATTACAATCAATGGGGGAGGGGGGGGGGGGGGGGTCCATACTGTGCATCATTACCACCTGTCTTTAATAATCTATCTACTCTTACTTTACTAGGTTCAAAGGAATCTCAAGATATGGTCTCGTTTCATCCTCGTTTTAATACAATCCCCATTGTGCTACTTTTAAGTGGATTTGTACAAGCTAAGCTGCTAACGTCCATGGTTTTGGCATATGCTCGTGGACAAAAGGGTAATGTGGGTCATTCAGGCACCCAAGACCATAGATATATAGCTTATGGGTAGGAGAGGATTAGGTTTGGTGAGTTTAAATAAATGGAACGAAGCAGAAAGAAGATGTATAGTAAATTAAAGATCCAATGTCTGACTTGTGGGGAAACAGCACCCTCTGTATCTGCTCGCCTCCGGGCTTTTGTTTGCTATTATACACATTGCTCCCGACAGTGACACAACATACTAGCGTGGTAAACATAATGAAATCCCCAGGCCATCAGGATGCTCAATGCAACACTAACTCGTCCATTCTACATTCATTGCACACACATCCACAGACATGCACACACTTTATACATTCACCTCTTCCACCCGACGGGACCGGTACCGGTCCCGAAATGACATCTGGTCATAAATCAATATTTTTCAGACTGTTGTATAAAAGTAGCGATTTTTATTTCAAACATATTCAAGTATTAACATCATAAACATGTCACAACAGCATGTAGAATGTATATTATCATCAATACGTTAGTTTAGCAATAGGTTGCAAGTGTTATTAGATAGATTTAACTTTTTCGATTTGGTCATGTCTATTTCGTGAGGGCGACCATTTTGGATATTTTGAACCATGGGAATTGTAGTCTTTTTGTGGCCATTTTGTAGCAGACTTCCACAGGTCTGGTTCTGCGTTGAACATTTTTAAAACTACACTTCCTGGAAGATTCTATGGGGTTCAAGGTTCAGAGTTCTGTACAAATTATTTCAATAACTGTTACTATTCGGGATAATAAGCCACAAAAGGTAATGTTTTTGACAAATATTGAAAGGCAGTTAGTTTCTCTTCCCTATTGTTACCATGTAGGAACAATTAGATCTGAAATTAGTTTAAAAACGGTTGCACTGTGGGGGAAATAAAAAAGTACAGTAGATTACAGTAGATTTCATTATCTGTTCTTATGCACGCCTGGTGATACTAAATCCAAATTGAACTCGGGCATTTGAAAGATAATATATGTATATATAAATGTGCGAATTGGCTATAATAAGGTAATTTATAAGCCTCCTATTCTATATTCTATAATAATATTTCAAATTGCATTGGTCCTTTTGGATTTCCACTGCTACTGCCTGTTCCCCCCGTTGTTGTGCCTCATCTGTTTTTCTTCAGGACGTCCATGGAAGTCGCCTCTGTTGTGTATCTCTATCATCCGTTGGAGCTGTGCTTCGTTGCCCGCTTTGCGCATTTGCGCTTTGGTGAGTTTTTGGAACGAACCTTTTGGATTCTCTGTTTTCTGTGTGTTTGGATAACACTGATGATTTGCCGTTTTTGTTTTGTACTGGACTCAGCTAAACTTGTGTGTTGGTAACACTGAAGATTAAGTCACGTGGGATTGTACTGGGCTCAGCTAAACTTGTGTGTTGGTAACACTGAAGATTAAGTCACGTGTGTTTATACTGGACTCAGCTAAGGAGGACTGGACTGCCTCTGTATTCCGTTGGCTTGTTTATTGACCACTCTCTCTCTCTCTCTCTCTCTCCGTTCCTCCCCGAGTTGGATCCTGGAGTAGCTGCAGAGCCGCAGAGGCAGTGGCGCTACGCCGCTTCACCATTTCAATACCGGGACGATCTGCAGAGCCGCAGACAACTCTGCCAAGAACATTCTCCCCTTTGTTTGTTCTTATTGTTATCTCGCTCATTCCTGTTTCAGAAATAAATACGCCCTAGTCTTTGGCTAACTCTGTCTGTGCCGTGCTGTTGGGGTCGGTTTCAAACCACAACAAGCTGTGCATTGGAAGGGTTTTACACATAGCTCTGTTTGGGGGATACGTCTAGCGAATTCTTCCTTTCATGTCATGGGAAATACAGTCGATTCATTGCGAAGCATGCAGTGTTTCACAGTTACATTGTAGGACGTATACCTCCTAATACACAACCTCGTGTAGACTCCTCCCGCCACACCACCCCTCATTTCAATCTACTCTACCACGGACACGAAGTATGACATTTTCCTAGTCGCCAATCCGACACTTTGTCTCACCGGGGGAAGCGTGTTCGCGTCTTAACCGCTGGAACGTCAGCGGAGGATGATGAAACCAAACGAGTGACATTAGCGGTGGTGCAAATAGCTGCAGCAGGCAGACTCGCGAGTGACACAATAGATTGGGGCGATGCCTAGAGACTGCCAGGTGACTGGGTATTGGGGCCGCTGAGCGATGTGATTGTTATCCTCCCCGCTCACTCCAACACAAGCCTTCATTTGTATGATAAACAGGCAGGTTGCAGAGCGGAGCGCGTCCCCCCCCCCGCCCGTCCCCTCTCGTTTAGTGATACCTTTTCAATATCTGTCATCCCTCTGCTCATCCATTAAAGGCATCCCTTTCCACCCCTCTCTCTCTCTCTCTTTTCTTTCGTTCCTTCTCTTTCTGTCTTTCTTTCGCTCTTCTTTATTTATCTTTATCTCTTCTCAATCTCTCTCTTTCTCCACGTTTCCACATTATACCGTTTCTGTCTGTCCATGATGCTGTGGAGGAATGTAAACCTCCTAATTGGTGTCATGTTGTGGCCCCCAGCTCTTTGGTATTCCACTACTGTGGGGATGAAACAACATGGAGCTTGGATTGTGTGGTGTGTGTGTGTGTGTGCGTGTGTGTCTCTGTCTGAGTAGAGGATAATTTACATAGCAGGGCAGCTGCTATGTTTGGGGCCCCCAACCATAGATCATACCGTGCTGTGAGTGTAATGTGACCCTACATAGCCCCTGAGCATAGTTATGAATAGGATTACATTAGCGGGCACAAAGTCAATTAGACACATGGATTAAACCAGACCTCTATGAAGGTCACAACACTGACACCATGCGTATGCCAGTAGCAATGGCTGGGGCCACAACACTGTCTTGTGTGTGTGTGTTAACATGCTTGTGTATGGTGCTAAGTTATTGGAGCTGCATTGTCTCCGTCAGGCAATATTACATGTTACATTGACCAATTATTGTGATTGATATAAAAAAAATTAACTATCATTTCAGCCATAAATCACTACTTTATGTTATTATTCCATTGATGTTTTTCATTTGAACTTTTTTTTATTGTTTATTTAACCGTCTGAGACCAGATTGAGTTAGGTCGACATTAGGCTACTACCTTTCAGAGATTGTAGCGACATTGTGCTCAATTGTGAAGCTGGAGCAAAGGGTATGCAAATCTTAAAGACTCTAGCCAACCATAGCTTACCTGTCACACACCAGCACTACTTTTCTCAGTGAAACAGCTTGTCTAAGGTAAATACATTATGTTAGAGAGGAAATACATCATGTTAGAGAGGAAATACATCATGTTAGAGAGGAAATACATCAGGGTAGAGAGGAAATACATCATGTTAGAGAGGAAATACATCAGGGTAGAGAGGAAATACATCATGTTAGGACAGAAATACATCATGTTAGAGAGGAAATACATCATGTTAGATTAAATAGACCCATGGTTTATAAGAACTGTTAGAATAACATTGAATATATGCCTTGGATTGTACGTGTGATGCAACCATGAACCCGCTCGGACGATGTGATGTCTCTCCCACAGCTGTGCCCAGAACATTTGGACATTATTGACTAATTGATACGTGATTGGGCACAGCTGTGGACAAACAACCATGTCGGGAAAGGACCTGGGGATTGGCTGACAACCAACCCCCCCCCCCCCCCCCCCCCCCCCCCATGCACCTCCGCCAGCTCTCTTCCAGTTTCCCAGAAGGTATGCGAAGAGGTCATGCAGACACACCTGGGAGCCCACAGTCAAGATGGTGGACCATTTCTGGGCGAAGCATTCAGCAGCGTGTTGCATATATTCCCTTCTACAACATTGATTTCAGTTGCATCCTCTACCTATCAATCTCCTCTTTCACTGTGGACGCAGAGGTCTAGCGCCACAACTGTCTGCCTTCTGCCCGGTGTATTCTGTTGGACCAACAATCCTGGGGCTCTATACCCCAGGGCAGCAGCATACAGCCTTTTTGTTGACCCACTCTCTAGGCTGCCTCGCCACGTCCGTCCGTTTCCTGTTTCCCCATCCTGTATTGTTTTTTTTGCTTATAGTAGGTACGTTATTGTGGCCCTCTAAAGACTAGTCGCTAGGCTGAGCTTTGTGTCGCAGGCCATTGTATGATCACAGGCATTGGATTAAGTGCATGTTTAGCCCTGTGACTATCTGTAACCAGAGTGACAAACCTGAGTGGCTCATAGTTAAGAGCGTGAGTAAGTATAGACATAGTATCCCCTTGTGGATGGTCTTCTACACCCCAAACCTTTACTGGGTGGCCATTGGGTGTTATTGTGTGTGTGGAATTTGTTTGCCATTGTGCCAATTTCCCATTGTTGTCTGTGCCGCCATTTACTACTACTCTGGCTCAGTGCTGGTAGGCCAGGGTACCGGCCAAACCATTCTACTAACTGCTATGGCAACGCGGGGTTCCTCTTAACCAGGCTGCGCTGCGTCCAGACCAACCAGCAAGTCCAGAATTAGGACATTTCCTACCCCCATATCCTGTTGTGTTTTCCATACAGTGTAATCAGATTTCCAAATAAAGATGAACCTCTGTAATAGACCTCCATCAGTTGTCTTGCTGTGTTACTGTGTTGGGAACCTGCGGAAACTTGATTTCCTCCACCTGTGGAAGTTGTTCTCAAGAAGGTCATCTTGTTGTCACTGCTCAAGCCACGGCAGGCAGCAATAATGACTCACAACATCCAGACACGACGGAGACAGAAAATGGGAGAAAGCGACCTAAAACAAAAATTGATCGCAGAGTCAAGCAGAGTTTCAAGGCAGCTGCGAGAAAGAGAAGAGAGAGAGAAGAGATAGAGAAAGAGCAGCGGTTGTATTGAATACCCATTACTGATTGAACTGACTGTTAGAAAGTCAGTTTGAACCTGGAAACAGCAGTACAATTACAAGCACTGACTCGTGTATGGTAGATTAAAAGTACTGGAAGTAAAAGAGTATTTTATGAAACTTTGAGATTAGATTAGAATAAAATGTATTGTCATTATACAGCACAAGTACAGTACAACGGAAATAAGTTTGGCATCCAACCAGAGTGCAAATGTGGCAGTAAAGTGCAACAGCAATATATAATGTACAGGTGGTTAAACTGGGTACAAAATATACAAATTAGTACTACAGAGTGTAGTGCGAATCAGATGTATGTACAGAGTTGTAGTATAATAAATAAATACAGTATGACTACTACTGGCCAGCAGCGTAACTAGTAAGAGTAGGATATGTGCAGATATCATCAGTATCATCAAATTCGCAGATGATACTACAGTCATCGGACTGATCACTGGGGGAGGTGAGGAGGCTTACAGAAGGGAGGTGGCGGAAGTGGTTGCCTGGTGTCAGGACAATAATCCCTCCTTGAACGCAGACAAGACCAAGATGATTATTGACCTACAGAGGAGGAGTGTACAGTACACACCTTTGTACATAGGTGAGACAGAGGTGGACAGGGTGAAAACCTTTAAATTCCTTGGTACGACGGTACCCACATCAGTGAGGACCTCACCTGGGCTCACAACACCCAACAGATAATAACAAAAATCCCACCAACGACTGTACTTTCTAAGAAGGCTGAGAAAATTTGGCATGCCACCCAAAATTCTCAGCAACTTCTATAGAAGTACGGTTGAGAGTGTCCTTACCAGCTCAATCACGGTCTGGTATGGAAACTGCACTGCTAAGGAGAGGAAGGCACTCCAGCGAGTGATTAAAACTGCTCAGTACATCTCTGGAGCAGCCTTCCCCTCACTACAGGACATTTACTCTACCAGGGCCACCAGGAGAGCAAATAACATAATTAAGTACACACCCCCATCACAGACTATTCAACCTCCTGCCATCAGGCAGGCGATACAGGAGTCTGAAAGACAGAACTACGAGACTGACAAACAGTTTCTACCCACAGCAGGCCATCAGGCTTGTGAATGCCAGCTCCCCCACAGACACACACCTTCTTGAAACTGATCCCCCGCTCCCTGCTTTTGTTCCAGGCAGACACTCTGACCTAGCAAAGTAAGATTATCATTGTATGGCAAACTGTCGTATGTATGTATGGCAAACGTTTAACTGTGCACATGACAATAAACATACTTGAATCTTGAATATAGATATAGATATTCTACATAATTATAATAATACATTAATACACACAGAGAGAGAGAGAGAGAGAGAGAGAGAGAGAGAGAGAGAGAGAGAGAGAGAGAGAGAGAGAGAGAGAGAGAGAGAGAGAGAGAGAGAGAGAGAGAGAGAGAGAGAGAGGTTGGAAGAGGTGGACAGACAGTGAGTCAAAGGCAATTGATGAAGGATCAAAGGTGCGATGGACACAGAGATGGAAAGCACACCTCAGAAGAGGTGTTAATAATAATAATAAACTGTATTTGTATAGCACCTTTCATGCAAGAAAGTGCTTCGCAGCAGCAAAAATGAGAGAGAAAATTAGCACATAAAGTGCAGACACATCACATTGTTTTTCACATTAGAATCCAACATCCCAATAGGCCACCTTGTTTATGGTTTGATTCTATGGTCGTTTTAAAATAGACAATAATAAAAAGAGTAAAATAGAATAGACAGAGTAAAATAGTGCAATAGTGCAGTGCAATAATGGTTCTGAATTACTGTTTAACAGTTTAAAACCACCTTCACCTTCCCTGTTTGATATCCACAGTTTAAAACCTGACAGATCTTCCTTCCTGTTTGATACCCAAACCTCCCTCTCAGGGCATAGTTCCGGGCCTGGGTCCCCCACACAGTTTTAAAAACCTGACAGTCTTTGTTCTTGCTTAATACCCACCCAGTTCACTACCTGACAGTTTAGAACCTGTAATAAAAAGTTATACAATTGTAAAATAGAATGGACAAAGTAAAATAGTGCAACCTACAGTACAATCAGCAGCGGAGTGTATTAAAGGGGCTATGTACTATAA
Organism: Notolepis coatsorum; assembly: GCF_963971535.1. NCBI lineage: Eukaryota > Metazoa > Chordata > Actinopteri > Aulopiformes > Paralepididae > Notolepis > Notolepis coatsorum. The sequence goes on along the minus strand of NC_140168.1, from coordinate 36,527,709 downwards.
ATGTCATTTTTCAGTCTCTAGCATTGTATTATAGTAATAGGAGTTCGTATCAATGTGTTTTAGTGTCTAAATACCATATTGGCGGATTGCTCAGATTCAGCCCAGCCCCTTTCCTCCTCCAGTAAATCAGGCCATTTTGATTGCGGGAGCGATGGCTAGCGTTACCACCAGCCGGGGACCGGCGTTAGCAACCGGGAGCGATGGCTAGCTCGTTAGCACCAGCTGGGGACCGGTGTTAGCAACCGGGAGCGATGGCTAGCGTTACCACCAGCCGGGGACCGGCGTTAGCAACCGGGAGCGATGGCTAGCTAGTTAGCACCAGCCGGGGACCGGCGTTAGCAACCGGGAGCGATGGCTAGCTAGTTAGCACCAGCCGGGGACCGGCGTTAGCTCTCGGGAACGATGGCTAGGTGCCAACTAGCTAGCCATCGCTCCCGAGAGCTAACGCCGGTCCCCGGCTGGTGCCATCGCTCCCCAGAGCTAACGCCGGTCCCCGGCTGGTGCTAACTAGCTAGCCATCGCTCCCGGTTGCTAACGCCGGTCCCCGAGATGCAAGGTTGTGTGACATTACTACTGTACCTGAGGAACCTCCATGCAGCACACATTCTCCGCCTCGGTTGGCATCCTTTCACAATTTCCACACGTACACCTAGTAGATTGATTTGAGGGTGAAGGAAATCAATCTATCAATGATCAAAATGGCTACAATACAGTACTGCTCAATACCAACACAACTGCTATAGGATGCTAGGATGGAGACCAGGAAAATACTTTCGTCTTGTTTACATCAGGGTCCCCCATTTTCAATTCATTATTACAATTGACATACAGTGGATGCATGTTCCCAAATAACTTTTCTTTATAATTGCGGGGGGACATTATGTCAAATGTGCAGTACTACCAAAGGTCTGGTCGCACGTACAGAACTGTTGCATATAACGGTATGCTGCTCTTTATAAAGTAACGTTATAGCAAACTATTGAAGCAAGCTACTGAAGCTAGTCATTACAATACAGTACTGCTCAATACCAACACAACTGCTATAGGATGCTAGGATGGAGACCAGGAAAATACTTTCGTCTTGTTTACATCAGGGTCCCCCATTTTCAATTCATTATTACAATTGACATACAGTGGATGCATGTTCCCAAATAACTTTTCTTTATAATTGCGGGGGGACATTAGGTCAAATGTGCAGTACTACCAAAGGTCTGGTCGCACGTACAGAACTGTTGCATATAACGGTATGCTGCTCTTTATAAAGTAACGTTATAGCAAACTATTGAAGCAAGCTACTGAAGCTAGTCATTACAATACAGTACTGCTCAATACCAACACAACTGCTATAGGATGCTAGGATGGAGACCAGGAAAATACTTTCGTCTTGTTTACATCAGGGTCCCCCATTTTCAATTAATTATTACAATTGACATACAGTGGATGCATGTTCCCAAATAACTTTTCTTTATAATTGCGGGGGGACATTAGGTCAAATGTGCAGTACTACCAAAGGCCTGGTCGCACGTACAGAACTGTTGCATATAACGGTATGCTGCTCTTTATAAAGTAACGTTATAGCAAACTATTGAAGCAAGCTACTGAAGCTAGTCATTACAATACAGTACTGCTCAATACCAACACAACTGCTATAGGATGCTAGGATGGAGACCAGGAAAATACTTTCGTCTTGTTTACATCAGGGTCCCCCATTTTCAATTAATTATTACAATTGACATACAGTGGATGCATGTTCCCAAATAACTTTTCTTTATAATTGCGGGGGGACATTAGGTCAAATGTGCAGTACTACCTAAGGTCTGGTCGCACGTACAGAACTGTTGCATATAACGGTATGCTGCTCTTTATAAAGTAACGTTATAGCAAACTATTGAAGCAAGCTAGTCATAATTAAAAACTGTTCAATACAAACACAACTAGTCAGAGGTAAACAAGGTAACGTTACTTATAGCAAGCTATCGAAGCAAGCTGGTCAGAAGTAAGTACTAACGTTACTCGCTCTTTTCGGCAAGCCATTATACTAACGTTACAACATAAACTTACCACTCAGAAACGATTTGCAAGCCTCGCTGTTGCAACTCAACTTCTTCTTCCGAAACATAGTATGGGTCGCTCTCTGGATCCCAAATATACGGTACAGCCATGGTAAATGGTAAATGGCTGCTTTTTTATATAGCGCTTTTATCCAAAGCGCTTTACAATT
>NC_140168.1:36517988-36520488 GCF_963971535.1 Notolepis coatsorum | reverse complement strand
TTCTACATAATTATAATAATACATTAATACACACAGAGAGAGAGAGAGAGAGAGAGAGAGAGAGAGAGAGAGAGAGAGAGAGAGAGAGAGAGAGAGAGAGAGAGAGGTTGGAAGAGGTGGACAGACAGTGAGTCAAAGGCAATTGATGAAGGATCAAAGGTGCGATGGACACAGAGATGGAAAGCACACCTCAGAAGAGGTGTTAATAATAATAATAAACTGTATTTGTATAGCACCTTTCATGCAAGAAAGTGCTTCGCAGCAGCAAAAATGAGAGAGAAAATTAGCACATAAAGTGCAGACACATCACATTGTTTTTCACATTAGAATCCAACATCCCAATAGGCCACCTTGTTTATGGTTTGATTCTATGGTCGTTTTAAAATAGACAATAATAAAAAGAGTAAAATAGAATAGACAGAGTAAAATAGTGCAATAGTGCAGTGCAATAATGGTTCTGAATTACTGTTTAACAGTTTAAAACCACCTTCACCTTCCCTGTTTGATATCCACAGTTTAAAACCTGACAGATCTTCCTTCCTGTTTGATACCCAAACCTCCCTCTCAGGGCATAGTTCCGGGCCTGGGTCCCCCACACAGTTTTAAAAACCTGACAGTCTTTGTTCTTGCTTAATACCCACCCAGTTCACTACCTGACAGTTTAGAACCTGTAATAAAAAGTTATACAATTGTAAAATAGAATGGACAAAGTAAAATAGTGCAACCTACAGTACAATCAGCAGCGGAGTGTATTAAAGGGGCTATGTACTATAAATGTCATTTTTCAGTCTCTAGCATTGTATTATAGTAATAGGAGTTCGTATCAATGTGTTTTAGTGTCTAAATACCATATTGGCGGATTGCTCAGATTCAGCCCAGCCCCTTTCCTCCTCCAGTAAATCAGGCCATTTTGATTGCGGGAGCGATGGCTAGCGTTACCACCAGCCGGGGACCGGCGTTAGCAACCGGGAGCGATGGCTAGCTCGTTAGCACCAGCTGGGGACCGGTGTTAGCAACCGGGAGCGATGGCTAGCTAGTTTGCACCAGCCGGGGACCGGCGTTAGCTCTCGGGAACGATGGCTAGGTGCCAACTAGCTAGCCATCGCTCCCGAGAGCTAACGCCGGTCCCCGGCTGGTGCCATCGCTCCCCAGAGCTAACGCCGGTCCCCGCCTGGTGCTAACTAGCTAGCCATCGCTCCCGGTTGCTAACGCCGGTCCCCGAGATGCAAAGTTGTGTGACATTACTACTGTACCTGAGGAACCTCCATGCAGCACACATTCTCCGCCTCGGTTGGCATCCTTTCACAATTTCCACACGTACACCTAGTAGATTGATTTGAGGGTGAAGGAAATCAATCTATCAATGATCAAAATGGCTACAATACAGTACTGCTCAATACCAACACAACTGCTATAGGATGCTAGGATGGAGACCAGGAAAATACTTTCGTCTTGTTTACATCAGGGTCCCCCATTTTCAATTCATTATTACAATTGACATACAGTGGATGCATGTTCCCAAATAACTTTTCTTTATAATTGCGGGGGGACATTATGTCAAATGTGCAGTACTACCAAAGGTCTGGTCGCACGTACAGAACTGTTGCATATAACGGTATGCTGCTCTTTATAAAGTAACGTTATAGCAAACTATTGAAGCAAGCTACTGAAGCTAGTCATTACAATACAGTACTGCTCAATACCAACACAACTGCTATAGGATGCTAGGATGGAGACCAGGAAAATACTTTCGTCTTGTTTACATCAGGGTCCCCCATTTTCAATTCATTATTACAATTGACATACAGTGGATGCATGTTCCCAAATAACTTTTCTTTATAATTGCGGGGGGACATTAGGTCAAATGTGCAGTACTACCAAAGGTCTGGTCGCACGTACAGAACTGTTGCATATAACGGTATGCTGCTCTTTATAAAGTAACGTTATAGCAAACTATTGAAGCAAGCTACTGAAGCTAGTCATTACAATACAGTACTGCTCAATACCAACACAACTGCTATAGGATGCTAGGATGGAGACCAGGAAAATACTTTCGTCTTGTTTACATCAGGGTCCCCCATTTTCAATTCATTATTACAATTGACATACAGTGGATGCATGTTCCCAAATAACTTTTCTTTATAATTGCGGGGGGACATTATGTCAAATGTGCAGTACTACCAAAGGTCTGGTCGCACGTACAGAACTGTTGCATATAACGGTATGCTGCTCTTTATAAAGTAACGTTATAGCAAACTATTGAAGCAAGCTACTGAAGCTAGTCATTACAATACAGTACTGCTCAATACCAACACAACTGCTATAGGATGCTAGGATGGAGACCAGGAAAATACTTTCGTCTTGTTTACATCAGGGTCCCCCATTTTCAATTCATTATTACAATTGACATACAGTGGATGCATGTTCCCAAATAACTTTTCTTTATAATTGCGGGGGGACATTAGGTCAAATGTGCAGTACTACCAAAGGTCTGGTCGCA
>NC_140168.1:36455488-36510488 GCF_963971535.1 Notolepis coatsorum | reverse complement strand
TCCCACGACCCGAAAGTACTCTTGTCGATCTGCGAGACATAAGACACTATCCAGAATAGATTATGTCTTTGCATCACAGAGACTATTTGATAATTATGAAGTGGAAATGATACCCAACGCACTATCAGATCACTGTTATTTACTCCTTAAAGGTACATTTGGTATACTATCCTCCCGAGCCCCAAGATGGCGATTTAACTCGTTGCTGCTTAACAACAAGGAATTCATTACACAACTCAAAGAAGCTCTTATAGTATTCCAACGGGAGAATGCAAACTCGGTGCAAGACCCCAGAATAATATGGATGTCGGTAAAGGGAATGATCAAAGACTTCACGGATAGCTTTTCCTCCAAAATGCGCAAGAATCAAAGCACAAAACTGGATGAGCTGGAAACGCTTTACTCAACGTTATTTAATTCTCTGAAATACAACAACTCAACTCGACTAGAAAATCAAGTTAACGTACTAAAAATAGAGATCAATGACATATACAGACAACAATCGGAAATACAAATACGCAGTACAAGACAACAGCAGTACTCCCATGGTTCCAAACCCAGCCACCTATTAGCCATGCGATTAAGAATTAATGCAACATTTGCAGATATAACTACCATTAGAGCACAACAAGTACTTGTAACAGATCCTGTAAAAATAAACGATACATTCAAAGTATTCTACTCCGATTTATATAAATCAGAAATGACCTTCGATCAAAACAAAATGGACACATTTCTTAATCAAATTATTCTCCCTAAACTTTCAGAGGATGACGCTAAACAGTTAGAAATACCGATCACACTAGAGGAACTCAAGAAGGCCATAACCGCAATGAAAAGTGGTAAGGCTCCAGGAAGAGACGGTTTCCCATCAGAAATGTACCTTTCTTGTTGGGACATAATTGGCCCCTTATTACTAAATATGATCTTATACTCAGTCAAGGAGGGGAACTTCCATAAAATTGACAATATTGCACTCATAACAGTCCTTCTTAAAAAAGACAAAGACCCCAACGAGTGCGGTAGTTATAGACCTGTAAGCCTCCTCGGAACAGATATCAAACTGTACTCTAAGGTATTAGCCATCAGATTACAAAAGCATATGACGTCTTTAGTTCACCCGGACCAAACTGGCTTCATAGGAGGCCGCCTGATCACTGAGAACATAAGACGTATACTGCACGTACTTGATGCCGACAAGGAGGACACCATACCTAAGGCGATGCTGTCCCTGGATGCTATGAAGGCCTTTGACAGGCTGGAATGGTCGTATCTGTGGGCAGTGCTAGAAAGGATGGGGTTAGGAAAAGGATTCATCGATATGATTAAAGTATTATACAAAGACCCATCGGCCATGATTACAACAGGCACAATCATCTCTGAAATATTTCCGGTATCACGCTCTGCCAGACAGGGTTGTCCTCTTAGTCCCGGACTGTTCAATCTATCATTAGAGCCTTTAGCACAATATATAAGACAATCCCAATCCATAGAACCTATCGTAATCAAGGGCACACAACAAAAAATTTGTTTATATGCGGACGATGTAATATTGTTCATGAAAAACCCCAACACCACATTGCCTCATCTGCTCAAGTTGATTGAGGACTTTGGTGATTTATCGGGATTTAAGATAAATTGGCCGAAGTCGGCTTTCCTTCCACTTAACACCCCTGCAAAAAAAGATACAACCCTCCCAGGACAGATACCGATGGTAAAACATTTCAGATGCTTGGGAGTGGAAATATTCCCTACCATAAGACAAACGGTGAAGCACAACTACACAAAAATCCAAAACAAAATCAAAGACGACCTTGATAGATGGGCAAAACTTAAGAACACAGTACAAGCACGGATATCAATAGTTAAGATGGATGTACTACCTAAAATCAACTTCTTCTGTTCAATGCTACCGTTACCCCCTCCAGAGGGTTACTGGAAAAGATTACACTCCTCCACATACAAATTTATTTGGAATAACAAACCACCACGTATAAAAAGATCCACCGCACAGAGAAATAAAGCAGATGGTGGCATGGCATTTCCAGATTTTTTCCTATATTTTAAGGCGTACTCATTAAGTCCATTGACAACATGGTTTGACTCCCAAGCATTAGCATCTTGGAGAAAAATAGAAGAAAACATAGTAGCCCCACATAGACTGAAGGACATAGCATACACTAAACTACCAATCAAGCACTGTGAACGAAAATTTGGCCCCATAATTACTCATGCGATCCGGATATGGCGTGAATCACAAAAAAAAAATCCTAACCCACAAGAATGGCACAATCATACTCCCTTATTCAATAACAATGCTCTCTTAATTGGAAAACGACCTATAAGATTCCCTATATGGGAAGAGCAAGGCATACACTCATTAGGGGATGTTTTTAACAAACAGGGTTTTTGTAGTGATAAAGAAATACGCAAAAAATTTAATCTCACCAAGTCCACATGGCTTTTTCACAAACAGTTAGAGCTATGTTTGAAGTCTCACGGTGTTCCATTAGACAGACCAATTGAACACCACAGATACCACAAATTCTTCTACTCAAGAGAGACATCGAGAGGTTTTGTTTCAGAATTTTATCATCAATTACTAACGTCCTCGTATGAAACCCTCCAACTTGACTCTGTCTGGAGGAGGGATATACCAGACCTGGAAAATGACTTTGATTGGCAAGGAGCCTGGGCAAATGTCCGACTTACATCAAGGAACCCGGATCATCAACAAATCAATCTTAACTATATTCACAGGACATACTTGACTCCTATAAGACTGTGCCGAATGGGGCTCAAACAAGATTCCAAATGCACCCAATGTACAAATGGGGACGAAGGGACATTTATGCACATGTATTGGGACTGCTCACCAGTTAAGGCATTCTGGAAAGATGTGACCCAACAAATATCAAAACTCGTATCTTGGAATATACCTGTACACCCCTCGGTATTGCTGTTGAATGATGTTTTTGAGTTTGCAGTGAATCCACAGCTAAAGAGATTGGTTTTATCGGGTATCACAGTAGCCAAAAAGCTGATCGCATCACGCTGGTTTCAACCGGAAAAAATGTGCCGTAAAGTTTGGTTTCTTACATATCTCGATGTAATTTACCATGAAATATCTACAGCAAGAATTCTGGGTCTCAATGAATCCAAACTGTCAATGTGGTTAGAAGTGGTGGAGAGAATAAAAGCTAGCTTATAATGGTAGTGTCTGGTTAGGTGCGAGGGATAGTGGAGGTACTTCTCAAGGTGGGGTCCGGGAGGGGGGGGTTCGAGCTGAGCATATGTATGTAGGTTTTTTTTTTTTAGATAACAGGTATTATGGGTATATCTTATATAAAACAACTAACCAAAAGGTGATCACATTGGATGTGCCCTGACAATTAATGCTTGTATATCTTATCGTGTGTTGTCATGTTTGTTTATATGTTTGTTTAAAAAAGAATAAAAAAATAAAATACAAAAAAAAAAAATGAAACCAAGTTTTTGAATCTGGCATTATCCATGTTGGTGATTCGTGTCTTGGCGATATATGCAAATGTACGCATATTTAATGAGGACGTGCATCATTTGCATATATAAACATACAATTCAGAAAACGTGCAATATATTTTTTCTTAGTTTATATGTACTACATAACAAACTGGGAAAGTTTCATAGTGATATCTATTCAAATATTCTTTTTGTAGATACTATAAAATTAAGCATTACATCACGCGCAGGAGTGGTTTGTGACCAATAAACCATGCCTAGGGGTGGTCGTTAGGCCCGAGGCGCAGCCGAGGGTCGTTAGACCCCCCTAGGCATGGTTTATTGGTCACAAATCACGACTACAAGTGGTGTAAAGCTTTTATACAACTGCCAGATTCATCCAACCTTATTTCTATACAATAAACACACATTAATCGAAGATTTATTGAAAAAACCATCCGCCAGAAAAAGTTGTTCCCACAACTACAAAAAAGACAAGTTGCCTCCATGTGGAAGCATCTTGAAGTGCATCCAACCAAACTAACACATCCAACTGTGTATTATTGGAATGATTGAGAGAAGTTGCCTCATGTGGAAGCAGCTTGAAGTGCATCCAACCAACTAACACATCCAACTGTGTATTATTGGAATGATTGATTGAACATTTTATTACCAGATGCAGAATGGGTACAATACAGTACGGCTCAATACACACAATTGTTAAGGGAATGCAGACCTACTTTCCATAGAACTTCATTCTTAGATGCTTCTATATAAAGTAGGTAAAACAAATTAAAACGTTTTCTTTGCCCTATAGGAAAAAAACGTTTTCTTCGCCCTATTTTTTTATTTATTTCTTTTAGCCTAAACTTAACCAGTTGGAAACCAGGGGTACAGTAATAAAATTAGCAATCAACCAATCAATCAATTCAATAGACCATGCTCACTTAAAACAGCGCTGCTTCTCTCTCAGTCTGACTCCCCCGCTGTTGCAGACAGGAGTGTGTGTGTGTGTGTGTGTGTGTGTGTGTGTGCGTGTGTGTGTGTGTGTGTGTGTGTGTCACAGTGTGTGTGTGTGTGTGCGTGCGTGTGTGTGTGTATGTGTGTGTGTGTGTGTGTGTGTGTGTGTATGTGTGTGTGTGTGTTTGTGGGTACGCCAGCGTCGGACAGTGTGAGAGAGAACGCTGCAGTCAGTAGAAAGTAGGAAGGAAGACATTTAAATCAATCAATTAATCAATCAATCAATCCGCGATTTTTCTTTTGTTCTAGATTGACTCAAGACCCATCAATTACATCATCCAACATTGTTTAAAGGACTAACACATTCGCTTCATATTTAGTCGTTATGGTGCTTTCAACATAACCATTTGTTGTCCGCGATCTTGTTTTCTCCCGGAGTGAGCCGGGGAGTGATATGTGATTCGGTTGTGGGCGGGTCCTGAGCCCAGGACCGTGGATTGTTGCCAATAAAGACGTGTAAATGGCCAATCAGAATCGAGAAATTTGCATGCCGTTGTATAATAGATACTAACACTAGTGCGACTTCAGGTGATGTTGCCCCCCAGAGCGAGCAGACACACTGCATCCGGAGTACGCAGAGTATCACCACCAGGATGGGAGATCTCCAAACGCTGCTGCATCTCTCCCAGGTGTGGGGAACAACCCTCTAGCATGTTCACAACTCCATCAGCAAAAGATCTGAGGTGTGAATCAGGGGTATAAAAAGTACAGAGAAATTTTAAGTGAAAGTATGGGTACCGTCTCAAAACAAATTCTCAAAACAAAGTCAAAACAAAGTCTCTAAATTAAGCTAAATCGCCGAAATTACCTTTCGTGTCTTTGGCCTGAACTGTAGCAAGGAGATCTGGGAACCTTTCTAATAGTCACAAGGCTGAAGTAGCATCAGTGACTCATGGTAGTGAAAGGTTATCCTATAACCTAGTTATATGAATACTGGCAGAGCGTCTTGCTCCTGCCATTATGAGATAACTCTTATCTCCTAGCACCTACTGTGCTCATGAACAAACAATTTGCACCCATGCACGTGACCAGGTCACGCCCCAGCGTCCTCCTATAAGACGCCGGACATGGTCACACTCTACCTTTCTCGATTTTTTTTTGAAAAAAATACAAACTAAAATTGCTTTTCATTCTATTTATTTATTTAACTGTATTAAACAATATAAAACGAATTGGCCATAATTTACTGAGCAAACTAATGCTTACTGCTGTAACCTACTAATAATACTTAAAGTAAATCTGAAGATTATTATATAGCAGATGCCTTGGATAAGTTGTGGACAACTGTAGCGTGTGCTTGTTTAAACAGAGCCCCTTTCATGACTGTGCTGCAAGCCCTGCTTGAATACATGGGCAGGGCTTGCATCACAGTCACGAAAGGGGCTTGTTTACACAGAGCTGGTATCACTTGCTGGCTGAAATATGGACGAGAGGGAACTAGGTAGCGGGGCTCTATTACTTTTAACATGTGCTTAAACCATGTGTTCTGGCCAACGGAGTATGGTCGCAGATCTGCTGCTATAAAAACACCTATGGCGTTTGTTATTGCTTTGGCCCGGTCTGAATTAATAGCGAGATGCTGCTTGAATGCCACAGGGAGCTGGGTTTGCACTAGGGTCTGTTTCTTCCGTGTACCAGTGATATTCACATTCGGGTGATGCCGTTTCAAATGGGTGATAAAGTTCGCAATAAAGTTGAACAACGCCGGCACGTAGCCCCTTTCGTGACTCTGATGCAAGGCTTGCATCACAAGTGTGCATCACAGTCACGAAAGGGGCTAGCCGGCACGTAGCTTTAGTGCGATCCACCCGTCTTTGTCCATTATTGTGGTTAACTGGGAATCCGAAATGATCCCAAATGGGAGACTTGAATGTTGTGGGATCATTTTCTAGCTCTGGCTTGTCAGTTAAGGCTAATATGCTATGCTGAATTACAGCTATCGTTCAGTGTAGCTGCGTGGGATGAACAAACAACATCCAGTTAGTTGTGCACATTATATTAGGGCCGGGGGATTTAAGTTCCACAAAAAAAGGTTCCGTACCATTGCAATCGTTCGGTGCACAGCGCGTACTGTGCTGAAGGACCACATTGAGGCGGTACAGTATGTATTCACGTACCATTACACCCCTATAGGATAACCTTTCGTTATATTATCATACTGTCATCGCGTCACGCTCCTGCCATTATGAGATATGGGGTAGAGCAGACGCGTGACCCGACAAGTGTACCCCCTGAGGGCCCGTAAGCCCCACTACCAGGGAGCAGGGGAGTCCCGTCCACCCGCCCGTCCTAACGAAGGGGGGGAGGCAGTCAACTCCACCAAAGTGCGAAAAAAGGGGAACCAGAAACCCCTAAAAGCGCACAGTACATGCGGGACCACGTGTGACACAGCACCCCGTGGCACACACCCACACACCCCTACTAGCCCACCGACTGGCGGGATGCAGGGGAGGTCCCAGACCTCAGAACCACCTGGGAAACAGAACCTCCAGTCATGTCCATGAGTTAAAACTTAACAAAGGGACCCGGGGAGGACCAGGAGGCCGCAGCACAGATGTCCTCCACTGAGGCCCCCCCCTAACAAGGCGGCAGAGGCCGCCACTCCACGAGTGGAATGCGCCCTGACACCCCCAGGGGGGACCTGTCCAGCCAACATGTAGCAAAGGGCAATGCCCTGGCACAACCAATGTGACAGGCGCTGCTTGGATAGTGCCTTACCTGCGCGAGGGCCACCATAACAAACAACAGTTGATCGGCAGCCCTGAGATCCTGCGTCCAACTGAGGTAAACCCCCAAAGCACGGACAGGACACGACAGATGAAGGCTCGCCCCTAACCCACTAGTGTGAGGAGGCGGATGAAACGCCTGAATCACAATATCCCTGGAGCGAAAAGAGCTCCGGATATTCTTTGGCACGAAGACTGGATTAGGCCTCAGAGTCGCACCGCTATTGGCCCGAATAGACAGGCACTCAGGCCCCACGAGAGAGCACACAGCTCACCCACGCATTTAGCGGAGGTGATGGCCAAAAAGAACGCAGTCTTCAAGACAGCAGATCCAATGGCGCATGCTCAAAAGGCTCAAACGGGGCCTCCTACAACCGGCCCAGGACCAGTTGGAGGTCCCACTCGGAGACAGAGAACGTTCCACAGGCTTGACGCAGAGCGCCAAGCAGGAACGTCCCACGAGAGTGTGGCTGAACAACGTTCCGCCCCCACACTCGACCATACGCCACTCCCCAGCGTAAGCCGCGGTAGAGGACGGAGCGCGCGCGTACCGGATAGCGTTTACACTGCTTGTGTTGTTTTTACTACCTGTACCCCCCCCCCCCCTTCCCCCATGCTGCTATGATGCCTGAATTTCCCCAAGGGGATCAATAAAGTAATATCTTATCTTATCTTATCTTAACCACAGAATAGTCAAGACGCATCCCCACCAGATTCACACTGTCAGCAGCCAAGCCTAGAGGCTGCCCCAGAACAGGAAGGCAGAACAGAGTTCCGCGTGCGTGAGAGAGGGCCCGCGGTGACCACGGAAAAGGCCACGGCGGGGCCACCAAGATCTGAATCAGGGCCGGGGACCACACAGCTGAGCCCCGGCCCGGCACGACCAGGACCAAGTCCCACGCTCCCAACGTACCCGCCCCAACAGCTGAGCTATCAGGTGTAAGGGGGGGAAAGCGTACAGAATCCCAGATGGCCACGGAATCGGTCCCAGACCTGCCCGACTATGTCTGGACGTAGTCCCCACTCGTCAGGGTGAGGACCGCCCCCCGACATCACACCTGCACCCACATTCACCCTGCCGGGGATGTGGAGAGCCCTCAGGCAGAGCAGATGGAGAACGCCCATAGCCAGAGCCCGACCTCCTCCCTGTCCGACAATATACAACACTGACGTTGTGTTGTCCGTCCTGACCAAAACACGCTTGCCCACCACAAGGTGGCCGAGCCGTTTGAGGACAAGAAGGACTGCCTTCAATCCCAACACACTGAATGTAGCGCATACCGGGCAGCATGGCAACTGCCCCCTACTGCGTTGGTCCAACACGTTCCCCCCCATCCCATGAGGGAGGCGTCGGTGAAGACCGTGACGTGTGACAGCCTGCTGCCCAAGGGGACCCTGCAGGTAAGGGCACCAGACCCTCCCCAGAAGACGAGGTCCCCCAGTACTGACATGGGAACCTTCCGCCGCTTCCATATGTCTCACACCGGGTCCATTTCCCTACTGGAAAAAAGCACCTCTGCATCCTCCCCATGAAGAGGAGGCCAAGAGGGACCACAGCAGCAGGCGCATCACGGACAGCGCCGTAACCGTCCTAGGACGGAACCTCCCGAGCGCGCCAAGAACCCAACCACCTGCAGCCGCTCCGAGAGGGATGCCCATATAAACCTTGAGCTTAGAAAAAGCCCAAGTACTCCACCCGTTGACTGGGAAGAGGAGAACTCTACTTCCAGTCTACAGCAAAACCCAGGCTGGCGAGACACCACCTGCCTGGTATGAGACCTGGCGATCTACCCTGACCGGCCAAGGACCAGAACGTCGTCCAGGGCAGAATACAATTCCAGCGCGGTCTCTGCGCACTTGGTGAAGATGCGGGGAGCCAGAGAGTAGCCGAACGGCAGCCTCTGGTACTCGTACGCTAAGCCCTGCAAAGGAAGCGTAGGTAAGCTCTAGGATGGAAGATCGGGATGCGAATACGCATCCTACAGGTCTATGGAGGAGAACCAGGCCCCCACCTGACAGCATCTAACAGGTGGGATACGGTCAACATTCTGAGCCTTCCATGGGACAGGTCCAGTATGGGTCTGGCACCAGAGAATACCGGGAGGAAACGCCACGCATTGCGTCCTCCTTTGGGACCACGACGATGGCTTGCTTCACCCACAGAGATTGGATCTCGTCGGCCAGAGCTGTCACTGCTGTTGACCCCGACAATAGGGTATGTACCAAACCTGAAAACGGGTGGGGTTGTGTAAACACAAGTCCCCGCCTCAGCGTTCTCTCCATCCACCTCGACATATGGCACTGCTGTAGCCATATGTGATGATAATCCCAAGCGCACCCGCCGCCACTTGGCGCTGGTCCGCCAGGAACCATAGATAGGCGGCCCGGTCCCACCCGCTGTGCGTTGCCAACCCTGGACCCGCCAACTGCGCGAGCAGGGTGTCTCGCGGAGTCGGGATATCGGACCCTGACACTACCAACGAGGCAATCGCACCCAAGGGGGGACCCCAACAGAAAGGGCCGGTTTGTTACGGGGGAAGCTGACATCACACTGGGTGACAAAAGCTCCCCCACTGAACACCTACCCGGCATGGATTGTTGAGGAACTGTTCTACAGCTGGACATGCAAGGCGTGAGGTCCCCACACTGCCCGATAGGGTGGGTTCCTACACACCGTAGCCCTGCAGTGATATTACTACCACCCAAATCACGCACGCCTGCCTGACCACGCCGGTCTTCCGGCCATGGGAGGCACTAACGTGATACCCGGCCTGGCGAGGGCGGGGCTGGGGGAACTCGCGCTGCGACCCCATGGGCCTCAAGCTCCCCCGCTGACAACCTTTGTTGTTGACAGACACAACACCAGGCTCACCAAACACAGACGCAGAAAGTGTGGCGTGGGAGCCGCTTGACAGCACAACATTCTCACGGACAGACCCAGGCCTAGCCAGCAAGGGTGTCAGCCCCTGTCCCCATGAGAAGCGAAACGCGGGGCCGCTTGCGCTTCATTGAAGGCACGCGGCCTGCAGCCAAAGGAAACAAATCAGAGCCCTTATCCCGCTGGTGTTGGGGGTGGGGGGGTGACCGGAGAGCGAGCTAGACACAGCTAGACGGCAACGTTTTTTTAGGGCGTGCTCATTTAATGTAGCCGATCCCTCGGCCGCCAAGGCTGTCGGCCTTGCCATCACCTGTTTTCTTTGTGTCCAGGGTATCTCAGGCGGGGGAAACACAGCCGCTGGTTGAGGGCCTCGCCACAGCCGCTGCAGCAACCTCGAAGGTGAATAAATGAATAAATGAACGAAAACTCCACTAACTCACTGCAGAATGGGCTAGCCCATACACACAAATGTTAAGGGGATGCAGATCAGAGAAAAACACCAGTCCCGCACACAATTCATAGATTCACAAAAAGCACACCAGCCCTAGGCCTCAGCCCATCCACCCATGAAAATGGTAAACAAGCCCCCGTCAAAACTCCCAACATTAGACACCGATTGACCGTCAGCATGAATGGTTAAGAGGAGGGAAGACCTTTTAGTGAAGACAGCCCTCGGCGGGGAACCAGAACAGAGACCCAGCATTGTAGCATTAGCATTAGCCACGCGCAATAGGATAGCTGGGAAAACACCCAAAACAGAGTCATGACGACCATGTTTTCCCAAATATCCTGCCCCTCACGCCAATACACGACTCTGCTGTCTCACGGGACAATGAGCAGTATCACAAATGCTAGCATTAATGCCTGGCAGTGCAGGCCCTACCTGTGCGCAACCTAGCCTGACAGCTAGCCGCCGTGCGACGTCCCTCAATCTGCTGTCACGAGACGAGGAAACCCCAGGACAGGCCCAATGTGCTGTTAGGATGTGCCGAGAAGATTCCAGGGGCTGGTGAATCTCCGGCGAAAACCCAACATTGTGTAATTTCTCTCTGCATTTCATAACAACTAGTTCATGGAGTGCACTGCAGCGTCCATGTTGGAAACAAAAAAAGAGGAAGGTAGATATAGGAGGACGCTGTGGCGTGGCCTGGTCGCGTCTATGCCAAATACAACGCAGTTCGGTTTCCGGGTTCCTCTGATTGGCCACTAAGCCCACGTGACCGCGCTCTAGCACGCCCCCCTTATCGCCCGCTGCCGCGCTGTGAAGCGGAAGAGCCAGCGAGGCGACGCGATACGTGGTTTCAGCAGCAGGCAGCTCGTTCTTATTAATCCCTAATGTCATGTATGTTGTGTATGTCATAAATGTCGATATGAATTTAAATGGGGGGACCCTGATGTAAACAAGACGAAAGGCTTTCTCTGGTCTGCATCCCCTTAACAATTATGTGTATTGAGCTCAGTGGAGGCTGCTGACCAAATTTTTAGGTGAAGCACAAATTATTATATTAAATAATATTTTTTAAACATCCCCAACGCTGCAACACCCCCATTCCTCCCAGGTGTCAGGCTCCTCATTCGCTTCTTTGTTCTTTGTTTCATCGTACAAACAGCCAAAGCTGTCATGTATGTTGTGTATGTCATAAATGTCGATATTAATTGAAAATGGGAGACCCTGATGTAAACAAGACAAACGTCTTTCTCTGGTCTGCATAACAATTGTGTGTATTGCGCCAAAGGGAACACAGTTTCTTGAGTCTGGCGTTGTTGTACTTTATCTATTTAGTGTTACTTTTGGGAGTAGTGGGGGAGAAATGAATGAATGAATGAATGAATGAATGAATGAATGAATGAATGAATGAATGAATGAATGAATGAATGAATGAATGAATGAATGAATGAATGAATGAATGAAAACTTTATTTAACAGATTGCAGAATGGGTACAATACAGTACGGGGCACATTCTACACACAATTGTTAAGGGGATGCAGACCAGAGAAAGACTTTCGTCTTGTTTACATCAGGGTCCCCCATTTTCAATTCATATCGACATTTATGACATACACAACATACATGACATTAGGGATTAATAAGAACGAGCCGCCTCAGAAGAAGACGGCCGCTGCTGCTGAAACCACCGCCTCGCGTCGACTCGCTGGCTCTTCCGCTTCACAACGCGGCAGCGGGCAATAAGGGGGGCGTGCTAGAGCGCGGTCACGTGGGCTTAGTGGCCAATCAGAGGAACCCGGAAACCGAACTGCGTTGTATTTGGCATAGACGCGGCCTGGTCACGTGTATGGGTGCAAATTGTTTGTTCATGAGCACAGTAGGTGCTAGGAGATAAGAGTTATCTCATAATGGCAGGAGCGAGACGCGATGACAGTATGATAATATAACTAACGTTACCTCACTAACTAGCCGACGTTTGGGGTAATTCCTGCTGAATAATCAACAGCAGCTTGAACCTTGCACCAACCGATTCAGCATTCATGTGGTCTCAAATGTATTACATATACCAGTTTCCCACCAGGAAGTAGCACTTGAATGATCTCCCATGTCGGGGGTAATTGGGGATCAAGATGGTCCACAAATTGTGATGTAATAACCTAAAACATTTTGTAGTTCAGTTCAACAACAACAAAACAGAAATACTCATCAGAAACTATTAAAATAATGTCGTCACCAAATGTTTGTTTTTATTTTCAACCAAAAAGCACATGAAGATGTGGAGGTTGGATATCCAAGAACACAAGTCACAGAAACGAGTCGTCTACCTCACATCCATGAATGCAACATAACTGCAGGTGAATGTAGTTACTTGCATATAGGAGCTTAAAGGAACAATACACCCCCATTTGATGACACAAGCACGGAGGCTGAAACACAATGGTTATTTACAAAATTAGCTGTAGAATGTCACTGGTTACACGGATCACCATCCACATCTAATAATTAATTTATTATAGCATAAGGATCATTTAGGACAATCTGCCCATTACTTTTTGAGAAACAGACAAACAGTGCATAAACATAACCCACTTGGTAGAGGTAATTAAAGCTTATATACAGAATATAAAAGGGTGTAACTGTTTCAGGCTGTCAACCAGACTATTTAATGTATTTTCTTTAGCATTGAGAGGGATGATATTGCTTTCCCAATCTCCGTCTCTTGATGACAAATGGTAGAATGTGTAACTTATAAGACTTTTTTACCTCTCTTTTTCTCTCTCTCTCTCTCTCTCTCTCTCTCTCTCTCTCTCTCTCTCTCTCTCTCTCTCTCTCTCTCTCTCTCTCTCTCTCTCTCTCTCTCTCTCTCTCCCTCTCTCTCTGTTCTGTGTTGTCTAATACTTCAGTGGAGGAAGGAGATGAGAAGATGGGACAAATTATAGGAAGGACAGTCTACCGTCTGTCGACTGATGCATTATTGATCCACAGCTCTCATCAGGGTGATAAGTGAAGGATGCTGTATGTGCAAACCTACACACACACACACACACACACACACACAGCCATATATGTGTCTGTGCACACGCACACCCACACTACACACATACACACACACACTTCTTTATTATACTCTGTTGGTAAAATGGTGTGAGTAGGGAGGCGTCTGCAATACCATTACGAACCCACTGCATGGTCCTGTATTATAAAGTCAGTAGTGGACCCAGAAGCAGTACTGTAGGTTGAAATGCAGTAATAAAGCTCACAACTCTTGTTTAACCTGTTCCACCCCAGGTGAAAATCTGCATACAATGTATACCTAGGTAAATGGAATATTGCTCCACTTCTACAAGGGCTATTTGCATATTATTGGTATCTAGGAACATCTATGGACCTCAATGAATGTATTCTCAGTGTCAGAAATATTGTGTCTATTACTAGGCTTGCTTAAATTGTGATGAAACAAAGGAAAATATGAATTATGATTTTTCTTTTCATCTTTGACAGTGAATAAAACCATGATAATAATGACCAAACTTAAAAAACTGCCAGGGAGCTCATTCAGTACCCTCTTGAGATCATGTGTACAAAAGATCTAAGGCAATTAATAAAGGGAAGATGATCAAACTGAAGGTTCTGTATATACAGTACTGAATTCTCCCATCCGGACCAATGCAATTTGAAATATTATTATAGAATATAGAATATATGCTTATACATTACCTTATTATAGCCAATTTGCACATTTATATATATATACATATAGTATCTTTCAAATGGCCGAGTTCAATTTGGATATAGTATCACCAGGCGTGCATAATAACAGATACTGATATTTACTGTAATCGACTGTACTATTTTATTTCCCCCACAGTGTAATCATTTTGAAACTAATTTCAGATCTAATTCTTCCTACATGGTAACAATAGTGTGGAGAAACTGACTGCGTTTCAATATTTGTCAAAAAACGTTACCTTTTGTAGCTTATTATCGCGAATCATAACAATTATTGATATGATTCATTCAGAACGCTGAACTTTGAACCACCATAGTATGTGACAGGAAGTGTAGATCGGAGAAATTTCAACGCTGGCCGATAGATAGCGATCTCTGTACTGTCTATCTGTATGTTGTGTGTGTCATATGATGAATTGAAAATGGGGGACCCTGATGGAAACAAGACGAAAGTCTTTCTCAGGTCTGCATCCTCTTAACAATTGTATGTATTGAGCTGTACAGTACTGTACCCATTCTGCAATCTGTTAATAAACTTTTCAATCAATCAATCAATCATCTCCTCTACAAAATGGCCGCAAAAAAACTACAATTCCCATGGTTCAACATTTCCATTTCCGGTTCCGGGTCAGAATAGACGATCGCAAATAGAAAACTTAAAATGATATAAGTACACTTTTAACCTATTGCTAAACTATTGCCAACCTAACATTTAACATTCTACATGCATTTGTGACATAGTAGTGATGTTAATACTTGAAAACGGTTGATTTTAAAATCACAAATTATTTTCATCATTCATAAAAGACTTTTGACAATATTCCAAACCAAGGTGGGATCTTTTGTCAGATAAAAAAAGATCATATTAAACAAACAAACACACACGCACACACACACACACACACACACACACACACACACACACACACACACACACACACACACACACACACACACACACACACACACACACACACACACACACACACACACACACACACACACACACACACACACACACACACACACACACACACACACACACACACACACACACACACACACACACACACACACACACACACACACACACACACACACACACACACACACACACACGGCACGGTGGTGTAGTGGTTAACACTGTCGCCTCACAGCAAGAAGGTCCAGGGTTCGATTCCCGCTTGGGGACCAGGTTTCCATGATGCCAGTTACCCAGGTGGGGTATCTCCCAGGCCTTTCTGTGTGGAGTTTGCATGTTCTCCCCGTGCACGCAAGGGTTTCCCCCCTGATAAGATAAACCCAATGGAAAAACATGCACAACAACAAGATCGCTAACGCTGTGGCATCCTTGACGAAGACGGACAGGAGCACTTGGATTGGTCCCCTGGCGCGGCTCACGTTGACGCCTGTCTGCTCCCGGCTGCCCTTGGGGGGGAAGGACGACGGGATGGGTTAATCGCAGATACGAATTGCATGCATGCATTGCATGTGTGCCAATTGATGACCTCGGAGTAGGTCCTAAATTATATTATTATTACACACACACGTCATACTGATGGGTGATGGGCCCAAGGTTGATTGCACTGAAGCACAATAAACCAATGCAGCATTAACAAGTCATTATAATAAATGTATTTATAGCATAACAATCAAATAGATTTAGTGACAAATTGATTTATTTTAGAGTTAGGACGTATAATACCCCCCAATTAGAGCTAGAGTATTCAAATTACTTCCTTTGCACCTCCCCTTGAGTCATGCTGCCTTTCAGCTAACGTTCATTCAAAGACTGCAGCCAATCAGCTAACGTTCATTCAAAGAATGCAGCCAATCAGATAACGTTAATACAAAGACTGCAGCCAATCAGCTAACGTTAATACAAAGACTGTAGCCAATCAGCTTATGTTCATTCAAAGACTACAGCCAATCAGCTTAATGTACATTCATTCAAAGACTATAGTCAATCACTGTATTACCTTTCTCTCATTATCATATTACTCTTTATGTAAAATGTAAACACCGCCTGCTCTCTGGGTCCAAGGTGTCTTCTTGCACCCACCACCACATCTTGAAAATAATAACAATAATACAAATAAAAAAAAACTCTTGGGGGGTCTCGACTCAATCTAGGTCACGGCACTGGTGAATACATTGTTGCATGTTATAAAATGTAGCTAAGCGATAGCTCACGCAGGACACAAAAGTCATACGCGTCAATTATTCGGATCAGGTGATCAGGATGCGCACCAATCAGAATGAACAAGGCTAATACCCTAGTCATCAGGGTTGTCTATTGAAGCTGCCTGCTACCATTCATTTTCATTCCACCGATTTCATTCAAAGCGGCACATTGTGTTTGCTTAAAATGGTGTTCTGTTCAATGGTGTTCTGTTTAATGGTGTTCTGTTCAATGGTGTTCTGTTCAATGGTGTTCGTCTGCCTCAATTGTCTGCTCAATCCACTCCTCCAAAGGCCACCAAAGGCCAGATTACTGTCTATCTGTATGTTGTGTATGTCATATATGTTATGATGAATTGAAAATAGGGGACCCTGATGTAAACAAGACAAAAGTATTTCTCTGGTCTGCATCCCCTTAACAATTGTATGTATTGAGCTCAGTGGAGGCTGCTGACCAAATTTTTAGGTGAAGCACAAATTATTATATTAAATTATATTTTTTAAACAGCCCCAACGCTGCAACACCCCCATTCCTCCCAGGTGTCAGGCTCCTCATTCGCTTCCATTCATTTTGGGGACCATGTTTAAATATCATACTTCTGAAGTATAAACAAACTATACTGCTGTGACAATTTCAATAAAACAGACCATTCTGAGTCAATGGTATGCAAAACTGTACATTGGAATATCTAACATGTATTTACCACCTTCCTCTGCACGAGGCCACAGATGGGTTTTATGTAACACAAGGACAATGAATGAATGAATGAATGAATGCATGCACGAATGAATGAATGAATGAATGAATGAATGAATGAATGAATGAATGAATGAATGAATGAATGAATGAATGAATGAATGAATGAATGAATGAATGAATGAAAACTTTATTTAACAGATTGCAGAATGGGTACAATACAGTACGGCTCAATACACACAATTGTTGTTTCAATTCATCATAACATGACATACAGATAGACAGTACTGCTACATCTATATATGACATACAGAGATATAGACAGTACTGCTACATCCAGACATTTATGACATACCAGATCTACAAATATACATTACTGTTTAAGAGTACAACGCATGTCATATAGACCTATAGAGTTGGAAACTCTGATTAAGGAGAGGAGAGGAGAGGGAGAGGGAGAGGAGAGGAGGAGGAGGAGGGGAGAGGAGAGAGGAGAGGGAGAGGAGAGGAGGAGATGAGGAGAGGAGGAGAGGAGGGAGAGAGGAGTAGGAGGAGAGGAGGGGAGATGAGGAGGAGGAGGGGAGAAGAGAGAGGGAGGAGAGAGAGGAAAAAATATTGCAGATGTTGTTAGCTACATGCTAATGTGAATGGAATATGCCAGTATAATAGTATAGCATTATGGCTAGCAGCTAACGTTAGCTCACGTTAGTGAAGTATCATTTGATGAGAGTGGGCGCTGGTTTCAAGAAGAATTCAGACTGGAGATGGTTTTCAGAGGCAATGGCTCAGTTGGTGAAGAAAGTGATTTAATACAGCATACAAGCATGGTTTCCACAGCACAGTAACAAGACGTCCATCCATGACCCAGCTAGACTGAGTCCCTTACAATGGTCAAACAGGGTTTTTATCTAAATTGTTGACCCCTCTTCTCATCAAAAATTAGCTGCTCCAAATTACACGTATTACAAAGGTTTCTTTGATAAACAGGTTTTTAACAACAATGCTCTTGTGATCAGGGGTGGGTCAGGGCCCCACCCTGGGTTTCTGTGTGTGTGCATGTGTGTGTGTGTGTGTGTGTGTGTGTGTCACATTAAACTATTGTGTGACTGATTAGGTCAGTCTGGGGGATTGTGTCCTCCAACCCATGGGGTGTGGCAAGTTAACAACATAGTATGTCTTTCTTAGGCTGGAGACAAATGTGTCTAAAGTCCATATATTAATATTATTTATCTAGCTAGTTTTGATTTAATCTTAAATCAACGGCCCTATGAACATAAATTGTTACTTCATTCCTCTCTTGTGGATCAATAGGATCCACACAAGCAGAATTATTTATGTTTTAATCTCATATCCTAATTTGTATTTTTCCATATTGGTTACCGTTATTTTTAAGTTATTCCTATATTTAGCTTAACTAAATTAAACCATTAATATCTTTCAATGTATGTAACCTATCAATAGTAAGATAACATTTATATTCAGTTTTCCTAGACATTTTTTTAATGAAAATTAATATTAATCAGAGGAGTAATTTCTAAAATTCATAATAACAGAAATAATAATAATAATAAAAATAAACAGAAGGAACTACAAATCAAGTTAATAATACTAAGAATAATGTCGGGAAAGATAATAAAGAAAGGAAATAAAGAAAGAATGTTTAACAATAGAAATAATACAAGAAATAATAGTCCAAAAACTTAGTAAACGAATTATAGTCCATTTGTCATAAATTGAATTTGTAGAAATGTAAAATAAAAATTTGTGGTCGATCTTTGCCGTTGGTCTTCTTCACAATCTGATCTTGCTGGTCATCTGTCGTTCATTTTGTAGTGTTTGTAGTTCATCTGTCCATCTCCTCTCTTTAAGAGAAATATAGTATTTTGTTTCTCTTACATTGTGTTTTGTCATGCAGGCAATCACCGTCTCATGGCCCACAAACTTCCTCCTCTCTTGGGGCAGGTGGGAGAGGTGCAGTGCCTCTGTCTGATGTCAGCCTGATGTTGGGTGGGGATCGGAATCCCGGTCGGATGACAGCTTGTTGTGTGGGCCGGCCCCGGAAACCCCGGTTGGATGACCGCGGGCCTCAGTGATGCCTCCCCCTGATTCCTCTGTCTGGCCAGTGTGTTGGCCGGAGCTCTCAATCCGTGAGAGCTGGGCTTCCTCCCTGGTCCCTTGGTACCCGAGGTGGCGATGTGGTACCCCATTGTTGGGCCCTGACTGGCGCTTTGGAATGTCAGTGGCGAGTATATACATTTAAATGTTTTAATATTTTAATGAAATATGAAATTTCATAATTTTTTTTATATATATGAAATGTGAAATTTCCTAAAAAAAAATATTTTTTCTTTTTTGACCTCTCTTGTTTCTTGAGAGGTGAATCTTACCCCCCAATCAATAGGGATAGAGGCTTCCTTGATTTTTCATCAAGGCTCGCTGTATCTTTTGGGTCTAGTTGTCATTCTTTGTGGCATATGGCCTCTCGATGTCTTTGCACTCTGACAGGTGTGTCGTCAGAATCCAATGTAGTGAAGCCCTCGTTTTCCGTCTGAGTCCTCCTCTCTTTCTCCCGACAGCTGTCGGTCAGGTGTCTCCTCTCTGCCATGCCCTCGATCTCCACTGCTGTTCTCCGCCGATGGTCTTTCTGGCTGAGGGCTGCTCTCAATGACAGCCTCTTTGCTGTCATCCGTCGTCTGGTGCAGTGTGCCACCCTGGGACCACCTCCTGCAGTGTGCCACCCTGGGACCACATGGGCGATCGTGCCAATTGTTGCAGGATCACCAGGTCGTCTCGGCCCACCAGAGTTTCTGATGCGATGTGGTATATAGTTCCACCTCTCTTGACACGCTTTTTTCATCCCCTGTTGGCGTGTTGGGTCGTTGAACCTCTGTGCATGGTTGCCTGGGAGGATCGCCTTCTCTCTGCTCTGTGTAGTTTCCTTGTGGACACATCATTTGTAGAAACTCCTTGGCCATGTTTGTTGTTCCCTAATCTATCTACTCTCACTCTATGTTCATAAAAAACAATACTTAACTAACTATAGTACATCTAATTTCATATTCTGATTCAACCTTGTGTGTGT
The DNA here is from genome assembly GCF_963971535.1 of Notolepis coatsorum. Classification (NCBI taxonomy): domain Eukaryota; kingdom Metazoa; phylum Chordata; class Actinopteri; order Aulopiformes; family Paralepididae; genus Notolepis; species Notolepis coatsorum. Next base: position 36,490,246 of record NC_140168.1, on the reverse strand, counting down.
GCTTTTTCTAAATTGGTTTTCCTTTCTTAAATGTTCAGTTTTATAATTTCACTTTTTATTCCAGATTGTTTCTCTTCTCCACCAACATACGGTCTGAGAATTTAGCCGTGTTTAACTATTTATTTTGCTAATTAATCTATATTTTTTGGTATTTCTCCATACATTTAAAATCATTTTTCTGTTGTCCATTTGCTTATAGAATAGTTTCTGATTCAACGTTCTTATTTCCTACTTATTGTTTCTAAAATGAATTGTACCCGTCTTCAACAATACATGGTCCATCTGTTAACACACTCATCCTGGATGCTGACTCTCACTGTGTTATTTTATTCTGATTAGTGTATTCTATTGTCTGTTTGATTACCTCAGCTCAGTTGCACAGACCTGGCCTATTTACTAATTCTATGTTATTTTGAATTGTATACTATGTCTATTGTGCTTTTTATTTAAGTTAGTTTATATTTCCTAATTTCTTTACCTTGTCTTAATTTTCTATTATTTCACTTGCGTTGTACTTACCTCTCTTGTCCTGTGCACTCTTTTCCATCAGCTCCCACCAGGCAAACGGGGTCGGTGACAAATATCCTTGATTTGTTTTATTCCATTAACTTGTCTTATATGTTCACTTTGTTTTTATATCAACTCTCACTGTGTCATGTTTCTATTCTTATGTGTGTCAAATCGCAAGTGGCCTTACTCTCTGTTTGTTGTGTATTTTTTTTCTCTCCTGCCATTAAACATTTTCAGTCAATATGATTATAGTTTGCCAGTTTTGGGCTAACCTAATTGCAGGACGGCTTTTTGCTTTTTCACTCCCACAAGATCTTTGAATTTTTATTCACTTTGTCTGGTGCATTATTAGTCCAGAGATATGAGTCTGGAGATGTCACTTATTCGGTGTTGATAGTGTCCTCAATGCCTATTGCAATTTCTGTGTTTCACTCTCTTCACCTCCCCTTCTCTGTGTTCACTCTTTCAGTGAGTCTTTGCTCACAGTGATTTTTACGGCTCCTGTAATCGTGAATATGCCTGCCTTAGGTCGCCGCTGGTTTCTCTCCGTGCAGTCTTACCCGTCTTTGGCTATATAATGAATTAATTCATTATCATTCTTCCATACCGGCCTGTTTTCAGCGTACCCGTTGGGACCACGTCGCTTGTTGAGGGGAGGCCTAATGGCCTGCTTTGTCATTGTCTGAGTTGAGATTTCTCAACATTTTCCTTTTTGCTCCAGAAGTGTGATGTAGTCACTAAGTATGCTTCTCCTATTTCCTTTTCAAATTACTGTTCAGATTGTTTTTCAGAGACTTCCTCTGTCATCGGCAGAAAAAAAAAAATGTAACTCCTAATTTGTGTGTGGTGTATATGTATGTGTGTATGTATGCATGTTTTTATATTGCTTCTAATATAGTTCTTGTCTCTCTTACACAAACCTTCAGTTAGGTGACCCTGTTGTTGCCTTTACTCGATGGACCTTTGTCACAGACTCCGTTCTCCCGGCGAGACGCTGTGAAGCAGAACAAGGCAAAAAGAGACATGTTTTACTATATATACAACTGTAATTTCAGATACAATTTCTTCTAAATTTAGCATAAATGTTGTTCTTTTAACATTATTTTTATTGAGAGAATTTGTGATAGAAATATAAAGATACTGTTTTGTTTTCGTTGTCATCTTCTCGTTCATATAGCATGTTGGTTCGTTCTGCACCTGGATTTCGTTCTCTATTTTCTAAACTAATCTAAGATACTTCTAGTCCACTGGCCACTTCCACCTGTATTTTCTCAGAAAAAGAACAAATTATTCACATGTTTTGGTTATTCATAACATTCCTAATATAGTAACTTTTTGCCCATGGAATTTTGTATGCAATCTTGCATTGTCGCCGTAACTTTGGCAGGTTATAGGACCTCGTCCATTTCCCAATGTGGCTCCCCTTACCCTGTTTCAGAAACCATTCACTGGCCTCTTCAAGGTTACGTTGGCTCTCCTTCCCTTGTTTCAGAACTCATTTACTGGCTTCTTCAAGGTTAGAATGATTTAGCATAAAATATTTGGATTACTTCTGCATTTATTCTGTGTCTATTAGTTGTCATAATTTTGACAGGTTGTAGGCATCCGGATTAATCAACCGTCCATTTTGATATCCTCTCTTTGACTCTGTCTAGTTCAGAGTCCACATGACCACAAAAGCCATTGCAGTGACAATTTTCCTCTCTCCCATCTGTGCAGCTTGGCCAGGCTGTACAGGTGGGAGACATCAAAATTGTCCACCATACCATCCTCTCTTACGTTTTCCTTACTGCCACAGCAAGAGTTGATCAGAAACACTGTAGCAAAAAGGAAAATCCATGATTGGTAGTTTGCACAACGGGCTACTACCTTACACAAGTATCTATATTTCCCTACTGGGAATATTTGATTTGATCTTAATATTCAGTTAAAAAAAAGAAAATGTCCGGGGTCTACACCTGGTTGACTTCAAGTCGATGTCACAACCACTTACCAACTTATCAACCCAACACACCTGAAAAGTGTACCTGGAAACATAGCATTGATCATAATATTCTCATAATATTATCATTTTACAAAACAAGAACAGTCATCCCATAGGACCATTAACCCCATTTTTTTGTTGAATACTATAATCCACTAAACAAATCAATAACCAGCTTAATTAGCACAGTGGGATAAACAATCATACATTATAACATCAATAAAAACATTTTAAACTCCAATAACACATCAATAAAACATTTGAAACTCCAATACCCACTTCCACACCATTCATGTCATGTATACACTTCTGTTGCCAGACTTAAAAATATGAATATACAGTATTATATTACTTAAAAGAAAGCCAGAATTTCTTCTGTTATAATGTGAAATAAACATTTCCAATAATCTAAAATAATAATCGTAAGGTATACAATGTTGCCAAATGTTATTTAACAATAAAATGACACATAGATAGTTTGCATGGTCAATCCTGCCACAAGTTCCTACTGTGAAAACATTATACTGACCTAAACTATTGTTTACTATATGCAAAACAATCTTTTTCTAAATTAATTATATTTCTGATGAGCACAGAAATCGGAATTTTGAGCATATTATCTTCATTGACAGGCAATGTAAACCAAACATATCTACTTCACCTAGACACATAATCAGCACAATATAATTGGTTAGTACAGTCACAAGTATATATTCAGCACAGCATTATTGAACACATCATAAACCATTTCATCTGACATATAGTTTTCCTTAAAGACATTTCTCCTCTCTTCTGTCAAGCCAAACCGTCGCATAAGTAAGTGTTCACACCTCTAGGAGTAGTTATTGTCAATATATGTAAATTAGTTACCCTCTCAACTCAGTCGCCACTTGTGTGATTGTTTTCTATCTCTTCTGTATTATAATATTGCAATCAACACTTATGTGTCTATCTATCTATCTATTTATAATTCCATCTATTTGTAAGTCGCAATCTCTGTACAGTACTTATCTACTGTTTTAAACTGAATGCCATAATTTGATGTGGACTCACAACAGTCATCTAATAAACCATTTGGAGGATGTTTTTTTCTCATAGATTATGATAACTATGACAGTTTGGATATTGAATATAGTCAGATATACAAGTTAATTAGGTGAAGACTCGATTGGACTAACCGTTCATTTACAAGTGAGGATTATTTCACAATTTGGGTGGAATATTTTTCAAACCATAGCAGAGTCTGTGTCTGTCTCAACTGTCTCCTATCATTACAAGCTTAGTGAAACTAAATAGTTGCATTGATCAATTCACTTTGCTCCAGTACTAACAATTATATCTAAAATTAAAATAACACTAAATCAGTTACACAGCAACATAGTCAAACAACAAGAGCATACATTATCTAAAGTTTCTAAACCATCAATAAAAACAAATAGAATATATTCAATCACTTCTGGTTTCTATCCAAATACCACTCACGTATACTTTACAAAATCACGCGTTTCTATGTGTTTATGGGTGTCCAATGGTAGCTATGATTTTTAAATGTACTGATGAAGTGAAGGGAAGTAGACTTTTATGTATCTTGTGTTTTATAAATATAAATATGGGTGTTATGTGTATGTATGTATTTAATGTATGTATTTAATACGTAAATGTACTTCTATCAAGCTGATTTGTTAGCCTACAGTATATGCACAAAGTCAAACGTACTGAGTACATCTAAAATGTTCTAATGCAGTGTATTACCTACATTTGCATTAAATATATTCAAAACATTCCCTTAATATATCATTTTAACTCGTCTTAACTAGCATACTGGTATAAACCATTGACTCTCATTAAAACATTAATCGATTTCACTCACAGAATAATTTATTCCTTCATTATTCACTTATTGAATCTAAACACATTTAAACACATCAGTATTCTTTTCTGTTAGCGCCTGCATCCTCAACAGGTCACACCTCCCGCAGTCATTCATAAGTATGCAAGTTGCCCCATTCTTCCGTTCTCACCTTACTTAACATTATAAGCTTAGTAACCACTCACAAATCCTTCTTCGCCCCACCCCTAAACTCTGAGACTGGATCTTAAAAACACTTCTAACCATATAATATAAACCAATCTAAGTCGTTGTTGAAGCTATGGAATTCAAACACAATTCTAAACACTTGATTTTCATAGAAGCAACCATTTTATTTGACTAAATCCCCAAAGTTCCTCCTACTAGTACAATATCCTACCCTACCCTACCCTAACAGCAGACGTTGCTAACAATCTTTTCCCTATTTCTGTTCAATTGTAGTAAAGGCCTCTATGAGTTGAAGTGCACTTTCATTTCATATTTTCCAAACGTGTGTATTTAACAGCAAAAGAATTTCTTTATAAGCTAAAATTTACATAGTTCTAAAGCGCTAATGCCCCCTTTGATACAGTAAAAATATCAGCTAATGCCCCCTTTGATACAGTAAAAATATCAATAAAAAACAATACCTTATAAAATCAAGCCATTGTATTGGATTAAAAATGACTTGTTGTGATTCGTTACCACCTTGTGGTGAAACACGAAATGTCCTCAATGATTTTGAGCAGCATTTTCAGTGTGGCAGGCTCTCTAGCAACTCTTGTAATTAGCTGCCGTCTCTACACATTGGGTCTCATTCCTGAACATTTTTCAAAGATATATTCTGGAAGACTTATCTTGGAACCACTGAGACATAATCAATGACAAGTTCTGAAGTCCTGAACGTGCTGGTAATATGTCTTAAGTCGCTGAAAAGGTCGCACAAATTATATGATCTGATATCTGCTTGGAGAATGGCATTCTGTCTTAAACTCGAAAGCGCGTTCCCGTTTACTTCATTTGCATACAAAACAACGCCTCCAGAGCTCCTTATAAGGCAACTAGTGACGCAGGTGTGTGCAAATGGAATGGCGGAAGTGCTTTGCGAGTCTTGCGAGCCGCGTGATTACGAAACCTAGCGTCAGTCAGTGCCAATCAGAGAGCGTCTCCGAGAAATGCGGCTAGGTTTCGTAATCACGCCTGCGCGCCATCAAAACTAGATTCGATTAATGTATTGGCATCATATACAGCTCGCGGTACACCTGCCGCAGTGCGCGCGCACACACACACACGCGCGCAGTACTGTATATGAATGAATGAATGAAATATAATATATATAGCCTAAGGCGGGCGTAATGAATGAATGCAGTATGGCTTATTATTCAATAATTAAGCCTATAGGCTGTACATTCGTAGGCGCACACAAGACTTGTTATGGAATATTAATGCAGTCTATTTCCACCGATTAGCTTTAGTTCTTATTTATTTATCCACTGTCATTTCAGTGTTGGTGTACTGTATAGGCTATATAGTGTATTTCAATATAAGTTTAATTGATTAATGATATATTTGAAGGAATGCATGTTTATAGCTATATCAACCCCCTCCAATGTACAGTAAATCACCAAGTATGGTTTTGTCAATATTCCAATGTACAGTTTTGCTTGTACAGTGTAAGTCTATCCCCCACCTACCCCTCCTATACCCAACCTCCTCCAACAGTTTCTACGTCAAATGTACTCTCTTTTCTGGACTCTTTTTGTATCACAAACAGTACTGTATTTTCAAATCTGGTATGTCATAAATGTATAGATGTAGCAGTACTGTCTATCTGTGTCGTGTGTGTCATATATGTTATGATGAATTAAAAATGGGGGACCCTGATGTAAACAAGACAAAATTCTTTCTCTGGTCTGCATCCCCTTATGTAATTGAGCTGTACTGTACTGTACCCATTCTGCAATCTGTTAATAAAGTTTTCAATCAATCAATCAAACAAAGGTCTGTCCCTACCAATCAATGGGATACATTGCATGTTGACCTGCATTCTTTCAAATGTATATAATTAATCATTAAAACAGATGTGTAACAAATAAGAAATACAAATTCCACAGAAGGCATTAAATAATAATTATTTTCAATCATTTCACAATAATTGCATAATTGTGTTTGAATATCTGAGTAATTAAAGTAATACATTTGTCCAAAATAGCTGGTTCAGATATGGTTAAGCAGCTGCGCTGTGATCAGATTAATCCATATTATTTATTTTTCCGACATCAAATGCGTAATTTCTTATCGTACAAATATTGTCATATTTATTTTAATTATGATTAAGTAATTAATTCCAAGGAGGCCTGTAGCGTTGATGTGAAGGAATCACTATGAAAACACAGTCTATCAAGTTATAATGAAATTTTAAATTAGTCAATCAATCATGAGATTTGATCGTGGCTGAGAGCAGATTTAAGAGTGCTCCTCAGCCACGATCAAATCTGATCTCAGGAAAATTTGGGGACTCCCACTCCCAGCCCTAATATGTCTTAAATAGGCCGAAATCTGGCTAAGACGAATTTTTTTGTCATAACTTCGTTCGGGAATGAGACCCATTGTTCTCATATACACACAACATTCTTATTGACCCAAGAAAACATCTTTTCCTGGCCAACAAGTATAGCAATATCCGGATCTCAATTCTCTTCTCATTCTCCTTCGCCCTGTAATGTGATTTTTTCATTCATCATAGTATGAGTTTTATTTTTTAACAACGCACATCTGCGGAACACTCCAATTGTAATTAACCTAGCCAATTTCCCTAAACATTTGAATACATACATTACCAGAGCTACCAGGCTTATGCATGTATCTAACGTAATTTCTCAAGCCACCCTAGTAATGCCTATATTTTCCAAATCGCTAAAAATCCACTTCCTAAATTCAGCAGATTACACATTGCATGCGAATTGCAATGTTATTTCCCTCGTTTTCATAGTAAGATCTATATTAACTACCTATGCTAGTCATAAGGGACACTCCAATTGTAATGATTTATAATACTTTGTTTTATTTTTTAACAACGCACATCTGCGGAACACTCCAATTGTAATTATTTAGATACTTTGTTTTATTTTTTAACAACGCATATCTGCTGAACACTCCAATTCCTATACTATTTGCTTACTATTTTGGCCAAACGCCTAAAACGAGATAACTTTAAAGATAGACTTTTACTGTGCTTTTTCAACTCATTCTGTGTGCTTTAAAATACACCAACCTTTTTCCTCTGGTTTTTCTTTCTTGAAATCAGCGCATTTCCTCCATTTTCTGATTGTCCCTGAATCACGGCAACATCTCCTGTTTAACATAATTTCTCCACTTACCCTCTCATGTTTGTGAAGAAAAAAGTTAACCAGGATCTGCTTTTTGCGTCCCTGGATTTTCGGCACCATTTTGAAGTATCATTTGATGAGAATGAAGACTGGAGATGGTTTTCAGAGGCAATGGCTCAGTTGGTGAGGAAAGTGATTTAATGCAGCATACAAGCATGGTTATATTATCGTACTTGGCCATCGCGTCCCGCTCTTAAGCCTATCGAGATATACCTCATCTCATGTACCTATTGTACTCCATCAACGAAAAAACAAGTACACCCACACCTGCCGGGTCCTGCCCCTATGGAGGCGTAGCCTATAAGACAGTAGGCATGGTCACCAAACACTCTTCCTCTATTTTCGTTTCCATCATAACGGTCGCAGTGCACCTTATGTAAACTAGTTGTTACGAAAAGATTAGAGAAATTGCGTAATGTTGAATGCTTACAGGAGGTTTGCTTACCCCTGGCATCTTCGAGGCATGTTTCAGCGACACGTCGGGCCTGTGTTGATGTTTCCTCGTCTGACGGCAGCAGACCAAGGGGCAGCGTACAAGGTTTGGCTATCGAGCCGGCTTGTACAAAGGTAGGCCCTGTGTCATCAGGCATTAATGTTGGTATTGGTAATGCTGTGAAGTATGTTTCGGCGCCAGGGCCGGGGTGGCTTGGTGAACGTTCCACTGCAGTGGACGATTTCCTGGCGATCCTGGAGCACGCTGCTAATGCTAATGCTACTAATGCTACTGCTAATGCTAATGTTGATGCTGAAATGGGTCGTTGTTCTAATAATCCCCGCCGCGGGACATTGCCGCTTTTCCCTCCTCTTGCCCGCTTCATTGATGAAGGTCAGTCGGTTGCTAATGTGGGGGGTTTCGCTGAGTCCTATTTACCTTTTTTACGGGTAAACGGGCTAACAACAGGGTGCAGGCCGGGTGTACCGTGGCTACGTAGCCAGGGAGCTTTGTTCCTGTGCCCCGGCGGGGATGAACGATGTCCCACCCGGCCGATGCTTGAGAGCGAATCGGCTCGGAGGGTGGCAGTATGGACGGATGAGTGGTATACTGCTGCAGGATGGTTTGTAGCGGCGGCCAGTGTTATGGCTCAGTTGGCTAGTGTCCTATCCACATTGGCGTCAGGTAGTAGGGCTATGGGTCCAGCCGACATTGTAAACATGTTGCATGTTTGTGGTGTTATAGAGATCTTGACTCAGTCGCAAGCTATAACTGCAGGGAGGATTAGGATGCTATCAACGTTTGTTGTTAGGCATGTTTGGTTGGAGCACTCTCATCTTGGGGAAGAGGATAGGTTTTCTCTCCTCACGGCTCCTTTTTTCCACGGAAAGACTTTTTGGTCATTCTGTGGAGGCGCAGGCGGTTGTTGATCTGGGTCCTACACCGCCTCACGCTGTGCAGCCAGAGGTGAGAGCACGGTCTCGTCAACGACTGTGGCGAGGCCCTCGACAGGCGGCCATGTTTCCCCCGCCAGTGGTGCCCTGGGCGGAGAGTCAACAGGGTTCCACAAGGCCGACAGCCTTGGCGGCCGAGGGATCGGCCATTTTGGGTGAATTCAGCTTGGATAAAACAAGCCGTCGTCACTTTGCCGCGAGCAGCCCGCTCCCCGTTCAATCCTCTCTCTGTTACCCACGGAAGCGGGGTTCTGATCGTTTTCCTTTGGCTGCGGGCCGCGAACCTTCTTTGAAGCGCATGCGGCCCCATTCTTCACTTCTCATGGGGACAGGGGCTGACACCCAGTTGATGGCTGAGCCTGGGTCTGTCCGTGAGAATGTTGTGCTGTCGTGTGGCTCCTGCACCACACATTGTGTGATGGATGAGCCTGGTGTTACAGCTGCCACTAGCTACAGTGGTCAGCAGGGGGACTCGAGGCCTCTTCTGTTGAATGCACAGCAAGGGTTACCCCGGCCTCGCCTTCGCCAGGCGGGGTATCACGCTGATGCCTCCCACTCCCGTGAGAGCGGCAGTGGTCTGCAAAGAAGAGGCGAGCGTGATTTGGGTGGTAGCAATATCACTGCAGGGCTTCGGTGTGTAGGAGCCCATGGGGTCCTCATGCCTTGCGTGTCTAGCTGCGGAACAACTCCTCAGCATGCGCTAGAGGGGTGTTCAGGGGGGGGGGTGTGTGTCAACCAGTTTGATGACAGCTTCTCCCGTATCGAACCGGCCCTTTCTGTCGGGGTCCCCCCTTGGGTGCGTCGCACAGCGGGAGGGACCGGGCCAACTATCTACTGTTCCTTGCGGCCCAGCGTCAGTTGACGGCGGGTGCGCTGTGGGATTATTTTCACATATGGCGACAAGAATGCCGTTTGGGGGGGTGGATAGAGAGAACGGTGAGGGAGGGGCTTGTTTTGCAGTTCGCACAACCCCACCCTCCGTTCTCAGGTTTGGTGCCGACCCTATTGTCAGGGTCAGCAGCAGTGACAGCCCTGGCCGACGAGATCCAATCTCTGTTGGCGAAGCAGGCCGTCGTCGTGGTTCCGAGAGAGGACGCGATGTCAGGCGTCTACTCCCGTTATTTTCTGGTACCCAAGAAAACAGAGGGGTCAGACCTATACTGGATCTGTCCGCGTTCAATCGGTTGATTGTAGCGAGACCATTCAGGATGTTGACCGTCAAACTCCTTCTGCGTGCTGTCAGAAGGGGAGACTGGTTCACCTCCATAGACCTGAAGAATGCGTATTTTCACATCCCGATTTTCCCTCCTCACAGGAAGTTCCTACGGTTCCTGTTTCAGGGCGTAGCGTACGAGTACCAGAGGTTGCCGTTCGGCTATTCTCTGGCTCCCCGCACATTCACCAAGTGCGTGGCGACTGCGCTGGAGCCTCTACGTCGTCGGGGGATACGGGTTCTATTCTATCTCGACGACATTCTACTCCTCAGTCGTTCGGAGGAGGTTGCCAGGTCTCATACCAGGCTGGTGGTGGAATTCCTCACCAGGCTGGGTTTTGCTGTGAATTGGAAGAAGAGTACACCTCTTCCCAGTCAACAGGTGGAGTACTTGGGCTTGACGTTGGGGTCGAGGCCCATGATTGTAACCCTCTCGGAGCAGCGCCGGGTGTCTATCCTTTGCGCGCTCTGGGGTTTCCGTCTGGGAGGGACGGTCACGGCGCTGCAAGTGATGCGTCTGCTCGGTATGATGGCATCTGCTCACACGGTGGTTCCTCTTGGCCTCCTCTTCATGAGGAGGATACAGAGGTGGTTTTTCTCTATGGGAATAGATCCGGTGAGGGACAAATGGAAACGGTTGACGGTTCCTTTGTCGATATGGGGAGATCTCGCCCATTGGAGGAGGCTGAGTATCCTCACCATTGGGGTCCCCATGGGCAGCAGGCGCTCACACGTCACGGTCTTCACAGACGCCTCTCTCACGGGTTGGGGAGGGACGTGTCGGACCCACGCAGTGGGGGGCAGCTGGACGGAGGTTCATGCTGGCCCGTCTACCCCGCACATCAATGTGTTGGAATTGAAGGCGGTCCTCCTGGTCCTCAAACGGTTCGACCACCTGGTGGGAGGCGAGCACGTTTTGGTCAGGACAGACAGTATGACGGCAGCGGCGTATATCAACAGGCAGGGTGGGACTCGTTCCATCCGCCTGCACTGGCCGGCGGTCGAACTTTGGCTATGGGCATCTCAAAGGCTGCGCAGTCTGAGGGCGCTCCACATCCCTGGTGCAGAGTATATGGGCGCGGATATGATGTCTCGGGGCGGTCCTCGTTATGACGAGTGGGAACTCCGCCCCGACATAGTCAGACAGATCTGGGATCTGTTTGCGAGCCGACGCTCTCACAAGTGCCCCTTGTGGTTCTCGGTCAGTCGAGCGGATCATCCCCCCTTGGGGGTGGATGCCTTCTCGACCTTTCCATGGCCGCCCGGTCTTCTGTACGCCTTTCCTCCTGTACAGCTGTTGGGTCAGCTGTTGGAGCGGATACGGAGGGAGCGCAGGACGGTGATCCTGGTCGCGCCAGACCGGGGCACGTCAGTGTGGTTCCCGGTCTTGATCCAGCTTCTGGTCGCTCCACCTTGGGTTATTCCTTGGTCGGCAACGGCCCTCTCGCAGCACAACGGGTCACTGTTCCATTACCCGATGTTGGGCCAACGCCTGTTGGTGTGGCTGGTGGGAGGGTAAGTCTGGAGAGGATGGACCCTTCTGTGGTTGATACCATCCGGAATGCGCATGCTCCCTCCACTGTCGCGCTTTACGCGGGCAGATGGCGTATGTTCCAAGAGTGGTCTAAGGCGGGGGGCCGGGACCCAGTCTCCTGCCCCCTGGATGCTGTCCTGGGTTATCTCCAGTCTCTCCTTGGTATACTGTCGGCTTCGACGGTGAGGGTATATGCGGCGGCTATATCCTCCTATCATGAGGGGTTTGAGGGGAATGTCTTGTTCAGCCACCCTCTTGTGAAGCGTTTCCTGCTTGGCGCTCGACGCGTTAAGCCGGTGCAACGCTCTTTGGCTCCGACTTGGGATCTTCAATTGGTCCTCGGTCGGTTGTCCTTGGCCCCGCTTGAGCCGCTCGAGCAAGCGCCGTTGGGACAGCTGTCTTTCAAGACCGCGTTCCTGCTGGCTGTCACCTCCGCTAAACACGTGAGTGTGCTCTTTCGGTACGTCCAGAGTGCCTGTCTTTTCGGGCCGATTGCGGTGCCACTCTGCGACCTAATCCTGCTTTCATGCCTAAGAATATCCGGAGTTCGTTCCGCTCCCGGGATATTGTGGTTCAGGCGTTTCGTCCTCCTCCTCACACTAGTGAGTTAGATGCGGGCCTTCACCTGTCATGTCCGGTCCGTGCTTTGGGAATTTACCTCAGCCGTACTCAGGACTTCAGGGTTACCGATTAGCTTTTTGTCTGTCACGGTGGTTCTCGTGCCGGTAAGGCACTGTCGAAACAGCGCCTGTCCCATTGGTTGTGCGAGGGCATTGCCCTCTGCTACACGCTGGCTGGGCGGGATCCCCCTGGGGGCGTCAGGGCGCACTCCACTCGTGGGGTGGCTGCCTCTGCCGCTCTCCTGGGTGGGGCCTCGGTGGAGGACATCTGTGCTGCAGCTTCATGGTCCTCCCCGGGCCCCTTTGTAAGGTTTTACCTAGGGATGCTCGATATTGGCTTTTTTACCGATACCGATATACCGATATTGTCCAACTCTTAATTTCCGATACCGATATCAACCGATATCAACCGATACCGATATATGCAGGGTTTCCCCCCCCAAAAAACTGAATCATTTCAGGCAATTAACATTACATATCTCTTGTTGTGGAATTAACACAACATTATGCATACTTTTGACAATAAATAAAATCTGAATTTGTTCTTACTTGCTTGTCTGGGTAAATAAGGGTTATAGAAATGTAAAAAAAAAAATTAAAATTATATATATATTTTTTGAAAACCGATACCAATATTTTCCGATATCACATTTTAATGCCGATATCGGCCGATAATATCGGTAGGCCGATAATATCGGACATCCCTAGTTTTACCTCATGGACATGACCGGGGGTTCTGTCTCCCAGGCGGTTCTGGGTTCTGTGGCCTTTCCTGTTCCCGTCCTTTGGTAGGGTAGCAGGAGTGTGTGGGTATGGGCCACAGTGTGTTAGGTCACACGTGGTTCCGCCTGTGCTGTGTGTTCAAGGGGTTCTAGTTCCCTCTTGCTCGCACTCAGGTGGAGTTGACTGCGCCCCCCTTTCATTAGGAAGGATGGGGTGACGGGGCTCCCCAAACCCCTTGATGTGGGCTTACAGGTCCTCAGGGGGTGCATCTATCGGGCCTCGCGTCCGCTCTAACCCATATCTCGATAGGCTTAAGAGTGGGACATGATGGCCAAGTATGATAATATAACGTAAGGTTATGTATATACTGTAACCTAGTTATATGAGTACTGGCTAAGCGTCCCGCTCTTAAGCGGCCCTGAGTTCCCTTTTGAGGGATCTTTTACTGGAAACGGGATTTTTGGCGAGGAAGAGTGTTTGGTGACCATGCCTACTGTCTTAGGCTACGCCTCCATAGGGGCGGGACCCGGCAGGTGTGGGTGTACTTGATTTTTCGTTGATGGAGTACAATAGGTACATGAGATGAGGTATATCTCGATAGGCTTAAGAGCGGGACGCTTAGCCAGTACTCATATAACTAGGTTATATACATAACCTTACGTTTCCACAGCACAGTAACAAGACGTCCATCCATGACCCAGCCTAGACTAGACTGAGTCCCTTACAATGGTCAAACAGGGTTTTTTATCTAAATTGTTTACCCCTCTTCTCATCAAAAATGAGCTGCTCCAAATCACACGTATTACAAAGGTTTCTTTGATAAACAGGTTTTTAACAACAATGCTCTTGTGATCAGGGGTGGGTCAGGGCCCCACCTTGGGTTTCTGTGTGTGTGTGTGTGTGTGTGTGTGTGTGCGTGTGTGTGTGTGTGTGTGTGTGTGTGTGTGTGTGTGTGTGTAGGTGTGTGTGTGTGTGTGTGGTGTGTGTGTGTGTGTGTGTGTGTGTGTGTGTATGTGTGTGTGTGTGTGTGTGTGTGTGTGTGTGTGTGCGTGTGTGTGTGTGTGTGTGTGTGTGTGTGTGTGTGTGTGTGTGTGTGTGTGTGTGTGTGTGTCACATGAAACTATTGTGTGACTGATTAGGTCAGTCTGGGGGATTGTGTCCTCCAGCCAGGGGCGTAACTTGTGGGGGGGGGTCCCCGGAAAATGTCCCCCGCATGATTTCAGAATGCAGTATTTGTCCCCCCCATGTTTTCCAAACCACTGCAACTGCGCGGCCTGGCGGCCAGCACTGTGACTCGCTACTACACAGTGCCGGCACTGCAGATTTAGCCTACTCTTGGAATTCATTGCCAGATCCTCAAAGTCATACAAAGGGGCGCTGTCTCGATAATGCAGTGTTATTAAAGCAGCGTGTAGCCGACGCATGAACCAGTTGGAACTGGAAATCCGTTGGTAAAGAAATAGCGGCCTGGAATAGTTTTTGTTTTGGGACAATTCGCAGTAAAGGAATATATCTGTCGGCGATGTTGTATGCGGGAACGAATTGCAGAGAGGGAGGACTGACTGAAGTGGAGAGTGTGTTTACTTGTGTCTCAGAAAATAAATGTCTCATCTGATTTCTTTAATAATAATAACCTGGACTTGCTGCAGGCGCAGCATATGCATCAGGATATTCTGGACTCACTGGCCATTCATGTTGTCATGAAGGAGTTTATTTCCACCACTCCTGAACGCAAGACCACCTTCTGTGTTTTACCGTCTTCGGAATAGGTAATGTGTGTTATTATTTATCGCTCCTGCAGCAATTGTTGTTGCGACAGTGACACAGAGGGCGCAACAGCCAGGTGGGGTAAACTGGGCTGTGATGTGTGCATCAGAACGCTCAGAGCGCGGAGTTGGGCAGCTGTTTTGATTGAAAAGTTCGATTGAAAAGTTTATTAACAGATTGCAGAATGGGTACAGTACAGTACAGCTCAATACATACAATTGTTAAGGGGATGCAGACCAAAGAAAGACCTTCGTCTTGTTTACATCAGGGACCGTCCCCCATTTTCAATTCATCATAGTATCCTAGTGAACGAGAGTGTTGATTATGACTGACAGACAGTGGAGCTGTTTGCAGATAGCGAGCATTTTGACGTGTTGCGTGGTGGCGATGTCTCGCAGACAATACAACAACAAGTATAATTATATAATATATATATTTTATATAAAAAAATAAAAATAAAAAATGTATCAAAAACGATCGATATCTCAGCACCCCCACTCCCCGCGGACTTCTCGCGTCCCTGATCAAATGACTGATCTGTTATGTGTTATGGACCCGAGTCTCGAGAGGCACTTTATAATAGAAAAAAGACAGTGCAAACATGTATATGTCGCTTACAGTTTATTATGCCTATGCAGCTCGTTTATTTTGACAGAGTTAAAAAAATGTCACTAGTATCATTATATTAAATTAGCGGACGTGCAGCTGGACAAGCCCTGGCTCCACGATGACCACTTCTTACAAGAGGCGCCACCGCCTGGGAAAATGCGTATTGCACACCTGGTATTAGAAAAAAAAAATTGGGAAGGGGGGGCGCCCCCCCCCTACCCCCCCCCCCCCCCCCCCTTCCGACGTCACTGACCACGCCCCCTAATATGTCCCCCCCACCGCTGGGACCAAAGTTCCGCCACTGCCTCCAGCCCATGGGGTGTGGCAAGTTAACAACATAGTATGTCTTTCTTAAGGCCTCTACATGCTACAGCAACTTCAAAGCAACTGCACCACAACATCGACAAAGCAACAGTGTTTTAGACACTCTGCCTTTATGCTTCTGCAACATCGACGCGCAAAGTTAGTTTAACTAAAGTTAGTTTAGGTTTGTGTTAACGTTAGATAATGTACAAAATAAACGTATTTCCGGTGCTTTTAGACGTCGCTTTTTTATTTTGAAATCCCCCGACCGGAAGTATTTGTGATGTATTCTGCTTGTGTAACTTTAGGTTAGTTTTAACGTTAGCAGGCAGCTACAGGCACTCGAGGTCGAGGAAGAGCTGCTGAATTTAATCGGCAGGAGGAGAGAGAGCTCGTCAAAGCTGGATATATCCCTGTGGCTGTGGTTGTAGGCACGAAAATGCAGCTCGAACTACCTGTTATTATATTAAATTAATATACAACTTGTCCGTGTCCAGTCCTTTCGAACTGCCCCACCGTCCGTTCATTGTAAACAATGATGCATGTAATTATATTAACGTTACTGTGTGTTGTTGTATCTATGTTAATAAATTCTGAATGGCATTAACGTTAGTTGGGTATGATAGACTGATAGAGCATTGAATAGCATCAAGTTCAACGCTAGCTGGCTGGCTACAACAATGGAGGATGGTATTCTCTGCGGGACCAATATTATTATATGACAGCCCCGCCCCCATTCGCTAACCAACCAATCACTGCTACGCAATATCAACGCAACGGTTATTTAGGTTAGATTTGGGTGAAAGGTACGCAACATCCTCACAACACAGTCTACAAGACCCTCTAAAACAACCGCGCTCAAATCGCGCTGATGTTGTGTTGAAGTTGCTTTGAAGTTGCTGTAGCATGTAGAGGCCTTTAGGCTGGAGACAAATGTGTTTAAAGTCCACATATTAATATTATTTATCTAGCTAGTTTTAATTTAATCTTAAATCAATGGCCCTATGAACATAAATTGTTACTTCATTAGTTAGCCAGCCAGCAAAACTGATGATATCAGGAGCTATCAGACAGTCACCCAAGCGATTGCCAAAGCAGTGCACTCACCAAAGTTGTGGGCTCACCTATCCCATCTTCCTCTTCTTCTTCTTCCTCTGGGTGAACGTTTCGATGACTTAGCTATTAGCTCACGTTAGCTACAACAAGTTAGCTTACACAGTCCAAGCCGGCAATCACGTCAATTACACTACTTCAACTGAGATAAAAAAAATATATATATATCATCAAACGATGCACAATAATTTCATGAACAATAACAAAACAATCCATCCTGGGCCTGGTAGCTGCGGTTGTAGCCCTTTAGCTATGTTAGCTCCAACAAGTTAGCTTCTTAAACTGAGATAAAAATGATTTTGTAAACAAGCTGCAGAGCCACAGAGCCACAGAATGGAAACCATTATCTGATTGGATCACAAGGCTGTCAATCATTCAACCTCCGTCTAGCTGCAGAGCCGCAGAAGAGAAACCATTCTCTGATTGGATCACAAGGCTGTCAATCATTCAATCGCCCATTCAATGGCAATAGTTTAACTGCACGGACCGTGCTTAGATGACGTTAATAGCCTATTTTGATTGGCTATTATTTATTATTTATTTAATCCCGGGTCAACCCAGAGCTCAGAGCTGGCCATTTTTGAAGAAAAAAAATTCACTGGCATTTTTTTACAGAGGAAAACATTTCTAATACAAATAAAATAATAAGAAGAAAAAAAAAAATATATATATATATATATATATATATATATATATATATATATATATATATATATATATATATATATATATATATATATATATATATGTAAATTAATAATAATTATGAATTATGAGTGAATTTGTGTTTCACGTGTTGTCATAGAGAAACCTCCACTGGTGTCCATATCAAGGTGACAATAGATAAAGGCAAAAATGGTAGGTAGCTACAGAATATTCATTAAAGGCATAGCTCTCTTTTTTCCCATATTGCAATGCAATGTGATATTTTAAAGTTAAGATTTAAAGTTAAGAGTTAGTAGGAGCTGGGAAAGATGTGTTAACAGCCTAGTAGGAGTAGGGACAGGTGTGTTAACGGCCTAGTAGGAGTAAGGACAGGTGTGTTAACGGCCTAGTAGGAGTAAGGACAGGTGTGTTAACGGCTTAGTAGGAGTAAGGACAGGTGTGTTAATGGCCTAGTAGTAGTAGGGACAGGTGTGTTACTTTGAGCGCCACTCACGGCTTTACTCGGGTTTACGACCCGACTGTTGAATGCCACGTCACAGCTATTCTCGGGTGTTTTTTTTATTAGCGATCTGAAATCATATTGCATCACGCGAGCCTACCGTTGGAGATCCAGGGACCGCCGGCGATCAGATGTGAAAAAAGCGCCCCCTATCGTCTCCCAGATGGTAAATCACCCTTTTGGAATGGACTCAATGAAAGTGAATGGGAGAACGGATTTCTGACTCCACATTTTACTTCTCACTGATGCAGCCGGGGTCTACCAGAGTTCATTCTGGAGCCTCTGAGCCGCACGGATCATGTGTTCTACTGTATACACAGTTCTACTGTATACATTTATCGATTTTTTCGAATGGCAATCGGAAATTGGAATAAACCATTTGGATACCATCTGACCTCAGGTAAGGAATCTATGTTATCAGTGTTAGGATAATCAGACTCGTTTTCACAGAGATATAAGCGTTTATGTGATATGTGATATGGCTGTTTTGACTGTAAAAGCCATGAGGAAATAAGAGCAGCGATTATCAGCGCACGGCACGTGCGTGCGTGCGCACACATATACTATCGATCATCTAGCGTTTATTTGAAAACGATTCATAAATAGGCCGACAAATGACAACATTCTGGAATATTTCAGTAAAAGTCGATTATCATAGGCATGGGTTGTTTTTCCCCGGAAAACGGGTGATTTTCAAAATGCTATCAAACGGAAATGAAGCAATAAAAATACAATCTTCCTTGCCAATGTTGACTGGAAAATGAGTCTTTGATCAGCGACGGGCAGATTAGACACATAGCCATAATTTAAAACATAGATTAGGCGATATTAACGTTAACATTGGCCGTGGATGGTGGCACTCAACGGGGTAAATAGGAAAACACGGCCCGGCACTGAAACAGAGGTGTGTTTTTCTAACAAATCTAAATGGCGGCCAATCTGTTTTATACATGCAATTTCACGGTGTAAAGTGTCGGCACATTAAAAATGTCATCATAACGGAACAAGAGGAGTAGATTATGTTTTTTGTTGTTTTTCGAGAATAGTGCCACCGTGTGGCCAAATGGCTCAAACCGCTACAGACCTCTTCCTGGTGTTTGTTTCGCCGGCCTGAGGTGTGGTCAGAAATAGTAACCCCTCCTGTACACCCACTCAAATTCAACCATATGTAGACACCTGAATATGTCTAACAATAATTCAATGTGCCTAACTTTAATTCCTTGCATTCTCTGTGTTCGCGATGACGTTGTGTAACTTGCTGACCCCTCTTGATCCTCCATATCCTAACATTGACACTTAATAGTGGGACATGATACAGGTACCACCAGGGGGAGCTGGTGGCGACGTTGGGCAGGGGGACACAGGTGAAGAAGGATGGGCTCAGGGCGCAGTGCCTGCGGCGGAACTTCCTCTTCATCGTTTTCCAGAGAAGCAAGAAGTCGCTTGGAGCTGGAGCTCCAGACATCAAGCATGCGGAATATAAACCCAGTTACGAGGCGGGTTAGTAATGGAATATGCGATAGCTTAGCTTCCAGTTAATGCTAAAGAGACATTTTGAACGAAGAAGCAGACGTGCTACTGCCGAAGAGTGTGGTAGATATTGCACACGTTGCGTTTTAGTTAAAGTATAGGCGACAGGACAGGGGGTCGTCCCGACCCACAGCTTAGTTTCAGTTAGGCCTAGCACCACAGTTTAGCCCGCGTGTCGCCCCACCTCTCCAGCCCAGCAGCGGACGTCGCTGCACTGCACGCACCTCCAGCCCCTCCGAGCCATTGCCCTCCAGCAGTCACCTGCCTAATGTCTACCCAGCCCCGCCTCCTGCTATCACAGGACTTCTCGACGGCCATCTCACCACACGGACGTTCGGTGGTGAGAGCAGCCCCGCCCTTGGTTAAGTACACTCAAGCCAGTTACAGTGAGCGCTCCGAGTGCTGGAACTTTATCGGTAGACATTCTCTTTGTGCGGAGCGGGCCCTTTAAGGGCGAAGAGAAGCAGTACTTTGAACTGACACTGGTAGCAGTGATTAGGGGCGCCCCGACATTTATTATTTTGGGGAAGCCGGCTATAGATAGGACTTTTGTTTTCAACGTGGGCCCACTGTCTTTTGGTTGAATGTGGTGTGATAACGTGTGTTCCTTTATAAAATTCCCATTGAGTAGCTCCAGTACCTCTCTCCCTCTTCCTCCCCTCTGTCCCCACCTACGGGGGAATGAACAAGTATTTAAAACCCTTAAAGGGACAGGTTCTATTACTGTGTCTTGACCAGTGTGGGAAGAACTTTAGTCATTGCCGTAGAGTGAGAGCACTAGGTGCCTAGTGTGGAAAGAGCTTTGCTTCTTGTGCCTTGTGTAAATATTAGTGCTGTCAAACGATTAAAATATTTAACTTGATTAATCGCATGATTGTCCATAGTTAACTCGTGATTAATCGCAAATTAATCGCATTTTTTTTCTTTTTACCTTAAACAGATCTTTTTCAAGTTCCAAGTTTTAATACTCTTATCAACATGCAAGTCAACAAATGCTTGCTTTATGCAGCCATTTAACACAAAAGGATGACCCTCATGCATTGCAAATTTGCATCAAATTCAAAACAGAGTGATGCACAAAATAACTTAAAAGAAAATAATAATTTAAAACAATGAATAAAGTGTGCATTAAATAATAGGGGAAAGAAAACGTGAGGAACTTGTTACATTCACACACACAAGGGCTGATTAATCACACACCCCCCTCTCTCCCTCACACACACTCTCCCAGCTCGCTTTCTCTCTGGCCCCTTCCTCATCTCTCTCACCCCCCTCTCTCTCTATATCTCACACACATAGCGCCTACATAATGGAGCAGTCGAAGCAGGTGCCCCACCACTATTCAGCTTGGGGGGGCAAACTTGTAATTTTGCTCCTCCACTTTTTGATCATATGAATATATAAATCTAACCATAACTACGTAATTTCAATCAAATTAATAATACGCAATGACACTTAATAGCAAGTTTTTAAGTTTCCAAAGATTGTGTGACCCCCCACATTAATGGTTTGATCCAGTGCCTCCCACGGTCCCTCCCCCAGAGCATGAGCGCATTCGACGGTACCACAACGTGTTGGAATGGGGGAGGCGGCTGGTGCGAAAACAGCTGTTTGAATGTCCCTCGTCATGAGCGTATTCGGGAGGCGGCTGTTTTGAATGCCTCACCTGGATATTGTATTTAACATTCGCTTTGTGAGGATTATCCTTCAGCGTTTTACACCAAATGGAGCAAGTCATAACGTAAGTCGAACACTGTGACTGTATACTAAATGCGCAAACAGATTGAAACTGAATATTTATCGTATTAGTGATGCGAGCCGAGCCGCCGTGCTTAGCGTTACCTAACCATTAGCTAGTGAATCTTTCATGAATGAATGAATGAAAACTTTATTTAACAGATTAGAGAATGGGTCCAATACAGTACGGCTCAATACATACAATTGTTAAGGGGATGCAGACCAGAGAAAGATGTTTGTCTTGTTTACATCAGGGTCCCCGTGTTGATGTGGTCATGATGTTGTTGTTATTGGCTTGTTGCTGCCTGCTGGGGAACGGATGTGAACGGAGGGGCTTCGGGAGGATCGGGAAAGTTATTATTATTATTATTATTATTATTATTATTATTATTATTATTATTATTATTATTATTATTATTATTATTATTATTATTATTATTATTATTATTATTATTATTATTATTATTATTATTATTATTATTATTATTATTATTATTATTATTATTATTATTATTATTATTATTATTATTATTATTATTATTATTATTATTATTATTATTATTATTATTATTATTATTATTATTATTATTATTATTATTATTATTATTATTATTATTATTATTATTATTATTATTATTATTATTATTATTATTATTATTATTATTATTATTATTATTATTGTTGTGAAGGGCCAGATTAAACCGAATATATATATTTATTTATATATATATATTTAATTGTATTTGTATATTCTCTAATATTCCCTGATATCCCTTGTATATTCCTTGTACAATATGCATTGAATATCCATTCTAGCCTACTGAACATCCCATAATAGTCCCCATTCTACTATTGGTCGAGACCTTGGTGCCAGGCTGCCATACCCCCCAGACCCAGTTCAAACGTACCGCTCAACATGTACGAACAAGTCCTAGTTCCGCGTAGGAATCTGGCTACCGCACCACTAATGGTACTATTTGTTCATAGTGCGTATATATACTGCGCTACTAAAGTAGGACTTCCTTTTTTAGTCCAGTTTCTTACCCTCCAATAGAGTGACAGACGTAAAGCCTCCCCGCGACGCCACGTGTGGGAGTAAGGCCAAGTTCGGCCTACCATCGGTATTGAGACATCGTGTATATTAATATTTGAATAGTCATATTTGGCACTATATCGTCGAGTTGGACGTAGTCTATTAAGCTAATAATAGTCTATTCATATGTAGTGCTTTGTGCGGTGAGAATACTATCGTAGTCAGTACCCCCATCGTTTCGGGTAGAACTGGCTGCTTATCCAGGGTGGCCGACCCCATGTGAGGCTGCACCCGAGGAGCCCCAGAGCCGACGAGCGAGTGGACCTGCATACCGGATTATTCTACCGACGACAGCCCGCCTTCCCAGGCACGGATAATAATAATTTAAAACAATGAATAAAGTGTGCATTAAATAATAGGGGAAAGAAAACGTGAGGAACTTGTTACATTCACACACACAAGGGCTGATTAATCACACACCCCCCTCTCTCCCTCACACACACTCTCCCAGCTCGCTTTCTCTCTGGCCCCTTCCTCATCTCTCTCACCCCCCTCTCTCTCTATATCTCACACACATAGCGCCTACATAATGGAGCAGTCGAAGCAGGTGCCCCACCACTATTCAGCTTGGGGGGGCAAACTTATAATTTTGCTCCTCCACTTTTTGATCATATGAATATATAAATCTAACCATAACTACGTAATTTCAATCAAATTAATAATACGCAATGACACTTAATAGCAAGTTTTTAAGTTTCCAAAGATTGTGTGACCCCCCACATTAATGGTTTGATCCAGTGCCTCCCACGGTCCCTCCCCCAGAGCATGAGCGCATTCGACGGTACCACAACGTGTTGGAATGGGGGAGGCGGCTGGTGCGAAAACAGCTGTTCGAATGTCCCTCGTCATGAGCGTATTCGGGAGGCGGCTGTTTTGAATGCCTCACCTGGATATTGGATTTAACATTCGCTTTGTGAGGATTATCCTTCAGCGTTTTACACCAAATGGAGCAAGTCATAACGTAAGTCGAACACTGTGACTGTATACTAAATGCGCAAACAGATTGAAACTGAATATTTATCGTATTAGTGATGCGAGCCGAGCCGCCGTGCTTAGCGTTACCTAACCATTAGCTAGTGAATCTTTCATGAATGAATGAATGAAAACTTTATTTAACAGATTGCAGAATGGGTCCAATACAGTACGGCTCAATACATACAATTGTTAAGGGGATGCAGACAAACAAGATGTTTGTCTTGTTTACATCAGGGTCCCCGTGTTGATGTGGTCATGATGTTGTTGTTATTGGCTTGTTGCTGCCTGCTGGGGAACGGATGTGAACGGAGGGGCTTCGGGAGGATCGGGAAAGTTATTATTATTATTATTATTATTATTATTATTATTATTATTATTATTATTATTATTATTATTATTATTATTATTATTATTATTATTATTATTATTATTATTATTATTATTATTATTATTATTATTATTATTATTATTATTATTATTATTATTATTATTATTATTATTATTATTATTATTATTATTATTATTATTATTATTATTATTATTATTATTATTATTATTATTATTATTATTATTATTATTATTATTATTATTATTATTATTATTATTATTATTATTATTATTATTATTATTATTATTATTATTATTATTATTATTATTATTATTATTATTATTATTATCATTATTATCATTATTATCATTATTATCATTATTATCATTATTATCATTATTATTATTATTATTATTATTATTATTATTATTATTATTATTATTATTATTATTATTATTATTATTATTATTATTATTATTATTATTATTATTATTATTATTATTATTATTATTATTATTATTATTATTATTATTATTATTATTATTATTATTATTATTATTATTATTATTATTATTATTATTATTATTATTATTGTTGTGAAGGGCCAGATTAAACCGAATATATATATTTATTTATATATATATATTTAATTGTATTTGTATATTCTCTAATATTCCCTGATATCCCTTGTATATTCCTTGTACAATATGCATTGAATATCCATTCTAGCCTACTGAACATCCCATAATAGTCCCCATTCTACTATTGGTCGAGACCTTGGTGCCAGGCTGCCATACCCCCCAGACCCAGTTCAAACGTACCGCTCAACATGTACGAACAAGTCCTAGTTCCGCGTAGGAATCTGGCTACCGCACCACTAATGGTACTATTTGTTCATAGTGCGTATATATACTGCGCTACTAAAGTAGGACTTCCTTTTTTAGTCCAGTTTCTTACCCTCCAATAGAGTGACAGACGTAAAGCCTCCCCGCGACGCCACGTGTGGGAGTAAGGCCAAGTTCGGCCTACCATCGGTATTGAGACATCGTGTATATTAATATTTGAATAGTCATATTTGGCACTATATCGTCGAGTTGGACGTAGTCTATTAAGCTAATAATAGTCTATTCATATGTAGTGCTTCGTGCGGTGAGAATACTATCGTAGTCAGTACCCCCATCGTTTCGGGTAGAACTGGCTGCTTATCCAGGGTGGCCGACCCCATGTGAGGCTGCAGCCGAGGAGCCCCAGAGCCGACGAGCGAGTGGACCTGCATACCGGATTATTCTACCGACGACAGCCCGCCTTCCCAGGCACGGATTATGCTTTGTATACAGTGATTATTCTATGGATAAAGACCAACACTGCCGTGTGTTGGAAACCCCCCCCCCGGAGAGGACGACAGGTGAGGAGACGCTCTACATGACGAGGTCGCTTCACGTCTCTCCATCGTGGACCGGAGGAAGCCGGCCCACAGAGAGTCCAACTGCTTTCATCTGTGGATCGAGGATCGCTGAGGCACCGAGCCGCACAACCGTGGGTTCTCCCAGGATACCCTCGGCCAGACGGATACAGCCAGACTCTACCCCCCCCCCCCTTCTCCAGTTGTCTTACAAGCGACCGGAATTCCCCCCTAGTGTATCCAGTTCTATAATCATTAAAGTATCATTGCTATTATTCCTTAAATATTCCAGGTTGTATATTTACCGCCTGCGCCACCAGAGATTGGACGTTCTCTATTGATATACCAACGAATACTCATTTGCCATAAAAGTGCATCCTATTTCAAATCATAAATGTAATTAAGTGATTGCTCTACATACCTTTTGCTATGTATTAATTATTATTAAACGCAGACTTTCGACTTGGTACATTTGTGTTGGATCGTTTCATCTACGTGGGAGTGTTTACCATAATTATTTATGCCTAGTACTGGGTGGCCAGAGTCTAAAGTACAAGAGGTAGTGGTAGTAAGTATCATATCTAACAATACAGTCAGGGAATTGTACCCCTCAGTTAAAATTGGTCCTTCGAGCCGGATGGTAATTAGTGTAATATTAATATAGTGTTATTAATATTGAAATGGCCTATGATGAACACTCCACGAAACGATCCTCCTAACCAACGCCCGCAGCGCGAACGACGGCTCCCTCAGTACTTAGAGGCTTACGCTGTCAGTCAACAACCTAGTCTTCTACTAACTGTAAACGCGGTAAAACTAGAAAGTAAAAGTATGTCTAACCCCAACGCCCAGACTACCCCGACCATAGAGGCCCCTACGGGTTCTAATGTAACTGACCAAGCTCACGGTGGGGACCAGTGGGAACCAGACATGACTTCACACCCCGCCAGTACTGAAGAAGTAGTCCCCGATGAGTCCCGGGAGGAATACAACGCTACCGAGAGAGAACTCGGCACGGAAGAAGACGGGGAGAGCACCGTGGAGATAGAGCTCCAAGGCTCCGCAAGGAGTACCCCGAGGGAAGGCTCCCCTATACAACCGCCTTCTCCCAGCGAGGCAGAGAGGACCCTACAGCAGGCCTTCCTCATCAGCCTGAACGCCGCTGCTGAACGCGACCGACTGCAGATCCAGCAGCGGAGCGAAGAAGAGCATATACGTCTAGAAATAAGACGCATTCAGATGGAAGAGAATGTGGCCCGAGACCGAGCAGACAGCCAGCGAGCAGCTGCTGGTGCTCTACGGGACGCAGAGCGCGACAGACAGCAAGCGCAACTAATAGAACAGCTGATCAGACGGACAACACCCTCTCCCTCCGCCAGAGGCTCCAGACGGACAACACCCTCTCCCTCCGCCAGAGGCTCCAGGAACTCGTCTAGACACACCTCCAGGGCGGCATCCCCTAGCCGAGTAAACAACCCTGAACTTGACCAACAGACGAGGTCTATACCCCCCACAGACCACCTCCCCCCACCGGTCCAAGCGAGACCTAGCAACCGGGAAGGAGCAGCATATCCTGTGGAGAGGCTAAACCAGAGACAACAAGCACTGGATGACCTAACTGAAGACGAAGAGGAAGAGGAGGAGAACCACGCCCGACGACAGCACAGTACTCTACCGGACCAGGAGGTCCGGTACAGCCCAGGCTATACTCCCGCGGAGCTGCGCTACAGACCCCCGACTCTATACACGGGTGAGCACGACGCACGACCCGCACCGAGGAACAGCACCTGGACAAGCGGGCCATGGTACACTGCCGGTACCAGCCCATACCAAGGAGCGGGAGGAGACTCGCCTAGGAGGCCTCTCCCCCAACGCTCGCCGATGTATCCACAGTCAGCGTCATACATTGGCACGCCTATGGTACCCGACTTCACCCAAGAGAACCGGGCCCAGTATACAGAACTCCGCATGTGTCTGGAGACCATGTTGGTGGATGTATTGGATGAACGCCATAAATACGCCATCCTACTGAAGCACTTAAAGGTACCCCGCGCACATAATATAGCGCTCGCCTACGCGACCTCCACCACCCCATACACAGCAGCGCTGGTAGCATTGGACCAGAGGTATGGGCGCATATGGGATTACGTGATCCAGGAGATCCGACACATCGACCGCTTACCCCCAGCCATAGACAATCGAGCACTGGACGACCTGTCCATCAGAGTGCAGTCCCTGGTAGGGATGTTGGGAGCGCAGAGAGAGAAGGGGAGGCATGAACTTTACGCCAACTCAAATGTGGAAAGGATCTTGGAGAAGCTGCCGCCCGCTCGACAGGAGCGTTTTAGGCGGCAGAGAGACCACCGAGACCCGAATGGCCCCGAACCGAACCTCCTCGATCTAGCAGACTTCCTGGCGAGAGAAGTCAGCAGCCTACGGCTAGATACATTCGGACGGAGCACCCCTGGCTCCAGAGAAGGAACCAGACGACTAAATGATGGAAGAAGATCGGTGACTGTGATGCACCAATCGGAGTCAGTACCGAGCAGCAGGAGCCACAGTACCCCCTCCAGAACGGAGAAGTGGAAGATAGTGTGCCCCTACTGTGAGAAAGAACACTGGCTAGCGCAATGTGACTCCTTCCCCAAGCTGAACGCGGAGGAAGCAAGTCAATGGATAAAGTCCAACAAGCGCTGTTTTCGCTGTGCGCGCTCACACATGGCAGCCGAATGCCGCTTAAAGAAAAGGTGCACCAAGTGCGATGGAGCCCATCTGGACATACTTCACGACAGTAACAGACGGCGCCCTTCACCCGCACCATCCAGCAGCAAAGCGAGCGTCATGTACATCGATCCCGCCAGCAGCAGTGGAGCCCGAGTACTCCTAAAAGTAGTGCGTGTGACACTAAGCTACCAGAATAAAGTCCTGGACACTTACGCCGTCCTCGATGACGGGTCAGAGAAGACCCTTCTGCTCGCCTCCGCTGCGGCCCAGCTAGGGCTGCGGGGAAGCGAAACCCAAATGACAATTCGGACAATAAGACGAGATTTGAAGACGATAAAGGGCGAGAATGTCTCATTCTCTATCGCAGCAAGCGGCCAGCCTGAGCGACGGTACCAGATTACAGACGCTTTCACCAGCCAAGAAATAGGACTGTCGCGGTACACATACCCCGTCGCCAAGCTGATGGAGAAATATGCACATCTGCGCAAGTTACCGATCCCGCTCATAGACAATGCTATGCCGACCCTGTTGATAGGCTCCGACCATGCAGACCTCATTGTCCCGATAGACCGGGTCCATACCGGACCCCGAGGCTGTCCTGCAGCAGTCGAGACCCGTTTGGGATGGACTCTCCAAGGCCCGCTCGCCAAATCTCTCAACCGAAGTAGAGCCACTAGATGTCTCCACTCCCGAGTCACAGAGGGAGAAACCGCATTCCTGCAACACGTAGAGCGGCTATGGACCTTGGAACAAATGCCCTTTAAGAACGGAAAGAAAGACATTCGCTCTAAAGATGACATTTACGCCATTCACCTCCTCGAGACAGGGACCAAGAGAGTCCCGGTCAACGGCGTGTTGAGATACGCCACGCCACTCCTGCGGCGAGAAGGAATGCCTACTTTCCACGCCAAGACAGACGCCACAGAACGGTACCTGCTGAACACGGAGCGGCGCTTAGCCAAGAACCCCGCCCAAGAGAGTGTATACCGCGCTGAGATTGAGAAGCTCATCACAGCGGGACACGTCACAAAGATGGACATTAAAGAGGCTGACCAGACCACTGAATCGTGGTACGTGCCTCACCACAAGGTCCATCACAACGGTAAAGACCGCATAGTATTTAACTGCAGCTACCAGATCGGATCCCAAAATCTGAATAAAGAGTTACTGCCCGGTCCCACACTCGGCCCCTCCCTACTCGGCGTTCTACTCCGCTTCCGCCAGGAAAGGGTGGCCATCAGCGGGGACATTAAAGGAATGTTCCTGCAGGTGAGATTAGTAGAGGAGGACAAGCCCCTGTTACGGTTCCTATGGAGAGAGAAGCCAGGAGATGAGCACCCAGCCATCTACCAATGGGAAGTCCTCCCCTTCGGAACGACGTGCAGCCCCTGCTGTGCTACATTTGCACTACAGAAACATGTAGCAGAGGACCCAGCAGCGGACGAAGAGGTCCGACACAGCGTAAAGAACAGCTTCTACATAGACAACTGTCTACAAAGCCTTTCAACCCAGGAAGAAGCCGAGGCTCTCCTGATTAAACTCCGCGCCTCATTGATCAAAGGCGGCTTTAATCTCAGGCAGTGGGCCAGCAGCGATCCGCAAGTACTGCGCAGCCTCTCCTCCGAGGACAAGGCAGCCAGCAGCGAGACCTGGATGGCTACAATCCCGGGAGAAGCCCAGGAGATGACCCTGGGATTGGTGTGGCGATTCAAAACAGATTCGCTTCACTACAGACACAAGCCCCTGACTACGGAGCAGGGAAGGCCGGCGGCGGCGCCGACCACCAGACGGAGTGTGTACACAACACTCGCCCGACAATATGACCCGCTAGGATGTATTCTACCGTACACCACCAGGGCAAAAATGATTGTACGAGCATTGTGGGACAAGGACCAGGGCTGGGACGACCCCATTCCCGCACACCTTGCATCCACCTGGAGAGAGTGGGAGATGGAGCTCCACTCACTCCCAGGCGTTAATATGCGCCGAAGCTACTTCCCACCCACGGTGAGGCCAGAGACATGTAAAATGGACTTACACGTCTTCAGTGACGCCTCAGAGGTCGCATACGGATCAGTAGCCTACTTGCGGGCCCAAGAAGAGGGGGGAGAGATCTACACAGCATTTGTCCTCACCCGCTCGAGAATAGCCCCACGCAAGCAACAATCTATCCCACGTCTAGAGCTCTGCGCAGCCCTAGCCGGAGCGCACCTAGCCACGCTCATCCAACGTGAGCTCACCATACCGGTGTCTAGAACAATCCTGTGGTCAGATTCCACGACAGTACTCGCCTGGATCAAATCGGACTCATGCAAGTACAAAGTCTTCGTGGGAGTCAGAGTCACCGAGATTCAAGACTTAACCGAAGAGTTAACCGGAGAAACAGAGTGGCGCTACGTTGATACAAAACAGAACCCAGCTGACGTCATCACCCGGGGAATGCCCCTAGATGACCTCACCCGTCGCAATGTCTACAGTGACGGCCCAGCATTCCTAAAGCTCCCGGAAGGAGAGTGGCCCACACCTATCCCGAGGGAAGCCAGTCAAGAGGAGGCTGAGAATAAGAAACCTATGTTCTGTGGATTGAGCACTGTTAAAAAAGCACTGTTAAAAAAGGTTAACCAACGGAAGCAGGCAGCGCACCGGGGAAAACCAGGCAACAGGCTGTAACCTGAGCCTGGAGCACTGCAGACGAGACAGGCGCCAAAGGAGTCAGCTGAAAACAGCCGCGCCGGCGGAAGGGGCGTATGCTGGCGTTGTTGCATGACCAAGCCTCCATTTAAAAAAAACCCACCCAGAGGGGTTGAGGCAGAGAAGGCTGACACAATTGGCAGACGTCATGAACGTGTAGGGGCACCCTCAACCGGGTAACCCGGGAGTTGACACTGCTCCAACACACCAGGGAATCAACCGCATTGGGTAACACCTATAACCCCTCAAGAAAAAACTCCAAAACACACCTGCGGGTATACACCGGCTATACCGCAGTACAAGTGTTTCAGTTTTCAAAAAAGGGTTAACCAAGGCCTACGGGTCGACGAAACATTACTTCGGACCGGGCCCGGCGATACGGGAAGCACAGGGTCACCAGAGGAGGTCAAAGACCACCCCAACAGGCCCCTCTTCGCCATGCATGAGAGAGGAGCGAAAAT
Organism: Notolepis coatsorum; assembly: GCF_963971535.1. NCBI lineage: Eukaryota > Metazoa > Chordata > Actinopteri > Aulopiformes > Paralepididae > Notolepis > Notolepis coatsorum. Next base: position 36,459,140 of record NC_140168.1, on the reverse strand, counting down.
AATGGAGAACCAGCCCCAAGCACACTGTACTTGGTATTCCCAGGCGGTCTCCCAACCAAGTACTAACCAGGACCAACCTGCGTAGCGGCCGAGATCTGACGAGATCGAGCGTGTACAGGTTGGCATGGCCGTAAGCCATTACGACAGTGCAGAGTACAAAATGTACCCAACCAGGGTCTCCATAGCGCTTAACCCTGTGACACCCGGACCAACCTGGCATTTTCCCCCTGAAAAAGCCCAAGTCCCTCAGGGTACCAGAACAGCAGATCTGCATCCCCGGCGGACAACGGGTTTAACTGATCCGGACCAGCGTGACCAGAACCAGTCCCGTGCCCTAATCACGCCGACATGCCTACTCCAGGAGAAGGGGCAGATATGCGTGTTGATCTTAAACATGAAAAGAAGGCACCACCCAGACGTTCGGTGCGAACCGCGCCCGGTGGCCCACCCCCAGGGCGTGAGACCCCTCTACATATGTTCAGATCCATTCCGTCATCATCCCCCAGATATGAACGAGAATCCGTCGACAACCAAAACAGGTCGTCGGAAGAGGGAAAACCTCCATCCCAGTTGCTTTATAAAAACGCCGTTTTAACCTCAAGCAACCAAGGCGTGCCAATCATTCGCCTGATTACAGAACACCCCGAGCTAGCACTATACGTGCGTCGGGACACAACCACATCAATGAACAGGCTATTTAGACCTGTCATTGAATCCCCAAGGCGCCCAGGGGAACGACAAGAGGGGTGTGATGCTTCCTAACTCCAACTCTTCTTAATAGAAAAGAAGGAAGCACCAACAGTATGTATCCCAGTCTACACAGCCGGGGGTAAAAATGTTTCACATTTTTACATCCCACCACCCTCCCATAGGGAGGAGACGGAAATCCCCAGAGAGACTTCCCACGCGAGCTGTACAGATTGAAAAGAATATATTGCACCTTGAGCCATGTAAAAGTTTGGTTTTAGGGCTCTCCGGGAAGGAGGCACTGAACCCATACACACTCAATAATCAAATTGAATCGAATACACACACAATAGAGTAGGACTCCTTCTTGAGGTTCCACTCACCTTGACAATCTGAGGAGGAGGCTCTGTACTCTGAGGAGGCTCCCTCACATGGAAGGAGAGTCCCAACTCACAGAAGGCCCGAATAGGAGCTTCGTGAGGAGGAGCCCTGACCACCCCCCGAAACAGATCCATCATATGGACCTGAACAGCACACAGAAGTCCTACCAACAGAGACGTGCACAGTGACGTACTCTATGGCGGGGGAATTTCTGCGGTGCACACGCCCAATATTCCAGGGCGTGGGACCAGGAAACTCCCCCCCCCCTCACCCTGTAACGTGCCGAACCGCAACGTGACAGGAACCTTGAAGGACAGGTGGGTTTACCCATGACCAACAGAAAAAAGGGGGAGGAAAGGTTACCAGTTCACCCCTTTACGACCCCACACCCATGATACGATGTAATGACAAAAAGAGTATGACGCAGTCATAGTCAGCTCCATGAAGCGTCTAACAGCTTCACACAGCGCATGTGCTAACCTGCTATCTGATTTTTACTAAGGAAAAAACACAGAATAGAGAGGGCCCTCCAAGAGCCCCGGTATCAGACTTACACATGTGCTTCTGTGGCCAGCCCAACCCAGTTGTAGGTCACACGACACACACAACCCATTATCACCTACAAAAAATTGCAAAAACACGCTACAGAGGAACGCCATTTTTCATAATGAGAGAATACATAATTCTCGATTAGTATCGGCCACAGGCCTTGCTATGCACACACGAAAAGCGACCAAACAATCTTTTCTTTTAGGAAAATAAAGTTCATCAAGCTGTTTTAGCACAACCTCAGCAATCAAGCTAAGGGTTACATCGTATCCCTACCACACAGTGACACAATATAGTGTAACAACATGTCTGAGAGGAGGATGAAGAAGTGCCCAGGGAACCGGGGGGAAACACAACCCTCCTACTTTACCCTCAATACGGCCAGTTAAACAGGTAAACCTGTTAATATGTGAACACACTGTTCATTGTCATTACAGGCTGAGAAAAGAATCATTCTTTACTCATATGTCACTAAGCATAGCTTTATAGGTTAGTTTAACCCCCTTAGTTGTGAGTACACGGTACATAAACACACATGATGTTTCTCAACACAACAAACCAGATCATTTTCACATCTGTAACAAACAACCCGATTTGCATGGAGAAGCTAAATACCAGTGACAAGACAATTCACACATAACTCGCATCGTATCCTAAATGTAGTGCAGCAACACACGTTTTGGAAAACATCGTTATTTACAAAACATTTAGAAGGGAAAGAAAGAAGAAGTGTTCAAGGTCCGGTCAAGACCTTGCCTACCGGGAGCGCAGATCAAGCGAATTGCAGTCTCTAACATGGCACCGAAGTAACACAGCCTCCTGTGTTTGACGACACGGGCAGCTCGCTGCTCCAACCCGCCGCTACGGTGCTCCTTGTTGACGCAGTCCTCGCCGGGCTGGCTCAGGGCAGGTTCGACAAACATCCGCTGTCAAAGATGACGTCGTAGTCAAGAGTGTTTAAAACATGTTATAATCACAGCACGTTCAACAGTGTAGCATTAAGCTAACGGCCGCCCTCGGCCGATAGCAGCAAGCTAACGTTTCCTAGCCTAGCCTAGGTAGGCCACAACTAGCACGCAAGCTAACGTTTCCCGCAAGCTACGCAGCTATCACCTGAACTTGTACACAATGATATAACAAGCCACACTCAGACATGCCGCCATTCTGAAAACCCTCCTCACTGTTTAAGAGAGAAGAGAAACGAGATGTTAACACAGTTTTACAACGGTGATTTTACCAACATCCGACGGAGCCAGCACAAGTCCCAACTGGGCAGTAGCTGACTTGAACACGGATCTTCCGATAATGAATATCCATGCCATGGTGGTGCCATGGTGGTGAGAGCAGGCAACTGCACCTCCTCATCCATCACCCTCAATATAGGGGCCCCCCAGGGCTGTGTTCTGAGTCCCCTCCTCTACTCCCTGTACACACACGACTGTGTGGCTCAGCGGAGTAGCAACACAATCATCAAATTTGCTGACGACACAGTGGTGGTGGGCCTGATCTCTGCAAACGACGAGAGGGCCTACCTGGATGAGGTCAAGGTCCTGGCGGGATGGTGCCAGGAAAACAGCCTCTCCCTGAACGTCAGCAAAACAAAGGAGATGATTGTGGACTTCAGAAGGTCGGGGGTCAAGGACTACAGCCCCCTCAGCATCGACGGGGCACCGGTTGAGAGAGTGAACAGCTTTAAGTACCTCAGAGCCTACATATCCGAGGACTTGACATGGACCACACACATTGACAGTGTTGTGAAGAAGGCACGACAACGCCTCTACTTCCTCAGGCGCCTAAGGAAGTTCCAAGTCAGTCAGAAGATCCTTAAGAACTTCTACTCATGTACAATAGAGAGCATCCTGACTGGCAACATCACCTCCTGGTTTGGGAATAGCACTGCACAAGACCGAAGCAGACTACAAAGAGTGACGCGTTCAGCCGAACGCACAATTGGAGGGGGGCTCCCCACCCTCCAGAACATTTACAACAAGCGGTGCAGGGGCAAGGCTAAGAGAATCATTAAGGACTCCAGTCA
>NC_140168.1:36232988-36450488 GCF_963971535.1 Notolepis coatsorum | reverse complement strand
AGCTGATGGACAAATTGATTGCCATGGCGACACCCCCTCACTCCGCACGGAGCTCCCGGAGATCATCACGACAAGGGTCTAGGGCACATTCCCCTACCCGACCAAGCGACCCGGGACCCCGCCAACAGGAGGATCCTGTCCACGTCTCCGAACCCCCTTCCCGGCCGGTCCATACGAGACCCAGCAACCGGGAAGAACCGGACCACGCCGAGAGACTAAACAGAAGACTCCAGGACCTAGCAGAGGAAGAGGAAGAGGAAGAGGAGGAATGTCAAGCCGACCACCAGCAACGTACTCTGGACCAGGAGGCCCAGTACAGCCCCGACCAGCAGCAACGTACTCTGGACCAGGAGGCCCAGTACAGCTCAGACGTCAGCCCCGAGGCACTGCGCTACAAACCCCCGACTCAACTCACGGGTGAGTTTGACGCACCGTCAGCACCGAGGAACAGCACCTGGGTACCCGACCTTCGGTACCCACCAAGTACCAGCCCAAGACGACACGCACGGGGAGACTCGCCCAGGAGGCCTCTCCCCCAACGCTCACCGATGTGCCAGCCATCCATGGCATCGTACCTTGGCACACCGACGTTCCCGGATTTTACACGCGAGGACAGAGCACAGTACATGGAGCTACGGATGTGCTTAGAGACTATGCTGTCCGACGTACCAGATGAACCGTACAAGTATGCTATCCTACTCAAGCACCTGAAGGTGCCCAGAGCGCACAATATAGCGCTGGCATATTCCACCTCTACTACCCCATACACCGCGGCTCTAGTAGCCCTCGACCAATGTTATGGACGCATATGGGACTACGTGATACAAGAGATAAGAGACATCGACCGTCTCCCCCCAGCCAGAGATAACAGAGCATTAGATGACCTCTCTATCAAGGTACAGTCCCTGGTAGGGATGCTGGGGTCCCAAAAGGAAAAAGGGATATACGAACTGTACGCTAACTCTAATGTAGAGAGGATATTAGAGAAGCTCCCTCCCGCCCGACAAGAGCGTTTTCGGCGGCAGAGAGACCACCGTGACCCCAACGGCCCAGAGGCATCCCTCCTAGACCTGTCTGAGTTCCTCGCCAGGGAGGTCAGCAGCTTACGACTGGACACGTTCGTATGGAGTGGACCAAGCCCAAGACCAGGACCTCGGGGATTAAATGATAACCGCCGGTCGGTGACCGTTATGCACCAAGCCGAATCAGTACCGCAGCACAAGAACCACAACACCCCCTCGACGAAAGAGGAGTGGAAGATTGAATGCCAGTACTGTGAAGGGGAACATCGGCTGTATCAATGCGACACTTTCGGGAAACTGACCACGGACGAGGTGAGTCAGTGGATCAAGGTCCACCGCCTCTGCTTCCGCTGCGCGCGCAGCCACATGGCAGCTGAGTGCCGCTTGAAGAAGAAGTGCGGCAGGTGCGGCGGCGCCCACTTGGAGGTCCTGCATGACATCAACAGGCGTCAGCCAGGACAACAGAGTGGGCCCGTCGCGGTAATGTACCATGCCGAGGCGGTGGCACCAGTACCGAAGAGCCACCAGACCGCCCCCCTCTGTACCCCCTCCTCAGACGGGGTACAGAGCAAACAAGAGAAACAGACGGAGGAGGTGGAGGCGCAGCCAAGCACAGATCAAAGCAGTCTCAGGCCCGCTTCCTCCTAACCCCCCTACCATCCCTTCCAGCCCGTCAGAAGCGGGTCAAGGACGGGGACAACTTAAAAGTGGACACAGTCGTCGTGATCATAGACCAGTCACTACCCCGAGCTGCGTGGCCGGCCGGCCGCGTAAGCAAAGTGATCACTGGTGCCGACGGAAAGGTCAGAGCGGCAGAAGTGCTCGTCCAGGGACGGACATACACCCGACCTGTGGCGAGGCTGATAGAGTTGACCAGGCTCCCCGACTCTCCTAATGATGACCATGACCCACTGACTTTGTGAATTGCCCTACTCCTCACAACGGACATTGAGTAGTGGACAAGACGGTTAATCTGTCTATGCTTATCTAATTAGGTGCGGACTAATTAGGAGGCGGCTGTTACAAAGGGTCAGATTAAACCGAATATATATATTTATTGCCTGAGATCCCATGTATAATATTTGTATATCGTTTGATATCCCTTGTATATTCTTTGTACATATACACGGAATATCCCTTTACCTGGTACAGGACAGACCATAATATTCGTTCTCCTATTGGAAGCGATCCCCTAGGCGCCACGGCCATACCCCCCAATGTCTAGTTCAAAGTCACCGCCAAGGCTTGCCTGGACATGCCCGGTTCTGCGCAAGAATACGAGACAGGAATAAGGCTGGTACTAGATTATTCACCGTACGTATAAATACGTCGCAGGTGGATACAGCAGCACTTAGCCTAAAGTCAAGTTAACCTAGAAACGTGTTACCCTCAAACGTAAAGCCTTCATCACGAGTCAACGACCAAGTGAAGTGAGCAACCGTGCATCTAAATAGAGCACTTATAACCGTGTGCGGATAAGATAGTAAAAGTGTCAGAGCTTAGTGGAATAACGTCAAGTTCGACCTAGTTAATGTGAAGTACCGCGCACCGGAGAATCTACACCGGTGAATGCAGAGCCCTTTTCCGGCTGGATTATTATATATTGCTTTGGTCCTGTGGCTGTCGGAGCGGAGGAGAATCGTCTACACCCACTACTGTGTGGGATTTACCCGTGAGGAACATCACTCGAGCCCGTCTCTAGGAGAGGCTGGCCGGCTTTCACCTATGCTGCATGCATACTTGGATTACAGCTGCTGCTTTCGTCTGCCGATCAAGGGAGTAATGTACCGACTCCCGTAGCTGGAGCTTATTGATTCCCCGTTGATCCAGAGTTTGCATTCAAACATTTCCTCCCCCTGCTGGCCTACAACCGGAGGGACCCTACTAGTATCTCCCGCTGCCCTACTAGTGTACCATAGATATAATTCCTAAGATACAGGTGGTATTTATTATCTCCTGCATACTATTCTAATGGACATACGCTCTTGACTTACTCACGCACATTCTTCGCCTTACAAGCGCGACTCTAAGTAAAGTAATGTAATATACTATTATTGCTGCTAATAAATATTATTCTAACCAAGATTTGTGTGGAACCGTGTCATTGTGGAGGTGTTCATATCATATACCTGTGTACTGTATGGCCAGTAGTAATGTACATAAGACAGTAGTGGTTTAATGATACCATACTTATTAATACAGTCAGGGAATTGTACCCCTCAGTTACAATTGGGATAGGTCTCTACTCGCCAATCAGGAAGGGTACTGCTTTGGGGAGAAAGTATATCATCCATCATTACTGTCATCGGGTGTGGGAGGGCGCAGGAAGTATTGAGGGAAGTGTGGGTGTGTGGGGAACTACTGCGATTCGCCCTGGAGGGCAATAAGGACCAGCGCACCACCCCTAGGTTAGTGAATCCTAGGCCCCATCCAGTCCCTCTGCTAAACCTCCACTCCAATACTCCTGGGCCCTCATTTATCAACGTTGCGTACGCACAGATGCGTAACCCCTGTGTACGATCATTTCTAAGCAAAGTGTGGGACTTATCAAATTGAACTTGTGCTTGACTTTGTGCGTATATATAAGCACAGCTCGGAGCATGCGTAGCTGGCGCCCGGTGGTAGAATTATTGCAGTCTGCAATGCGGAAATAAGCTTCTGTGCATTACTTCCAACACTGGCATGTTCAACTTCTGTATGACCCGTAATTCATTATAGTTAATTGTAAAATAACGACAGTAGTGTAATTATAACGGGCTCACGCGCGAACAAGAGGTTGGCTTGCTTGTGTGTCAAGAGGGGGGCAGACGCAGAACACCCACCTCCAAACGCGATTAAATATTGTTTCAAATAAAAAGCGAAGTGTCAAGATAGACTGCGCTCACAAATGGACTCTTGGCATCAAAGTACTTCCTGGGTCAAATTAGACCTTATAGAAATTCTCAACACACCTGTGGATGATGTCACTTCCTGCTTTTCTTGGTATAAAAACAATATTGTCAGTGAGAACATTTGCTAGCCATCAACACTGAGGAAGGAACATAATTGTTCCGAAACATGTTTGTTTCAGGCTGCCATTAAATATACCAAAATCTGTGAGTGCTGGTCCAAGCGTATTGCTTTCTTTTTCTATTATACTCCACGGGATTTCAGCACCCAGTGTTATAATTTGTGAGCGCAGTCTAACTTTTCGATTTAAAGCTGCCTATAGGCATCTTAGAGACACGCAGCTCCACGCTTTTTATAGCGCATCTAGAGCCCAAGAGGACTTCAGCATCCCAAGATGCTACAAGATATGGATAGGAGGGGCTATGCTTACACCAAAGGTGACAGTGACAGAATATGTCGTTTGTTCCCCTCGCCGGAGATCTCGGCACCTCCCGTCAAAGGAAGAGAAGCATTAGCCCAGTCTCTCACTCGGCTGAGACAGAGAGAGACCCGCACCCTACTCCACGGAGAGACGCTGACCAAGTACTGGCAGGACGCCATCATCCCGAGAGGTTTGAGAGTGACCAAGGAACCTACTCTGGGACGTGATTCACCGGAATTTTGCGAAAAATGGTGTGCCATCCTGGATAAGTGCTCCTTAGACCTTCTACTTCTGATTATTGACAACGAAGGCTCTAAATTAATCAAGGTTAAAGCTGAGCTAACCTCGTTAGAGGAAGAAATGAAGAACATTTTAACTCCTGTGCAGCAGACCGAAATGCTAGAGTCTTTGAATCAGAAACTAGATAAATACAAACTTGACATCTTGCAGCATAAAAGAGCGAAGAGACGCAGAGACAAGCAGGATTACGCGGCTCACAGGGTCTACCCATGGTTGCACCAACCACAAGCCCGGAGCCGTAGGCAGAACTGGCAGCCCAGAGATCGACAGAGACACTCGGACTCTTCTTCCACAGCTGTCAGCTCAGACGAGGCGCCCTCTCAAGAAAGGTATTCCCTCCGCAGCCAATCGATTTTTCAGGACCCGCGGGACGGCCCTCTCCCACCCCGACCGCCGCGAGAGGCCACCGGAAGACGCGGAGGAGCCAGAGAAAAAGGCCAACGGTTTCAGAGATGAGCACCACATCAAACCTAGTGAATATTTCTAACACACAGTTGAGCGACTTGCAACATACTGTACTGTCCAAAGGGTTATCATTTGTCCCGGCACGGAGAGTGGACGCTTTCACTACTAAGGTAGAGCTTTTTAAGTTTTTTCGCAATATTAAGTTGAAGGCCTTTTATGCCAAAGGGATAGTTAACAGAACCCAATATGTTACTAACCTAAACGTGCCAGAAAATGTGGTTGTGGATACAGAAACGGAGCCCGATACCCACTCTTTGCCTACTAGTAGAGTATTTAAGCCACGCAGCTTGTTTGTACCCCATCTTAACCCACCTTCAGTGGATACTTTTTGTAGACTGGTACAGAATTAAGTCATGAATTTATGTGATACCAGCCACAAGGCCCAACTTTACCCCAATTTACTGGAATCAGAGTCGAGAGCGCTCAAGGAACTCATGGAAAAAGACGATTAAATTTTTAGAAAAGCGGATAAAGGTGCAGGAATAGTTCTCCAAAATAAGAGTACGTATGTGACTGAGATTATGAGACAATTGAATGACATGGAGGTGTATACCCAGTTAAATTCAGATCCAGTCTTCCGATTTTCTACGGAAATTAAAACAGTCCTAAAAAGCCTCAGATTAGCTGAAGTAATCACTGAAAATGAATTTAAATTTATGTTTGTAGAGCACCCAATTACGCCTATCATTTACACCTTACCCAAGATCCATAAAGATCTAGTTAACCCTCCAGGTAGACCTATAGTCTCCGGCATAGGCTCTGCCACAGAGAAAATATCGCAATATATAGACGCACATATTAAGGATTTGGCCTCTTCACAACGCAGGTATTTAAAAGACACTACTTCCTTCCTGAGTGGGCTTCTAGTCTGTAATATTAGTCCCACAGACTTTCTAGTTACAATGGATGTAGTCAGCCTGTACCCTAGCATTCCACATGCTGACACGTTAGACGCATTGAGTTTTTATTTAAACTCGAGAGCAGAATCACTCCCCTCCACAGACGCGCTAGTTAGACTAGCCGATCTTGTGCTTACGAGGAATTACTTTAGATTTCAAGATACATATTATTTGCAGAACAGAGGACTCAGCATGGGCTCGCCAGCCGCAGTGAACCTTGCTAATCTTTTTATGTCTAAATTTGAATTAGAACATGTTTTTAAAAATAACCCGTTTGAGAAACATGTCAAATCCTACATGCGCTATATAGATGACCTATTCTTTATTTGGTCAGGTACATCGTCTGAGCTCCATGACTTCCTTGAATATCTCAACTCTTGTAGATTAACGATAAAATTTACTTTGAAGTTTGATTTACAATCGCTACCCTTTTTGGACGTCTTAATCAACAAAGCCCCAAGTGGGACTTCATTACATACAGAGGTCTTTAAAAAAGAGACAGACAGAAATTCGTTTCTCCATTTCTCTAGCTACCATACCCCGGCTTTAAAAAATAGTCTACCTTTCAGCCAAATACTCAGGTATAAGAGAATCTGTGACACGGAGGTCAGATTCAAGGCCCAAGCCGAAACCCTACGGGAGAATTTTCATGACAGAGGATACAGTGCTATTTTAACAGCTAAGGCCCTGCACAAAACTCAGCAGATTGACAGATCCTTGTTACTGGCCCCTAAGAAGAATAAGGTACACTCTGATAAAGTGGCCTTTGTGTCTACTTACAGCCCGATTACTAGAGACATACGTACCATTGTCAATAAATACTGGCATATTTTACAGTCGGATCCTCTAATTGGAACGGCGTTTCAACATTCGCCCAATTACTATTACAAAAGACAAGCGAATCTCTCAAATCTGCTGGTGAAAACGGATTTTCCCAAGGTAAAACCAACTCACTTTATGTCTAACATCCCAGATGGGAACTTTCCCTGTCAATCTTGTGTACATTGCCAAGGGATGATCAAAGACAAAAGTTATACACACCCAAAAAACGGGCAAACGGATATCGGTGAAAGGGCGTATTACCTGCAATTCCTCCAACATAGTATACCTGCTGAAATGTCCTTGTGATTTTTCATATGTAGGCAAAACAACGAGACCATTCAAATTAAGAATCAGTGAACATAAGTGTTCAATCAGAAATTCAGATGTCAAATCGGCGGTAGCTAGACACTTCAATACTTGCAAGCATGCTGTCAAAGATCTCCGTTATATGGGTCTAGAGTTAGTTCATAGGCCCGCCAGGGGAGGTGACAGACATAAGCTACTTTTGCAAAGGGAATGTTATTTTATTCACCTCTTTAACTGTATAGAACCAAGAGGTATGAATGAAGAGAACGTTTTGACCTGCTTCCTTTAATTACTTTTCCCATTAAGGCCGATTATTAGTTTTAGTATCCTTAGAAAGAAGTATGCCGGGTTCAGTAAATACGAGTAAGATCAATTTAGCCCAACAAATAAGTTTATTTTAAGCAACAAGTATCTAAGTATACAAGGGAGTATTAATGATTAGTCTATAGATCTATTTTAAAGAGCCATTAGTAAGTCTAATAACCTTCAGACACACCGAACAGGTGTAGTTTTTTCCTTTTTTTCCCTTTTTTTCCGCTTTATTACGAGGCTCAAAAAAAGAGTTTGAATTTACGCCTAATGGCGGACATATTTACCCAAGGGTTTCTAGTTTACTTTTTATTGTTTATTGTTTATTTATATAAAATGAATAAGGCATTAGAGTGTATCTATCTAGCCATACATAATGGCGGACTTATTTACCCAAGGGTTTCTTGTTTACTTTTTATTGTTTATTGTTTATTTATATAAAATGAATAAGGCATTAGAGTGTATCTATCTAGCCATACATAATGGCGGACTTATTTACCCAATGGGTTTCTTGTTTACTTTTTATTGTTTATTGTTTATTTATATAAAATTAATAAGGCATTAGAGTGTATCTATCTAGCCATACATACTAGATGTTGATTTTGATTTTGATTTATGTTTTTTGTTTCCAGTATAACAACAATTTTTAATGTTAATCTTATATCTACATTTACCATTTGTATATTGTGGTAATTTCGACTTTAGTTTTTTCATCGGTTTTCCTCTTTATTACGAGGCTCAAAAAAAGAGTTTGACTTTACGCCAAAGGGCGGACTTATTTACCCTAGGGTTCTTGTTTAATGTTTATTGTTTATATTTAAAATGAATAAGGCATTAGAATGTACCTATCTAGCCATACATACTAGATGTTAATTTTGGTTTTGTTTCTAGTATAACAATTTTATGTTTATGTATCTATTATCTACATTTAGATCTACATTTTTTATTTGTATATTTAGGTAATTTCGACTTAAGAATGGACTCTTGGCATCAAAGTACTTCCTGGGTCAAATTAGACCTTATAGCAATTCTCAACACACCTGTGGATGATGTCACTTCCTGCTTTTCTTGGTATAAAAACAATATTGTCGGTGAGAACATTTGCTAGCCATCAACACTGAGGAAGGAACATAATTTTTCCGAAACATGTTTGTTTCAGGCTGCCATTAAATATACCAAAATCTGTGAGTGCTGGTCCAAGCGTATTGCTTTCTTTTTCTCAAATAAAAAGCGGCATACTATTATTTTGTGTCATGTTTCCAAATAAGATTGGCCACAACGAAATGCTTTCTACTTCAATTTGTTGGTTAGAATAGATTACCTCGTTCCGTTGAAACTTCACTGAGACTAAAAGTAAAAGACAGTATTTTCTTTTTGTGAGCTCCGCGCAAAGACGTGATAATAATAATAATAACAATAATAATAATAGCTTCATTTTATATAGCGCCTTTCAAGAAACCCATGCAAGGTCGCTTTACATAGATAGGGGGGGGGGGGGAAATAACAAAGTAATAAACATAGTGGACAGACACAACATATAAATATGATGATGGGATTCAAGTTCGCGTTTTTATTGATCACATAGGCAGGCTATACATAGGCTACATGGCACGGTCCATCGCGATATTGTAGATGGATCGAGTAATAGACTGTTATTACTGTACCACCCATGTAGCTGTCAAAGCTCCATCACAAATGCAGTTATGTGAATAGAAAGGGATTCCACTCAGTGATGGGCATTTGCCTGATAAATGTTGTTGCTGCCGGGAGGAAAGGCATGCTGCATGTTTTCAATTCATTAAATAAAACGGATACTTTTTGCAAGGGTTTATGACTGTCATACAAATAATCAACCAACTACATACTGTAACTTTTCAGTGCACGTTCTTATTTACATTGTGACAACAGCCTTGTGAGCTCCCGCACACAGACATGATGGAATTCAAGTTCATGTTTGTATTGATCACATATAGGCAGGCTACACATGGCGTATAGGCTACATCATACATGGCAGTGAGATTCATTGTTCTTGTATATGCTCTCGTATTATTGTTTATATAGGCTACCCAATACCGACATCAAAATAGATTGTATGCCTCTAGAAATCATATGCAGCAGGTCGAAAATTGACGGAAAATCCGTCGCGATTTAGAATAAAATTTAGGAGAACTTTAATCCCTGGGTATTAATCGAACAAAACGGAAAAATGCAGTCATATTCCAGCACAGTCTTTATTAGTTAATATGGTCTTTAAGTTAATAGATATCATATCCGACATCACCGTACGTGTACATGTCTGTCAGCATGTCACGTATTTCTCCATAACACGCTTCCCTCAGCTTAGTCCACTTTTCCACATTTCATGGGGGTGTTCCATTACCGTATATGGTTAATTACGGGCGGTGCTATATGCAAATCCGTAAAACCGTGCACGAGCTGCAGCGTAGGATCAAAGTGATATTTATCAAGACAGGTGTGCGTACGACCTGTGTACGCACGTGTGATAAATCCCGTTTTTTTTGTGCGTACACACATTCTAAATTATGTGCTTAAGAACAAATATAGAACACTTTCTAAGAATTGTTGATAAATGAGGGCCCTGGCCTACAGCCGGGGACTCAGCCGGACCCAGATCTGCTGCGTTTCCACTACCAGGTGGCAGTGTACATCCACTCCCATAAAGCAGGGATAATCCACCCTGCTACACATACATCAAACCAAAAGTAAGAAATGTACAAAAGAACAAAGCGTACTACCATGAAGGGCTCTTTTGCCTAGAGGTAGCTGTTTGGTGGCATTACAGATTCTACCTTTAAAAGACAAAATAGAACCTGTTGAACCATATGATATAACCTTTTGCATGTGCAGCACACACACACACACACACACACACACACACACACACACACACACACACACACACAAAACACACTCACACACACACACACACACAAAACACACTCACACACACACACACACACACACACACAAAACACACTCACACATGCTCAAACACAAACAAACACGCATAATAAATGTTTAATAAATAAAGAGATGAGAGGAATGGACTCAGTTCCAGGTTTTTATTGTGCTCTGGGATGACGGATTTGACACTTGAACCTTTGGAACGAACAGCTTGCTCAGTATCTTAGTTACCAATAGCCATGACATGGTCCATGAGCTTGCGGAAGATATCCTGCATCTCAGTCTGGAAGTTGTCAACCATTGGCCTGACATCTGCCTCCATCTGGTCCATTGGCATGACCAGCGGCTCCATCATCTCGGCCATTCGCCTGACCTGGTCATCCATCCCCTCGGCCATGTGAAGGAGGCCAGTGAACAGGTGATCTAGTAGGAGTAGGGACAGGTGTGTTAGCAGCCTAGTAGGAGTAGGGACAGGTGTGTTAGCCTAGGAGGAGTAGGGACAGGTGTGTTAGCCTAGGAGGAGTAGGGACAGGTGTGTTAGCCAAGGAGGAGTAGGGACAGGTGTGTTAGCCTAGGAGGAGTAGGGACAGGTGTTTTAGCCTAGGAGGAGTAGGGACAGGTGTGTTAGCGTCGGACGAGTAGGGACAGGTGTGTTAGCCTAGGAGGAGTAGGGACAGGTGTACTAACAGGTGTGTTTTGACACTTGAACCTTTGGAACAAACATTTTATTGTAGGTATCGCAGTCTGGTAGTTGTCATCCATTTGCCTGACCTGGTCATCCATCCCCTCGGCCATGTGAAGGAGGGCAGTGGTCAGGTGATCTAGTAAGAGTAAGGACAGGTGTGTTAGCAGCCTAGTAGGAGTAGGGACAGTAGAAGTAGGGACAGGTGTGTTAACGGCCTAGTAGGAGTAGGGACAGGTGTGTTAACGGCCTAATAGCAGTAGGGACTGGAGCAGTAGGGACTGTAGCAGTAGGGACAAGTGTGTTAATGGCCTAGTAGCAATAGGGACAGGTGTGTTAACGGCCTAGTAGTAGTAGGGACAGGTGTGTTAACGGCCTAGTAAGAGTAGGGACAGGTGTGTTTTTCTAACAAATCTAAATGGCGGCCAATCTGTTTTATACATCCAATTTCAAAGTGTAAATTATCGGCACATTAAAAATGTCATCATAACGGAACAAGAGGAGTACTGTAGATTATGTTTGTAGTTATTTTAGAGAATAGTGCCACCGTGTGGCCAAATGGCTCAAACCACTACAGACCTCTTCCTGGTGTTTGTTTCGCTGGCCTGAGGTGTGGCCAGAAATAGTAACCCCTCCTGAACAAAGCGTAGTGCCATGAGGGGCTCTTTTGCCTAGAGGTCGCTGTTTGGTGACATTACAGATTCTACCTTTAAAATACATGACAAAATAGAACCTGTTGAACCATATGGTATAACCTTTTGTATGTGCACAGACACAAAACACACTCACACATGCACAAACACAAACACAAACAAACAAAATAAATGTTTATAAATAAATAAAGAGACGAGAGGAATGGACTCAGTTCCAGGTTTTTATTGTGCTCTGGGATGACGGATTTCAAGTTCAAGTTCAAGTTCAAGTTCTTTAATAGTTGTCATACAGAAGTACAGAATACTTTCATACAAAATGCTTCTTACTGTTACGCTCCAGAGACTGTGCTAGACAAGATAGTATCAAATAACATAATAACACAATATAGCATGAATTTAGAACCTTTGGAACGAACGGCTTGCTCAGTATCTGGGTCATTATACGAAAGCTTGCTATTTTGTGTCCCTCGAACAAAACTCCTCTGTCAATTTGAATAAAAAAATAATGAACAATAAAACATTTTATAATTTAGATTCCTGATGTGTCATGTAACATAAAGACAAATACAATTTATTTAGCTTTTTATTTTTAAAATAATTTTAAACACTTTTGTGCGAAGCATCTTGCAAAAAAATGAAAAATGACCTGTCCCTCAGTAAGATTGTTCTACTTCCACTAGGTATTAAGGCCAAAGAAGCCAAACTAGAACATAAAAACTTAAACCTATATCAAGGCACAAGTGTTGAATGAATGGATTTTTTAAAAATATGTTGCAAATGTGTAAAAAAAAAATACTTTTTAGTTGTGTCCCCATGTTGATGTCAACCCTGTTACTTTTGATGAAAACACCCCTTCAGAGATAATGGACTCTTCCGAGAGTTACACATAGCCCAGGAACTGACATCATCTTCCTTTTCTAAAGATGGTGGATAAAAGACAAGTAAGTGTGCTCCTCTTTTCATGCATTTTCTTTGAGTTATGTGATGTCCAACAGAGGGGGACGAGCTTGTTGCGTCAGAACTGTTACCATAAATGCGCATGTTAAAAAGTTATTTGTTTGAAATTGTGAATATACATATTTAATATCATTATTTCCTCTCATGAATGCACACCATGTGGTGTCAAGACCGTTAGCATATGGCTAGTAATGGCTGCTAGTTGCCTTTTTCGTCAGCCCTGTTACCACCAGCCCTGTTACCTTTCAATGGGTAACATGGTTGAGTGAATGGTAACAGGGCTGACAAAAGTATATGCTTTTGTGTGTACATGAAAATATACTTCCCTTACGAATAGTAAGAGGTTACAGCCAATGTTAAAGTTACTTTTGTATTTGTATTTTATATGATTTTCTTAGGATGACTATCTGCAGTGGAGAAACAGCGCTAAGTGTTGCCTCACCATCTCATCAGACTCCTGGATGCTCAGCAGGTCGCTCCCCAGTCCCAGACAGGAGGTATAAGCCGCCCCCCAGGACTTTGTGTAAGTTGAGAACAAGTAACATCTGCCCAAATATGGTCTCCAGCCTTGATCACACTGGCCAGACCAGGCTGCAGAAACAAATTAGTGGGGGGGCATAAAATGTTCTCGGGGGGGCACAATGGTTTTTCAACACAGGTTCCCTTTTATACGTTTCAGCTGGGACAACGGCGCTGTGGCTTGCTTGGCGTTGCCCACGGTGCTGAACTAAACATCAGAGAGGCAATTGAAAAATCAAATTTCTCTATCTTAAGAACATTCACTTATACAAAAACAGATTGAACGGATATATATAACAGACCTGCTGGGGCAGCGGACTGAGAGCAGGGGACACAGACAGGCTGGATAAGATGGTCAGGAAGGCCAGCAGCGTGGTTGGGGTGTAGCTGGACGCCCTAGCGAGGGTGGCGGAGAGGAGGAGCCTTGCTAAGCTCCAGGCCATCAGGGAAAACCCCACCCACCCACTATACACAGACTTGGCTGACAGGAGGAGCATGTTATAGGCTCACACTACCTAAATGCAGCACTGAACGGCACAGGAAGTCCTTCATTCCGACAGCCATCAGACTTTATAAAACGCATCACTGTGCCCCACTGCATCACTCAGCACAGAGTGACAGTTACCATCTTCCTGGACTCTTACTTTTTAAACAGCACTGTGCAATATTACACCTACTGTAGACTTCAGTATATTTTTACTGTATTTATTTACTGTATCTTTTATTCTATTTTTATTTTATTTCATTTTATTCTATTCTTAGGCCATTTGTTTTGTTATTCTTATTCGTGACTTGTTCTGTCTAAATGTTTAATGTTGAGTGATTTGGAGTGTCAAATTTCCCTCAGGATAATACATTTCTACTCTATTCTATTCTATATCTTTGAAAAGTCTCCATTTATTCAACACGTCTGAATTCACTGACAAACTGAACTGAACTGACAAAAATAAAGTGCATAAAAAAGCAAACAAAATTCCTCCACAGGCTACTCACCATCGTTTGGGGACAGAGTGAAATCTTCTTAAAACACTGCCCCTCCACTCATTCCTGAACTTTTTTGTTAAGTCCTTCTCAAATGCCAACTGAATTAAATTGGCCTTGCGTCGATGAAGCATACTAAGGCGATGTTCTGTAAAGATGTTCTTGAGGGCAGAAAACGAATTCTCACTGATTAAAAAAAAAATAAAAAATCTTTTTTTTTCCAGGGTGGGGCACAGCTGACTCAGTGGGCGGGCCAGGTTTGGATAGTCGACTTTGATTAAAAAAAAAAAATAAAAAATCTTTTTTTTTCCAGGGTGGGCACAGCTGACTCAGTGGGCGGGCCAGGCCCCCCAATGCCCGCCCATGGCGCCGGGTCTGACACTGGCTATAGGCTGATGACACGATATGACACAACACAATATGACACAATATAACACAACACAACTAGGGCTGACCTTCGAAAAATTTTTTGGAATTCAAAGCTTCGGGGCCGAGATTCGATTTTAATTCGAAGCTTTGAGATAAAAAAATTGAATTAGCTGTCATTCAAAGTGACAGCTAAAAAACTAATTGAAAGCTCTGTAGAGGAGCTCATTGAGCATTTCACTTGTCTCCTGCACAGGTTTAAGAAACATGCGTTCAACATCAAGCAGCAGTTCTCATTCCCCAGAGAGCTAAAGAGAAGTCTGTCCTCACACGAATGCATTATATATGTGGATTTCTCAGAAAACTACTCATGTACAGTAAGTACAGTGCTGAGATCCAGGCTGTGCATGTCGGTGCCTTGCTCGGCGGCCAGTCAAACTTTCTTTTTATTTATTTAACAGATTGCAGAATGGGTACAATACAGTACGGCTCAATACACACAATTGTATAAGGGGTCATGCAGACCAGAGAAAGACGTTTGGCTTGTTTACATCAGGGTCATTAATACTGCTGGAGCATTGGTTAATTTTTGGTCCGATTTTTCCTTGCACGATTTTGCACGACGCGTGGGAGCAAATTCGAGACACATATTCTTGCAAAAAGGTGTCCCACGGTCTCCTCTATGGCCGTAAATATTTTCACGCGGAAATGGAGGTACTACCCAAGGTGGGGTCCGGGAGGGGGGGGTTCGAGCTGGAGCATATGTGTGTAGGTTTTTAGATAACAGGTATTAGGGGTATATCTTATATAAGACAATTAACTAAAATGTGATTTCATTGGATGTGCTCTGACAATTAATGCTTGTATATCTTATCGTGTGTTGTCATGTTTGTTTATGTGTTTGTTTAAAAAATAATACAAAAATAAAATACAAAAATATTTTCACGCGGATCGGAATCACGGCTCGCCCGTGGGACACTTTTCCGTTTCGGCGAGTTTATTCCACGCTTTCGACTTTCCTTTTCTAAGCATTTTCGGGGCTACATGTGAATGAGTAAAAGTTGCGGGACGCCCAGATGTTTCCACGATAGAAAGCTCGCGTGGATCCCATAATAGGCTCACTTAATACAGCGTTTTTTAAATCACGCGACATTTTCAGGGTCGCGAGCCGACCTTTTCCCCTCGTTTTCGATGATGGAAGTGATTTAGGAAAAGCTTCGGCACGCCGAGCGGTATCCGTGGATTTAATCTCGCGAGGATCGGGGCAATATTCGGCCCGTGGGAGCAGTCACGGTTTAATACAATTTTCAGAGTGCAGAGGGGAGGTGTGCAGAGGGGATGCCAGACTAATTATTCTGCTCACAGCCCTGTTTTAAACTTTTAAGGTGTGGCAGTCAGCTCGAATCTGATTGGCTAGTATCGGTTTTGGACTCTACATACATGAATCACATGGTTGAGGCTGGAGAAAGACACCTACCCCCTGCCTCTCCTCTAGCTGCAGTGAGCATAGTGAGTCTGACAGTGTGTTAGAGAGAGTGAGAAGGAGAAGAGGGAGAATAAAAAAAAAAAATTAAAAAAAAATTATAACACAGATGCACAGATGAAAAAGAATGTAAACTATATTACAAAAAAATTATATATATATATATATATATATATATATATTTTTTTTTTTTTTTTTCTTTCTTCATATTTCATATTTGATATTAATTCATATTTTGATAGGGAGGCCTGGCTTCCGTTGGCTTCCATAAGGATTCGCCACTGGTACTGGACTACGTACAAGCCAATCATCCACCTGTGTCTGTGGTCCACTTCTTCAGCGACGGTCCTTGTACTCAATACAGACAGAAGGGTAATTTCTTCCTGTTCAGTACTGAATTGAGTAAGAGGGGCTTTGAGAGTGGCACATGGAATTTTTTTTGAAGCAAGCCACGGAAAGGGAGCGCCTAATGGTGTTGGGGGAGTATTAAAAAGACTGGCAGATCAACTTGTGAGTACAGGGCGTGACATTCCTGATGCTGCCACACTTTACCGAGCACTACTTACAACTGGCACGACAGTGAAGCTGTTTTATGTGGAAACTGAGAACATTGTGGATGCTTATCGTAACATGCCAGCAAATATCCCATTAGTCCCAGGGACAATGCGAATACACCAAGTGGTCACCAACAGGAAAGGCCACTTGATCACCAGGGATGTCAGCTGTCTGTGTGCCACATTGAAGAACCTGTCCTGTACATGTTTCAACACTAACCACTTCATCTTTCCTCCACTGATAATGGGCCCCCAAATTATCAAGGCAACCCAAGCCTCAAGCACCCCAGCCATACCTCAGCCAACCACATGCACCCCAGCCATACATCAGCCAACCACAAACAACCCAGCCATACCTCAGCCAACCACAAGCACCCCAGCCATACCTCAGCCAACCACAAGCACCCGAGCCATACCTCAGCCAACCACTCAAGCACAAGCACAAAAGTCAGCAGAACAGCTGACTGAAGAAATTCAAGGACCCCAGGAGATCGATTGGAGTAGTGATGGGATAATTGGTCAATGGTGTGTCCTTACATATGACCAGGAGCTGTACCCTGGAGTCATTGTGGCAACAGGTGAAGGATATGCCCAAGTGAAGTGCATGCACCATATTGGCCAGAATAGATATTTCTGCCCATCCCGCGAGGACTGTATCTGGTACATGTTTGATGACATTTTAAGGTTGATTCCTTCTCCTGTCAATGTGACAGCACGACATGTAGAGATCCGGAAAGACATCTGGTCAAAACTTGTTGGGTAGGCACATGTTGATAGGATACCTGAGATGGCGTTTCTTCCCCCTCCTATTTTTTGTTTTGTTTTTGAATAAAACAATTGATTGAATTTGACTACATCTGCAGTATCATAATTATTTTCATCATCTTCTACACTAAAACCTCATATCTGTCAACAAAGTATTCTGATATGGCATGTTGAATTAAAGGCTTATGACTGTGTCATAACTATCTCCATAAGATCTTCTTAAATAACTTCATTACACCCACAATTGTAACTTAAACAAGCAGTATAACCATTTCGGTAACTGTGTCAATCCTGTTACTGAGGTGTCAGCCCTGTTAATTGTACAATATTCTGATGTAATTTAAGAAAATAAAAATGTAAAACAAACTCATTTTATATGTTAAGTAATAGAAACCAGTGGCTCCCTTAAAGAAATTGGGATATTATTATTTTGTTTTCATAACTTTTTCTTAAATCAAAGATGCTGTCACGATCGGGGCTCGAGCCTGCCAGATGAGGATCAATCAGCGCGGCTGCAAGGGATTACCTCATCAAGCGGGTCCGATATCAACTGGCAGATCCTGTCATCCAGTGTTGCAGTGTTAAACTGCCTTCCCAGGTACGACGTCTCGACCTGAAGCCCTGCTAACCCGCTCTTGTTGTTATTCCCTGTTCTAACCTCCCTCTCTTGTGCCCAAGGACTCTGTTCCAGCGTGCCTGTCTGGACCCCTGGTGCTGGACTACGGAGTTCCTGCTCTCACCCCTGACACAGCCGGTGTCCACGTTCTCCCGCATTGCACAAGGAGTGCATCTGCTTCAAGACCATCCTCTCGTACTGCACAAGGAGTGCACCTGTGCTACCCCCAAGAACATTCATCCCCGTCTGTTGTACATTCCTGCATATGATTCTTATCTGCTTGGGGGAAACAATTAAAACACCCTAAACCGCTCCATTCTCTCTCCTCCTGTGTTCGCTATTGGGCTCCGCAAGAACCCCTATCCTCACAAGATGCTGTGAAAGGGTCCATTGTGAATGCGCATATTTATTCATGGGAAAAAAAGTTAACTCGTCAATATTCTAACTCTACAAACACACTATTGTAACAAGGGGCTTTTATCTTTCATATGATATCATAATTATTCTAAATATGTATTTATAACTTTTTCAAACAGTAATTGATATGTAGTAACAGGGCTGATGAAAAACAAATATGCATGTTGTTTAAATGTGATATATTTTTTAAATATAATAGCCTGAGATGGCACAGTACATTTTTCTGAGAGATAAGAATCCACTTAATAAAAAAAAAAGTATCCAAAACTTTTAAAACAATACTTTTCAAATCAATCATTAAAAATGAAAATGGCAAGCTTCCGTAGAATGACCCATCTTTAGTTACCAATGAGCTGGTCCGTGAGCTTGCGGAAGATATCCTCATGCTGACCCAGTACGTTGTGAGCCTTGATCTGGTCCGTGACCTTGCGGGTGAGATCCTGCATCTCAGTCTGCAACTTGGTAACCATTGGCTGGACCTGGGCCTGCATTTTCTCGGCTATACGCTGGAGCTGAGCCAGAAGGCTGGTGGCCAGGGTCTCTATCTCAGTGGTCAGTGGCTCCAGCTGGGTCCTGTGTGGAAGAGGAGAGAGGACACAGTAAATAGTGACATGACTAATATTCCTCCGAAGACAATGACACACAAATGATTGTCTCATAGGCACTAGCGGACTGGCCATCGGGAGCACAGGGAGTTTTCCCGGTGGCCTGGCAGACTGGCATGGCCTGGCTGCCCTGGCAGACTGGCAAATGCTTTATTTTTTATTTTTAAATTTGTTTGTTTGTTCCCAGTCAGGCCACTGAACTACGAAGCAGGCCAGGTCGGTATACATGTTTCTATTTGCGCATATATAAGTTCAGGCAAGCAGGCAGGAATGAGTTAATTTGTTATTCACAACCCAGCGCGATGCAGTGCGCCTGCGCAGGCCTCGCCAGTCGCCAATCTCAAACAAGCCTATTAATTAAAATCATGATGAGATCAACTGCCGAAACCAGGGAGATATGAATGGGTGAAGACGAACGTCGGAATAAAATTGAAAGAATGAGACGAAAGCGGGCGCAATCAGAGGTGTTACTACACGATAGGGCTGATCTCTATTAGTCGATTAGTCGACTAATCGGTTGAAAGGAGCCGTAGTCGACTGCCAACCTCTTAGTCGAATACAAAAAAAAAATAAAAAAATAAAGATTTTTTATAAAAATATATTTTTTTATATATTTTTTTATCATTCTTTCCAAAAGAAAAGAGGCCTAGAACCGTGGCTAACGCTAATGGCATGCATACTAGAGGCTAACTGCCTAAGAAAACAGGCACAGAGGCACTGAAAGAGGATTTCACCCATCTAATGAACACACTAGACTAGACAAGTCAACGGCAACATTCATCCTCTACCACCTCTACAAAACAACCCACGAGAGGCCACAGCGAGAAGGGGTTCACAATCGAGGCGCCCAGCATGTCGCGGGACCAAAACAGCGACGCATCGCCCGATGGCCGGCGAGCTAGCCGGCGAGCTAACGGGGCTAACATCAATGTACAAAGGACCCAGGAAGCTAACAGGGCTAACAACAATGGATACAGGACCCCATCCCCCCCTCCCCCCCTACCGCCACCCGGGCAACCATACACCACAGACAATCAACACTTTGAACTCGACGACATAAACAAAATAACGAACACAAATGGACTTCATATATTTCACCTAAACACAAACAGCATGAGACCCAAACTGGCTGAAATCAGACATTTCTTTTTAAATGGTAAGGCTAACATATTGTGTTTCACAGAAACTAGACTCATCTGTACAGGATCCAGAGATTGAAATCGAGAACTATTCAATAGTCAGGAGGGATATAAACCAGTATGGAGGTGGCGTCTGTGTGTATATTCACAAAGATACCAAATTCATCAACCGTACTGACCTTAACCATGACGAGATTGAAACTGTTTGGATTGAAATCTTATTTGAAAGGGCGAAATCAGTACTAGTAGGCACAATCTATAGACCGCCAGAACATAGTGGCTTTTATGACACACTTGATGAGTGTTTAGCTGGGGTGGAGGGCATAGAAAAAATTCTTATGGGGGACTGGAACACGGACATGCTACGTAAAGCAGCACCCGTCTTCAAGGCCTTCAGTAGGTTTTGTGATCTACACGGCCTCAGCCAGCTAATCACCAAACCCACAAGAGTGTTGCATTCAACTCAGACTACCATTGACCTCATCCTGACCTCTGACAAGTCCAAAATCTCCAATAAAGGGGTTATAGCATGCGGGTTAAGTGATCATTATATGATATTCTGTACCCGCAAAAAGCTAAAGCAAAAGGCTGGCTGTCACAAAACAGTCACATCTAGAGACCTCAAAACCTACTCTGGCGAGGCCTTTAACCTCGAACTGGAGAGCCTGGACTTCAACAGGCACAGAGGCACTGAACTGGAGAGCCTGGATTGGTCAGATGAGCTCAATGGTACACTGGTTGAAGAAACATGGCTTGGCTTCAAAACAAAATTTTCATCAATACTAAACAACATGGCCCCCCTAAGAGTCACCAGGGTAAAAAATCGCACTGAGCCATGGATGCACACTGAAATACGGACCGCTATGAAAACCAGAGACAAAAAATGTTCTGAGTTTCGTAAAAGTCAGTCAAAGCTTACCAAAAGCACGAGCAGTGATCTCCAAGCCCACGTCACTGAACTCAAACTAGAAAGAAACAGACTAAGAAATTACGTAAACTCCATTATCAAAACTGCAAAAAAAAAAATGTCATCAATGACAAAACTGAGGAAAACAAAAATAAACCAAGAGAACTTTGGAAATTACTCAATAATCAACTAGGCTGCAGTAAAAAACTTAAAACCAGGTTCTCAAACATAAACATAAAGACGAACAACATGCTCATCACAGACAAGCTGGATGTAGCCAATTACTTAAACACTTTCTTCACAAACATAGACACAACACTGGTAAACAAACTACCCTCCCACTCAGGGCATTATGGGGTAGAACACATAGTAGCATACTACAAGAACCTAGGCGTCCACAAAGACGACTTCAAACTGGAAATGGTAACTACAGATGAGGTACTCAAAAAACTGAGCGCCCTCCAACCGAACAAGGCCACTGGCCATCACAACATCCTCTCCAAATTCCTCAGAGACTCAGCAGCCGCCATCACCCCAGTCATCACACACATAATAAACCTCTCCATAAAACAGGGACACGTCCCCAAGGACTTCAAAATTGCGAGAGTAACACCCCTGCACAAAAAGGGCAGCAAATTAGACCAAGGCAACTACCGCCCTGTTTCTATCCTTACGTCCATCTCGAAAGTCATGGAAAAAATAGTATACGAACAGGTCGAAAAGTACCTCGCGGACAAAAATCGAATCTACGAATTCCAATCTGGCTTCAGAACATCCCACTCCACTGACACATGCCTTCTCTATTTGAACGACCACATCAAACAAGAAGTGGACGCGGGCAAATACTGCGGCATGGTCATGCTGGACCTACAAAAGGCCTTCGACACTGTCAATCACACCATTCTGATTGACAAGCTAAAAACAATTGGTTTTGATAGTCTATCAGTGAGCTGGATACAATCCTACCTGGAGGGGAGAGAACAGATGGTGGAGGTAAACGGTACCCTATCCCCCCCCTCCCAGTGAGCTGTGGTGTTCCACAAGGAAGCATACTAGGGCCGCTACTGTTCCTAATTTATGCAAATGACATGTTGTCAGCTTGTGACTGCAACTTGTTCCTGTTTGCGGATGACTCAGCCCTGCTGGTCTCTGACAAGAACAAGTTACAGGTTGAAAAAACCCTCAGCTCGGAACTAGGCAAAATCTGCATATGGCTCGCCGATAACAAACTATCATTACACATGGGCAAAACAGAGTCCATTCTCTTCGGTTCAAATAACAAACTCAGCAAGACCGACAGCTTCTCAGTTACAGTGGGTGACAATATTGTCACAAGGAAAGATGAAATTACCTACCTGGGTTCCATCCTAGAGGCTAATCTTTCCTGTGACAAAATGGCATCCAATGTAATAAAAAAAGTCAATCAACAAACTCAATTCTTGTACCGGATCTCCTCTCTGGTAAACAAGAATACCCTGAATACTCTGGCAGGAGCACTCATTCAAGGGTACTACGACTATGCTTGCACCTCATGGTACCAAAGCACATCAAAGGCACTAAAAACCAAATTACAAACATCTCAAAACAAACTAGTCAGACTACTGCTTGACCTGACTCTTACAACCCACCTCACCCCTGCCCACTTTGACAACCTAGGTTGGCTTAGAGTAGACAACAGAGTACAGCAACTTGCAATGGGCCTGGTCTACAAGATACATTACACGACCAAGGTACCCATGTACATGTCAAAATACTTCCCAAAGGTCAGTGAATACCACGATCACAACACCAGAGGGAGCTCCACAAATCATGTTAAACCCAGATTCGGCTCAAACAAGGGACTAAACACGTTTCTCAATTATGCCACATCAATGTGGAACGCCCTACCCAAAGCTGTAAAGGAATGTGAATCACTACCCACTTTCAAAAACACTCTCAAAGAACACCTACGGGAGACTGCAATTTGAAACTGGCCCCCACAAATGTCCTAACCCAGTTGTACAGTACATTACCAAAGTATGGCTTTGTCAGTATTCCAATGTACAGTGTACAGTGAACAGGTGGATTTGAGCAAAGCAACGTTGCGAGAAGTACCCCTAGTTACCGTAGTTCAATACATTTTTTGTTTAACAACACTTTAGAAGAAGAAGTACAAATGTGTACAGTACCTGGTGTTTGTAATTATTATTCATAGACTGGCAATACCAAGGAGAG
Organism: Notolepis coatsorum; assembly: GCF_963971535.1. Classification (NCBI taxonomy): domain Eukaryota; kingdom Metazoa; phylum Chordata; class Actinopteri; order Aulopiformes; family Paralepididae; genus Notolepis; species Notolepis coatsorum. The sequence continues at coordinate 36,427,272 of NC_140168.1, read as the reverse complement.
TAACCCAGAGGAGTAAGTCCTTCGAGTTTCAAGATTAAAGTGATCTAATTGACAACAGCATCATCTGACTTATTTCCTGTGTTGAAATACATTCTACAGCCTAGTGTTCAGATATAAACCTTCATCATGAAGCACTGACTGCACAATATAGTTGCCTGAATCTATCATGGCATCCTCACAGCTGTGGCCTTATAAGATATACATATTCTTGTAAAGGCTGTCAATCGATTAAAATATTTAATCTGATTAATCGCATGATTGTCCATAGTTTCGGAAATTAATCACATATTTTTTATCTAAATCTACCTTAAACGGATCTTTTTCAAGTTTTAATACTCTTATCAACATGACTGAGAGTCAACAAATGCTTGCTTTATGCAGCCATTTAACACGCATCAAATTCAAAACAGAGTGATGCACAAAATAACTTAAAAGAAAATAATTATTTAAAACAATGAATGCATTTATTTATGCATGAAATAATAGGGGAAAGAAAACGTTAGGAACTTGTTACATTCACCAGCACAAGGGCTGAGGACTCACCCCCCCCCCCCCCTCTCTCTCACACTCTCCCAGCTCTCTTTCTCTCTTGCTCCTTCCTCATCTCTCACCCCCCCCCCCCCCTCTCTCTCTCTCTCTCTCTCTCTCTCTCTCTCTCTCTCTCTCTCTCTCTCTCTCTCTCTCTCTCTCTCTCTCTCTCTCTCTCTCTCTCTCTCACACACACACACACACACACACACACACACACTTTTAGTCAGAAACAAACATAGTATCAATGAGAGTATCAATAATACACCTGAGTGAAGTCTAGTAAAAAAAAAAAAAATCCATTTAATCGTGCGTTTAAAAAAATAGTGACGTTAAAAGAATGCGTAACTTTGACAGCCTTGTTTTTATATTGTATGTTTTTATACTGTATGTTTTTTCCACTGTTTTATGATGAATGAGCATTGCACCGAGACAAATCCCAATCAACCATGTGTTGAAATGGCAATAAAGTATCTATCTATCTATCTATCTATCTATGGTGGTGGAATTAGGGCTGGTGTGTTTGTATGTGCGTCGAAGGGGAGGGGGAGTATCCGGACCGGTTGTGGTGGGCCAGTCTCGGTAAAAAAGTCTGGGGGCCATTTTCTAATCCCTGTCCGTCCCTGTTGCCGGCCAGGTGGTTGTGGTGCTTGGCATCTAATAAAAAACGAATCTCCCATACTGTTGTGTATGCTATGCTCTATGTTCTGCGTGGGCCTCTCCATTTGCATGGCAGACAGACTGCACTGATAATAGGGATACTGTACCATGTTTCCATGTTGTTAACTTGTGAGTGTTGTTTGATGTGTTATTCACTGTTGTACACAGTGTATATCACTTCCTTCCCTTGCAAGTGGGCAATCAATGGTGTTGTATGGTGTGGTGTATCCGGACTATACTGCTGTGAACTGGACCAGGCACGTGCACACATAGACATGAAGGGGTGCCCGGGTACCTGCCTTTTTCATTTTTCATTAGAAAGTGCCCTTTTTATGCCCACCATTTTTTCTTTCTTTTTTTTACTGTTGCACATTATAGAGAGACTGCCCTACCCTTCCAAATGAAAGATGTCACGATAGAATCTAAATATTAGGTAAAGAAAGAGAGAGAAATGCCACCCCTCTCCTGGAAGGACCTATTATTTACGCATAGCATAGTGATGATGAGATGATGTAAACCGCGCGACAGCCGGGCCAGCAGTGCACTGAACACAAAATTGATATCCAGCTGTTGAGCTCACACTCGAGTCAAGACCTCTTTTTTACAGTTACTATTTCAACTAAAACAAAGCAAGAGTACACTTCATCATCAGGTAAGGTATTTGCCCAACAAAATAAAATGTCGGGTTTGCAGTGCACTGTATATTTCGGGCATGCCTTGTGAAGTTGTGATTGTCCATGCTTTTCTCTCATGCAATCAGGCAGGCAGGCTAGAAGTGGCAACACTGCACTTCCCCCATACTACATTTCTTATTATTCATACCGCGGTGGCATTGCATTATCTCTTTACTTTATGCTTTATCACATTCTCATCTCACCGCCTCACTTGCAAGATGCGCGGCTCTCGTGAAACACGTCGCCGGATCACCCCTCCCCAGCCCCTCCCTGTCTGCTAAATCACGTAGCATACTCTCTCATACACCTATGGGAGACTGCAATTCAAAACTGGCCCCTGTAAATGTCCTAACCCAACCCCCTCCAATGTACAGTAATTTACCTAGTATGGTTTTGTCAATAGTCCAATGTACAATTTTGCTTGTTGTTTGTACAGTGTGTCCCCCCCCTCAATGTACAGTTTTGCTTGTTTATACAGTGTTTCTCCCCCCCCCCCCCCCCCCCAACCACCTCCAATGTAAATGACCCAGTATGGTTGTCAATATCCCAATGTACCCAACCCCCCCCACACAACCCCACCCAACCTCCTCCAATGTACAGTTTCTACGTCAAATGTATATACTCCCTTTTCTTGACTCCTTCTGTATCACAAACAGTACTGTATTTGCAAATCTGGTATGTCATAAATGTATAGATGTAGCAGTACTGACTATCTGTATGTCATGTATGTCATATATGTCCTGATGAATTGAAAATGGGGGACCCTGATGTAAACAAGACGAAAGTCTTTCTCTGGTCTGCATCCCCTTAACAATTGTGTGTATTGAGCTGTACTGTATTGTACCCATTCTGCAATCTGTTAATAAAGTTTTCAATCAATCAATCAATCAATCAATCAAACTCTCTCTCTCTCTCTCTCTCTCTCTCTCGCTCTCTCTCTCCTTTCTCTCTCTTCTCTCTCTTCTCTCTCTCTATCTCTCTCTCTCTCTCTCTCTCTCTCTCTCTCTCTCTCTCTCTCTCTCTCTCTCTCTCTCTCTCTCTCTCTCTCTCTCTCTCTCTCTCTCTATCTCTATCTCTCTCTCTCTCTCTCTATCTCTCTCTCTCTCTCTCTCTCTCTCTCTCTCTTCTCTCTCTCTCTCTCTCTCAATATATTCAATGTATCTCAATGTATTATTATTGTAATTATTATTATAATAATGCAATTAATTATTAATTGGTAAAATTGTTATTTCAGCAGCTGTACATTCTGAGTTTAAAATATTACCATCTGTAATTAAACTGGATTTGTGTTAATTATGCCTGCAGAAATATGCCCAAAAAAGAAAGATATCAGAAAATGAAGGAGAAAAAGCGCCAGGAAGCAGCTAAGGGTAGCAGATCTATGAATGCCTGGCTGGAACCAACACCTGAGAGAGTGGATGAGGCTGTAGAGGAACCTGAGAGAGAGGAGGAGGATGTAGAAGAACCTGAAAGAGAGGAGGAAGATGTAGAAGGACTTGGGCCTACAAGTAATGTAGAAGAAGAGGTCCTATCGAAAATTGCACTCTTAAAGTATCCTAAAGATCCTGCCCACCAACAAGCTTTTGATCTCAAATGTAATGCCAGTTATGTACAAATGTGTGTTGATAGAGGACCAAGTCAACCTGTACTTAGATGTCCCAAAAACAGAGATGGACGTTCATTTCAAAGAAATTGGTATACTACCAGGCCCTGGTTAGAGTATTCACCAGACAAGGACACAATGTACTGCTTCAGCTGTCGGCTTTTCCTTGGAGAGAAGTACAGCAAGTCTGCTTGGAGAGTGGCTGGATTAAACAGTTGGAGAAAAGGGCTTGAATCTATACAAGAGCATGCAAACTCAGAGGCCCACCTAACAAGCATGGTGCGATGGAACACATACAAAAAGAGTGCTTGTCAAGCAGCTCTTGATGTGTCAGATGTTCAAGGCAAAGCGATAAGAGAGCGAGAGAAACAAAAGAACAGAGACATTTTGACCAGATTGATTGACATCATTTCATATCTTGCACGACAGGGAAAGGCTCTCAGGGGTGATGATGAGTCTGCTGAAAGCTCAAACCAGGGCAACTTCCTTGAACTTGTGAAAATGTTCAGCCAATACGACAGTGTACTGAAGCTACATTTAGATCATGTCAAAGAGAAGAAAGTTGGAAAGAAGAAGAGTTGGGTTTCTTTACTCTCAAACAGGACACAAAATGATCTCATAAAGGCCCTGGCCACATTCACTAGAAGAGAGATAGGGAAAGAGATGAAGGAGGCAAACATCTACTCAATACTTGTTGATGAAACAACTGATGTGTCTCACTGTGAGCAGGTATCCTTTGTTGTTCGTTATGTGTTTGAAATTGATGTCAAGGAGCGCTTCCTCCAGGTCTGTAACGTGTCCAGAACAACAGGTGAGGAGATGGAGAAAACAGTCCTGGACTTGTTACAGAGCAATGACCTAGAAATAGAAAACATGCGTGGTCAAGGCTACGATGGCACAGCCAACATGAGTGGGCAGTAAAAAGGACTGCAAAGTAGAATACTGCAGCACAATGCCATGGCTCTGTATGTTCATTGCCACGCCCACTGCCTGAATCTAGTGCTCGTTGAAAGTGCAAAATCAAGCCTGCACTTTATCACCTTCTTCAACCTTGTGGAGAAGCTCTATGTGTTCTTCACTTCCTCCACAAAACGACATACATCATTTATAAAATGCCAATAGGACCTGCACCCTGGAGAACGTGTGATTCAACTTCAGAAGCTCTCGGACACACGCTGGGCAAGCCCTGAAGGCCCTCAACAAAGTGATGGATGCTGTGGTGGAGGCCCTCACTGATATCACCGACCAAGAGCCTCCAGATACTTCTGCTGGGGATGCAAAGATGTACATTAAAGCAGTCGACTTCGAGTTCTTCCTTTGCCTGGAGATTGCCACGCCTGTTTTTCAGGTCACTGCACATGCTTCCGATGCACTCCAGAATCAAGGTATTGACTTGTCGACGGCTTATTACGTTGTTTCTGGAGTGGTGGATACCCTGACCAACCTGAGGACAGAAAAACAGTTTGCCAAACTGTACAAGAGTGCCACAGAGAAGGCAGAAGCTGCTGGAATCAGCATCCCCATAGTCCCCCCAGGACAACAAAGACAGAGAAAGGGGCCTGCCAGGTACAAACAAAGCTCCACAGCAGCCACAGAGAGTCACGCCTTCACAACAGTGGAAGACTACTACAGAGTCAAGCTCTTCTACCCATTCCCTGATGTCCTCTCTCAGGAACTACACAGGAGGTTTAGGGGGGATGGGGAGACACAGTCGAACAAGATCCTAAATGCACTCCACAGTTTGACGAAGGCCAGCAACTGGGCAGGTAAAGATGCCATGGGTCCTGACTCTGCTGAGGCTGTTCACACTGTGTGCATTCTATGGAGGAGAAGAGGAGAAGCTGAAAACAGAGCTCAGGGTTTTCCACGCTTCTTTCCCAAAAACACTCACAGTAAAGGGGATGCTAACAACTCTCAGAGACAACAGCGGACATGACATCTTTCCAACACTGGTGGAAATGATAAGAACATATGCCACCATTCCAGTGTCCACAGCAACAGTGGAGAGGTCCTTCTCCAAGCTCAAACTGGTCAAATCAACACTCAGAAGTCTATGCACAGAAGAGAGGCTCTCTGATCTCCTCCTCCTTGCTATCGAGAAAGACATCCCCATCAATCACAACGAGGTGATTGACATCTACAGGAACATGGCCCCCAGAAGGTTGCTGCTGTAAGGGAGGAAAAAGGTACAGAAAGAGAGGACACAAGCTAGCAATACAGGAAACAAGCTAGCAATAATAATAATTGTATTTACAAACTTAAAAAAGACACATTTTCTCAGTCTTTTCTTTTCCATCTTCAATGTGTCACTGTTCAATGTTATTTTATTCAACAATAAAAAGCTTTAAAAAAAAGCCAGTGTTTTGTTTCTCTTTTAAAATTGCAGCTGAATTGCATGTCTTCCAATACCTAAACCTCATTATTATGATAAATCTGAATAAGCTCATTTTGGAAACAGGTGACACAAAAGATAACCAAGAAAACAAACATACTTGTATATCACTCACAGCTACAGAATACACAGCTAAGCTATCTATGGCTACTTTGTTTATTATTAGGCCTACATGTATTTAAAATTGTACATGGGCTTAATTGCAGGCAGGCTACATATTGTGTTATTAAAGGGACATTATGTAGTTTTGGTGACATCTAGTGGTGAAACTGAATGTACCATAGACTTGTATTAACCCCAGAAATTACATTTCATACTTTGTGCCCTTTTCTCCTTTTGGGGCACCTGCCTTTCTAAAGTCCTGTGCACGTCCCTGAACTGGACCATGGAGCAACAATATATACTTGTTCTTGCTAATGACATCATTAACGATGATAACGATACTTCACAAGTGTTATGTCCAAAAGGGTAAAATTTCAGTATTTCATTCACTAATTACTTATTAGCTCAATAAGATAGATTCTTTATTGTCCTCTTGGGGGACATTTAGTTTGACACACCTGTACAGTGTACACTCAAGAACAATTTAACACAAAGACAATATTCATGATTAGGGCTGTCTGCATAGGAGGTGTCGACTAATCTATTAGTTGATTTAATCGAAAGTTTGAGGTTCTCACATGCAATCACACGCACCCGGAAATCTAGAGCTTATCAGAGATGTACTTATAGTTTATAATTTTTCAGGAAATGACACATTCAGCATAAAAATAAAAATAAACATAAAATCGACTAATTGACTAACACAGTCTTGGTCAACTAAGTCGGGGCGGCCCTAATTCTGTTTTTGGTAGATTTTTATCACTATTTGGCAGTCCGGTAGAGAGAGAGAGAGGAAGAATGGGAGATAGATGGGGGGAGGACATTCGGCAGGGGTCGCCGGGTCCGGGAGTCGAACCCGGGACTGCCGTGTTGCGACGCAGTGCAGTACGTGGTGTGCTACTTGAGCGCCCCAAGGGATGGCCCTAATTTGACAATATCCTTCATTCACCATTCATCTCCCCACCTCGAATTGAGTGTCTTGCATTCGGTGCTGCTAAATAACAGTAACAAGTATTTCTTGACAAGGGTTCCCAGTAGGGATGTCCGATGTTATCGGCCTACCGATATTGGCATTCAAATGTAATATCGGAAATGATCGGTATCGGTTTTCAAAAAATAAACATTGAACATCCCTAGTTCCCAGACTAATGTAATGCCATTTACATCCCTGTAATGTTTGAGAAGTTTAAGAATCTCTTCCCCTGAATGTTAGAGAGCAACTCATTATCATCATCAGTAATAGCTGATGGGCTGAGAGCTACTTTAGCTACTGAGGAGCAGAGAGCTACTGTAATGTCCTCTCACTCCATGTTGGCTATGACATAGCTCTACTGTAATGTCCTCTCACTCCATGTTGGCTATGATATAGCTCTACTGTAATGTCCTCTCACGCCATGGGGTGTAAAAAATACCCAGAAATTATAAAGTATGGGTACCGTTTCAAAATCGTACTCAAGTAAAAGTCAAGAGTATCTGGCTAAAAACACACTTGAGTAAAAGTAAAAAAAAAAAAATCTACTTTTAAAAGTACTAAAAAGTAAAAGTAATTTTTTTTTTTAATTCCGGGGCAATGAAATGTTCAGTTTCGTCCTCTTCATCACTCGTACTATCATTTGTGACCATCTTCTGTAGCTTGTCACTCTGACTGTCTATTCTTCTGATAGCAGGTGTTTAATCAAAGATCCCCGCGTTCTAGTCTTGCACAAGGACCAATCAGCATGGGTATGGGCCGGTAAATTTTTTCCATTGATGGGGATTTGATTGGCTGTTTTTAAATAAAGTGCAGCCGTAGGATTAATAACGTTAATGTTAGTTCGGCCAGAGAAACAAATATACTAATTAAAATGGTTGGACCTGCAATATTTGTACATTGTACTTTGTAGGTCTGCATTTTAAATGTAAGGAGTAAAAAGTATGTTTTTTTTCTCTGAAATGTAATTGAGTAAAAGTATACAAACCTAATAATACTAGAGTAAAGTACAAATCCCCCAAAACAGTACTTAAGTATTGTAATGAAGTACAATTACTCAAGTACTTTACACCCCTGGCTATGACATAGCTCCATTGTAATGTCCTCTCACTCCATGTTGGCTATGACATACTTCAAATAGATCCGAACGGAATATGACTGATATTTTGAGCTCCAAGCCTTGACATTTAGCCTTTATCCTATTTTCACACTAGCGCTCATCTCCTTATGCTTTCTCTTTAGTTGTTATTGTTCTTAGCTCTATTCTATTTAAATCTTTCTAAAAATGTTCTTATGTACCCCAGTTGCTATTGCATGTACATGTTTGTGTTTTATTACACGTGACGTATATATATGTTCATACATACCAACTATTTCGCCTGTTTTATTCTCCACCTTATTATGATCATCCATAGCAACACTACTAACACCGACATCCAAGAAGGGGGATCCCCCCTTGAACGCGTAATTATTTTCCGTAGCCGCATTTTGCGGAGACGCTCTCTGATTGCCACTGACTGACGCTCTCTGATTGGCCACTGACATGTGCGCCCAATCGCGTGACGAGCTGTGTCTTTGCCCATTTCCGCGTCGAACAGCAGCAAACTACCTAGCGCCTAGTTTATCACTGGTTAAGCTTAGGCGACTCTTTCGAAGTTGGTTAAGGTTAGCGTTTGGAATCAGGGCTGGTGTTCTATCGCCCTGCTCTAAGACAAACTCTAACCTTAACCAACTTCGAAAGAGTGGCTAAGCTTAACCGGTGTAGAAACAGGCGTCACACGATTGGGCGCACCAGAAACGTCAGTGGCCAATCAGAGAGCGTCTCCGCAAAATGCGGCTACGGAAAAAAAGAACACGCCCTTGAACGGCCCTTCTAAGGTTTCTCTCCTCCATATTGCCTGTGGTGATTTTTTCCTTTTTTTTTTTTGATCCACTTTTTCTCCCATTTTTCTATATTTTCTCCCATCCCAATTTCGTATCATCCAATTCAACCCTCCCCTGTCACGAACGCTGTTTCTTGCCTCCCACAAGCCGGCTGCAATGTGGACTAAGTCATACATAGCACAAGTCCCCTCCGGTACTTGAGGTAACAGCAGTCGCATCTTTTCACCTGCGCAGCTCGATCTATCAGTGTCGAGGAGTAACGCGTGGGAGGCTCACGCTGCCCCCGACACTTCCTGATTCTACTGCGCAGGCGCACCAACCGACTTGTAGGAGTCGCTTGTTCACAACGTTCGATCCCCACCCTTCAGTTTTCCCTCCCCGTAATACGGCCAATGTGTATTACTGCGGACGACCAGCTAAACTGAAAACAATGTGGAGAGCTGGATTCGAACACGCGAATCCTAGCGTCTCCACACTGGTGGCGAGTGCCTTGCCCACTACACCACCTAGCCGCCCCTGTGGTGATTTTTTCCTATTCCTAGGTTTTTAGTGAGCTTTCCCTTACCTTCGCTGGGGTATGTCTGGAAGTGTTGCATTTATTTATTTTGGATTTCATGGTGTGTTTTTTAGTTTTGTTTGTTCTTGATTTATTGTGATGTTTCTTCTTGACTTTTAAAGAAGACATGTCCGGTCCATGGGGACATTAACGTGTGTTGTCGGGCCTTACAAATACATTTGATTTGATTTGTAATGTCATCTCACTCCGTGTTGGCTATGACATAGCTCTATTGTAATGTCACCTCACTTGTGTTGGCTAAGACAGCCCTACTGATACATGGAGTAAGACATGTAAGACATGACTTACTGGGCCTGGTTTGCCAGGTCGAGGGCCTTGATCTTCTCAGCCAGGTCAGTGGTGGCCAACACGATCTTGCCTCTGATCGCATCCACCTGCTCCCTCAGCTGCTCAATATTAATCTCTGCTGATAGGCTTCCTGTGGAGAGACAAACATGTGATGTGACAACATTCCAAAAGTCCTTTTCCACTACAAATGGGGGGTAGTAGGACAAACATTTACAAAAGGTTACACAACATTTGAAGTTAAAGGAACATGACAACATTTTGGGAAATTAGCTTACCGTCTTCTCCAGAGAGAGACAAAAAGATAGATACTAGTTTCCTCTCTGTGCGTTCAGTAGAAAGCTATCTGGCTGCATGTTAGTGGACATGGCCGGTTAGCCTTCTGGAGAGGTGTTAGTTGGACAATGCCTGCTAAGCTAGGCTAACGTGCAGGCAGATAGCTTTCTACTGAACGCACAGAGAGGAAACTGGTATCTATCTTACTGTCTCTCTCTGGAGAAGACGATAAGCTAATTTCCCAAAGTGTTGGCGTGTTCTTTTGATTGTGAGTGAGGACAAGAGAGTAAACTGATTTACCATGTGCCAAAGCAAGGACAACGACGAGGACTGCGACAATGGAGAACTTCATGGCTGCTAGTTGATGAGACACCTAAGGAGACAATTATTCGGTTGTTTCATTATGATCTGAGGACCCAGGTAAAAATGTGGGTTTAAAAACTATGCTTTAATATACTTAATGTATCAATATGTGCATTGTAAGTACATTAGTACTTTTTGTACAAAATGTTAGTACAAAAAAAGTTTATTAAATTTGTGTTTCAATTTTTATTGTACAAAGAAAGGACACTAAGCCGGCGATCATATCACTTGACGCTGAAAAGGCATTCGACCAGATTGAATGGAAATATATGTTCAGTGTCCTCCAGCGCTTTGGTTTCGGTGACAGGTTTCGTTCTCTTATTGGAATGTTGTATGCTCATCCCAGAGCTTCCATTCTTACCAATTCTGATAGATCTGACTCCTTCCCACTCCATCGCGGCACCCGACAAGGATGTTGTATTAGTCCCTTACTGTTCAATTTAGCCCTCGAACCCCTGGCTATCAGTATCAGGAGTCATCCCAACATCACAGGAATAAAGTTGGGAAAGTATGAGAGCCGTATTTCGCTATATGCGGATGATGTGGTCCTGTATCTTGCTGATCCTGCCTCCTCCGTCCCATGCCTCCTAGATTTAATCAGGCAGTTTGGTACTTTCTCTGGTTACTCCATTAACTGGGAGAAAAGTGTGTTCATGCCCATCTCAGGGAGCCTAGACTCTTCCTTTACTGACAGCTTACCCTTTAAAATAGAATATGACCACTTCACCTATCTGGGAGTAGTTATGCCAAAGGATCCCAAACTCCTATTTAAACTGAACTTTGGTGAAATGGTCTCAAAATTGAAGAAAAATATGGAGAGGTGGAGAATTTTGCCAGTGTCTTTGGTGGGGCGTGTGAATGTCATAAAAATGGTGGTTCTCCCCAGGTTGCTTTACCTTTTTCAGAGCGTGCCTATTTTTTTGACTGCCTCTTTCTTTAAACAGATAGACACTATACTTCTGCCATTTGTCTGGGGCTATAACGCACATCGTATTTCAAAAGCACACTTGCAGAAGCCAAAGCATATGGGGGAGCTGGCCCTGCCGGTATTCCAGCACTACTACTGGGCTGCTAATGCAAGGGCCATGACCTTCTGGCAAGATTACTTCATAGGTGATGCTACAGTAGCCATGGACGCCCCCAGGTGGCTAGACATGGAGGCGCATGTGAACCTAAAAAGCTCTCTTCCTGCAATGTTATTTTCTAAGTGTGATACGATTAATAAGATGGCTCTCAACAATTTTATCCTTCGGAACTCACTGAGAATATTGAGTCAAATCAAAAAGGTTTTCAAAGTACCTTCAACCTCGGCATATGCTCCAATATGTGATAACCATAATTTTCCCCCTGGTCAATCTGATATTGTTTTTTCATTATGGAAGGGAAAGGGACTGGCCACTATTAAAGATCTATATGTTGATTGTCACTTTGCCTCATTTAACGAACTTAAGTCTAAGTTTAATCTTACAAGCTCACACTTCTTTCGTTACCTGCAGGTTAGAAATTATGTCCGCAGTATTTTATCCCAGACTTTGAGACATGTCTGTTGATCCCCTGGCGCTGCTCTGATGGCTGCCTCTCTGATCGCTCCGACGAGACTGTGCTTTATTTTGTTAATTTTTATAGTATTAGGAGTTTTATTTGCACCAACTGTTGGTGCATTATATGTGTATGACCGTCAGTCAATCATTGACATTGGATTAAGAAAAACTTACCGTTTGGATTGCTCTCTGGATCGGATCGCTGAACAGCAGAAATGGCCCGCCGAGATCCTTTGTTATGCCGGCCATGGACAAGACCACCAGAAGCCGCCGCGAAGACGAGGAAAAAGGGCTGGGATCCGAAACAGGCTGAGATCCAGACGACACCGTACACCACTTCCCAGTATATTGCTAGCCAATGTACAATCAATAGACAATAAACTGGATGACATCCGAGCAAGGATTCAATATCAAAGAGACGTTAGGGACTGCAATGTCCTTTGCTTCACCGAAACATGGCTAACACCGGAGGTTCCAGATCACGCGATTCAACCAGCGGATCACTTCTTTATCCATAGGAAGGATCGGACACAATCAGAGTCCGGTAAACAACGTGGTGGAGGTATTGCCTTCATGTTTAACAAAAATTGGAGTGATCCAACGAATGTGAAGGAATTATCCAATCACTGCTCCCCAGAACTGGAATATATAACCATCAAGTGTCGTCCTTTCTTCCTCCCGAGGGAGTTAACGGCGATCATCCTGGTCGGAGTGTATATTCCACCGCAAGCCAACAACAACGCCGCGCTCTCCAGACTACACGACGAGGTAAACAATATACAAGCGACGAACGTTAACGCCGCCATTTTAGTACTGGGAGATTTCAATAGCGCCAATCTGAGAAAGGTATTGCCTGATTTCTACCAGCATGTGACTTGCAACACCAGAGGCGGTAACATCCTAGATCACTGTTACACGCAATTTAAAGGTGGCTACAAGGCTCATTCTGATAGTGGCTTTGGCAAGTCAGATCACGCATCCATTTTCCTTACACCAAAGTACAGACAAAGAATTAAAAGTACTCCCGTAGTCTCGCGAGAGGTGCAGAAATGGGATGTGACGTCAGAGGATACACTAGTGTCAGTGTTTCACAACACAGACTGGATTGTATTCCGCGACACAGATAACATTAATGCCTACACGGAGACAGTGCTGGACTATGTCTGTACTAGGGTGAAAGAAACAATCCCCACTACCAAAATGAAAGTTTACCCAAATCAAAAACCCTGGGTAGACAAATCCGTCCGTGAAGCTCTGAGAGAGCGCACCAAAGCATACAATGACGGCCTAGTGGCAGGCAACATGAACGACCACAAGGTGGCGCAACACAACGTAAGGAGGACAGTGTCAGAGGCCAAACGGCGCTACAGGGATAAAATTGAACTCCAGTTTGAACAAGCTGACTCTAGAGCTATGTGGCAGGGGCTCAAAACGATGACAGACTACAAAGGCGCCTCCCTCAAACTGAACAGTGACATCTCCTTAGCAAACGACCTCAATACCTTCTATGCGAGGTTTGATGCTGGTAATAACAACACCAGCTCACAAGCCTCGGCAATGGGGGGGGGGGGGTCGGCTGCTGATGGAGGCGCAGTGTTCAGGGTAACAGAGCATGAGGTGAGGCGGACCTTTAAAAAAGTGAATATCAGGAAGGCAGCAGGTCCGGACGGCATCCCCGGCCGCGTCCTAAAAGTCTGTGCCGACCAACTGGCCCCAGTATTCACTGACATATTTAACCTGTCCTTAGAACAGGCTGTCACCCCCACCTGCCTGAAGAAGTCCACTATTATCCCTGTACCCAAAAAATCCAAGCCTGCTTGCCTCAACGACTACCGCCCTGTAGCTCTCACCTCCATAGCCATGAAGTGCTTTGAGAAGCTAGTAAAGGGCTACATCTGCTCCTCCCTCCCCATCAACATGGACCCCCTGCAATTTGCATACCGCCCCAACAGGTCCACGGAGGACGCCATATCCCATGTGCTGCACACAGCAGCATCACACCTGGACAAGAGGCAGGGGAACTATGTGAGAATGCTATTCATCGACTACAGCTCGGCATTCAATACCATAGTCCCCTCCATACTCATAGCCAAGCTCAGGGACCTGGGCTTGGGCTATGACCTCTGCCAGTGGGTCTTGGACTTCCTGACTGGCAGACCCCAGGTGGTGAGAGCAGGCAACTGCACCTCCTCATCCATCACCCTCAACATAGGGGCCCCCCAGGGCTGTGTTCTGAGTCCCCTCCTCTACTCCCTGTACACACACGACTGTGTGGCTCAGCGGAGTAGCAATACAATCGTCAAATTTGCTGACGACACAGTGGTGGTGGGCCTGATCTCTGCCAACGACGAGAGGGCCTACCTGGAAGAGGTCAAGGTCCTGGCGGGATGGTGCCAGGAAAACAGCCTCTCCCTGAACGTCAGCAAAACAAAGGAGATGATTGTGGACTTCAGGAGGTCGGGGGTCAAGGACTACAGCCCCCTCAGCATCGACGGGGCACCGGTTGAGAGAGTCAACAGCTTCAAGTACCTCGGAGCCCACATATCCGAGGACTTGAAATGGACCATACACATTAACAGTGTGGTGAAGAAGGCACGACAACGCCTCTACTTCCTCAGGCGCCTAAGGAAGTTCCAAGTCAGCCAGAAGATCCTTAAGAACTTCTACTCATGTACAATAGAGAGCATCTTGACCGGCAACATCACCTCCTGGTTTGGGAATAGCACTGCAAAAGACCAAAGCAGACTACAAAGAGTGACACGTTCAGCCGAACGCACAATTGGAGGGGGGCTCCCCACCCTCCAGAACATTTACTACAAGCGTTGCAAGGGGAAGGCTAAGAGAATTATTAAGGACTCGAGCCACCCGAACAACTGCCTCTTTGAACTGCTGCCGTCAGGCAAGCGATACAGGAGTCTCAAGGCGAGCACAGAAAGACTCAGAAGTAGCTTCTATCCCCAGGCCATCAGGCTGCTAAACGAACAATGAATGAACACTACACAACAACAACCACCAAACACACATAGCACACACATCCACACGCACACACTCACTTTAAACAAACACACTGTAGCACCCACTACACACACTTTATAGCACACACCCACTTTAAACAAACACACTGTAGCACCCACTCCCCACACTTTATATTTATGGATGAAGGATTGCACTACAACTCGTACACCTTACTGTAAATTGTACCTAAAATTGTACCTCATCCCATTTCTGCTTTGCACTAGATAGTACTGTACATTAGTACACTGCATAGTTGTGTATTGTATATTATATGGTAACTCAGAACATTGTACATATGTCTATACCGAACAACTGTGACCTCATTTTCTTCTTCTAAATTCATGCTATATTATGTTATTATGTTATTTGATACTATCTTGTCTAGCACAGTCTCTGGAGCGTAACAGTAAGAAGCATTTTGTATGAAAGTATTCTGTACTTCTGTATGACAACTATTAAAGAACTTGAACTTGAACTTGAACTTGTCCTGCTGATTACCAGTTTTATAATCTCATGAGCCGATCACCAGTTTCAAAACACCTGATCTCTGATTTTGTATCATATTTCTCTGTCCAATCTATGGCTTCCTCCAACCACATTAAAGATGTATGGTCCACAGAGCTTAGTATGGACATCTCTGATGAGATGTGGGAGGAGGGACTTAGCAGGATACATAAATGTTCTATTAATGCCAGAGTCCAACTTATACAGTTTAAGGTCATTCACAGACAGTGTTGTGCTAGTTACTGAAAAATAGTAACTCAGTTACTTTACTAGTTACTTCATTTCAAAGTAACTTCGTTACTGTACTAGTTACTTACACCCAAAAGTAATGAGTTACTGTGAAAAGTAACTATTTAGTTATTTAAAAAAAAAAAAAAAAAAATAAATTGCTCAAGTCCCATGCCCCATATACTCAAAATCGGTTGATCAACTTGACAGTTTCCATTCACATCACCGAACTCTGCTAAGCAATGTGGTCTAGAGCGTTTCATTATATATTCCCTCCCCGCTGTATGTATATTTCTCTCCCACCCACCCACCCCCTCCTAATGTACAGTCCCCTCCCCATCATATGTATATACTCTGTCAGGATCTAGGGGTAACAGTACTGTATATTTGAATACCGCTTATGTCACAAATGTATCAGTACTAAATACCTATATGTCCCTATGCCATAAATGTCATGTATGTTGTGTATGTCATAAATGTCTATATGAATTGAAAATGGGGGACCCTGATGGAAACAAGACAAACGTCTTTCTCAGGTCTGCATCCCCTTAACAATTGTATGTATTGAGCCGTACTGTATTGTACCCATTCTGCAATCTGTTAAATAAAGTTTTCATTCATTCATTCATTCATCCATTCATTAATTCATTCATAACCATCTTGCAGCGTTGTTTAAGATATCAATCAAAGCATTGCAACGTTAGAATAGTTAGGATATCAATTGTGCATGAAAGTACTATATTTATATTGTTTGATTAGTATTATGAGATTCCCTGGCAGATTTCGTACAGTCAAAATCCGTTGATCTTGAGTTTCAGTGAACACATTGCACTCACCGTCACCAGTCTGCGCCGGTGGTCGAGATGTAACGTTAGTCCAGTTGACTCCAGCAGCCCTTCAAACATGTTCTTTATCTCGTTTCCATGTTGTATATTAATTATCTCTCCAAGTAGTTGCTAAATGGTTTGTTAGTTCGTTATTATTACTGCGTTCTTATTATGTAGATTCATAGCGAGCGTCCTCTTGTTGTTTACTGTAGAGAGCGTCTATTTCTTTCAGAACGTCAGTGGCCAATCAGAAGTGCGAAAACCAGAATGAGGCTACGGAAAGAAATAATAATAATAATAATACTTCGTTTTATATAGCGCCTTTCAGTCTACAGTAAACAAAACAAACGCAGGCGAAATAAGGACGCTCGCTATGAATCTACATAAAAAGAACGCAGTAACGAACTAACAAACCATTCAGTAACGTAAGTAGCGTTACTGAATTTCAAAAGTAATGCGTTAGAGTACTAGTTGCGGCAAAAAGTAACTTCGTTTCTGTAACACGTTACTTTGTAACGCGTTAGTCCCAACACTGTTCACAGACTACATTACTCTAAAACCAAACTGCATAGAATCTATCCCTCTGTATCGCCTATCTGTGATCGTTGCATGTCCGCAGAGGGTAATCTTTCACATATGTTTTGGTTTTGTCCCAAGCTATTTAAGTACTGGGTAGACATTTTTGACTGGTATACCAAGGCGTACAAAAGAGAGATTGCCCCAGACTGCCTTCTAGCTTTACTCAGCTGTTCAGCTAACACTGCAGAATTACCTTACAATGAGCAGGAGGCCCTGATGTTTGGTATGGCTGTGGCCAAAAGAATTATCCTGAAGGAATGGAAAGACACGTCGTCTCCAAATTTTAAAAGATGGCTCACTGAGATGGTCTCCTCTCTGCAGCTGGAAAGCATTCGTCACAGTAGGTCTGAGACCTTGAACAAATTTGAAATGATATGGGGTCCCTTTTTGGAATGCTTAGCTAGAACATAAGTGCTTCTCAATGTCCTCCTGTGTATTTTCTGTACTATGTATTGGTGTTGTCAGGATAGTGGAATTTCGATCTTCGATGCGATACCTTTTTCGATACCACAGGGAAAAAGGTTCAATCTTAAATTATAATTTTTTTTTGATAGGTTTTGCTTCTGTTGCTGGTTGGTTCTCCTCAGCTTCTCTCTGGTACTGTAGGAGAGGATAGATATGGCACTTTTGAAACCCTTTGTTTATCTTTAGATCATACATTTGGAAATAACTGTTCATCTCACTTCAGATTTGTTGCAGAGCATGGTGTTTTCTCAGGCAGACAGATGTAAACACTGGTCTGTGTTGCATGTGCCTGACGGGCTGAACTGTTTGTATTGCAGTCATGTTCCGACTTAACTGAATGCACATGTGTGTGTGTGGACTGCTGTACTATTGCGGGTATTGAAGTGAACAATGCAACTTCCTTTTTTTTATTTTATCTTTTTTTATAAATGATTAGGTGTCGATATTTCGGGAAATGAGTATTGAAACAGTTTTGGGTATTCAGAATCGATATGTGTCGATTTTTCGATATTTTCGACAACACTACTATGTATGTGTGTATATATATATGTATATATATATATGTATTTGTATATATGTCAGAGAATCAGCCCCTTGTGTCCTTAGTGTATAGCATATGACATGGTGTATGTTTGTTCATTGATGTGACAGTGTCTGGCAACATACTGTTTGTGTTCTTTTTATTTATTTTTTATTTTCTTTGTGTTTGTGAAACTATAAAAGCTGAAAATAAAATATTATAAATTTGTGTTTCAATGTACTATTACAACGTGCATTACATTTACATTTAGTCATTTAGCTGACGCTTTTATCCAAAGCGATTTACAAGTTCTGTGAGTCAAGTAGTGTTAGTCAGTGTTTAAGTGCACTTGAAAGTATACTAATATGCAATACAACTTAAGTTAATACATTGTATTCATTCTAAGTATATTTTTTCCTCATTTCTATATTCAGATCTAATTTTGTTTGCCTATATTTATGTATTTCTACTATTACCCTGCTCATAACTGTACCTCTCCTCACCCCTCCCCCATGCCGCTATGATGCCCGGAATTCCCCAAGGGGATCAATAAAGGAATATCTTATCGTATCTTATCTTATATTAAACATTAACACCAGAGAGTGTACTACAAGTAGCAGTTTCTTAGTCATTTTTTAAAGTATGCTTCAATACATTTTGTATACCAATGTATACATCAAATAATTACACAAAAAGCTGTTGCTGTTAATATACTTAAAATAGTATATACTTAAAAGTGCATTTTACTACTAGCCTAACAGAAAGGTATAATAAGATATATTACAAATAAGTATACTAATATCCATTACAACTTAAATTGTATTTTAATGTATTTATTTTAAGTGTATTAAATGTTGATATCAGAGAGTGTACTACAAGTAAACTGTTCAAAAGAATGCTTTAATACATTTAAATATAAGTACTACAAGTGTATTGGAATATATTGTTAATAAGTAGAATTTATGGATTACCTTATACGTTTGTTTTTAGTATACTTTAAAAAAAAAAGTGTATTTTAACTAGTCTAACAGAAAAGTACAATACAATGTGGTAGAAATATGCATAATTAACACTATTATTAATATTAATTGATTGTAATACCATATCCCTCCACTAGGACACGATCAGGTCATATTGAAGGTCACTTGAGGCCATGCCTGTCAATAACAAGTGTCAATAACAAAGTATCATGTAATTTGTGAATAATGTGTCATCATGTGTTGACATGATGACTGAATTCTGTGTTTTTGGGATAAGGGGAAGAGCATCCAAGCTGATTGGATTAAGGGTCATTTACATCATGAATTAGATGTCCAATAACCCACAGGAGAAATTACACAAGGGTCATTGATTTGTATGATGAGAATAACCCTCCTCTTTTATTTATTATAAAAGCTGATGTTACCGTGTGCTTTTCAGTCTCTCCTCCAGAAGTTGATGGAACGCTGGGGGTAGTAAGCTAGTAACAGATAAACTCAGCTTAGAGCTGAGTTATCTCTGATGATGGACGTAGCTGCATTGGGCAGAGGTAATGATGCAATATCTCTGATTAGCAGAGACCCAGAGACTCAGTTACTGTAAGAATTGTCGGTATCTTTAATAAAACTTTCTTCAAATACACCTTAAGGTAAGACTCTGTTTTTATATTATTGCTGTGACTCGTAATTATTCTCACCGTATGGGCTAAACTGTGATTTACATAATTGTGTAAAGTGAATTTGCATAATTGTCACGACAATTTTGGCACCCCAGATGGGACCCTAAACTTGACTTTTCCTAAGCCAGGGGCTGGACTTGTCAATACAGGGTCAAAAAGATAAAACGAACCAAGCCCATATTTAATGGTGAGAATTCTCAGAGATGATTTGAAATATTTTCTGTATAGAACCACATCTGAGACTGAGCTCCAGTGGCTGAGAGATGCATCTGGCTGGAGTTTATGGTCTCTAAGATCGGTATCAAAGAGTTTAGGCCGGAACACTTGGATTTTGATACAGGTGGGGATAGACTACAAAACTTAAGAGGTCTGACATGACTTGGAAGAACGCCAGTTTTTCGTGTGGCTGCGGTCTGTGGCTGAGATAAGAGCTGACTCACAGGGCCAGGGGCAGAGGATTCTTTCTGAGTAAAGCACGCAATGAGAGCAGAACAAATTACAGAAATATATTATAATGGAATAAGCTAGCATTTAAAATAGTGTAGAATCAGAAGATTATTGGTTGTGTAAAGGGTTTGAGGCCCTCTGCAGAAAATTATTGCAGGAAGGAAAGGTTGAATAGAATAAAACCATTGTAGCTTACCCACTTACCAAGAACGTATGAGTAAACCGTGGGGTTATCTTGATGAAAGACAGATGACAGGAGAAGATGCGTAAAAAGACTGGCGCCGAGATTCATTATGTTGGATAATTGAGATTAGGGAAGCTGGCTATAGCACATAGGTATTAAGTCCTGTGATCTCTGAGATTTGTTATCAGTCCTGAGGAGGCTGGATAAAAGGAACCGTAAATTGCATGCATAGAAATAATAATAATAATTATAAACAAATATGGAGGCGCTGGCCGAAACAGATTGTATCTATAAACCAGGTCCCAGTATATATGCTGGCCGAAAAAGATTGTATCTATAAATATTCAGGTCCCAGAATAATGCTGGCCAAAAAAGATTGTATCTATAAATCATGGTCCCAGAAAATATGCTGGCCGGAAAAGATTATGATCTATAAACCAGGTCCGGACGTCAAAACGTTAAAAC
This sequence comes from Notolepis coatsorum, assembly GCF_963971535.1. Lineage (NCBI taxonomy): Eukaryota > Metazoa > Chordata > Actinopteri > Aulopiformes > Paralepididae > Notolepis > Notolepis coatsorum. The sequence goes on along the minus strand of NC_140168.1, from coordinate 36,406,526 downwards.
AAATTCTTAAAAAAAGAAGTTATAATTATTTCAGAAAGAAAAAAGAATAATACAAATTCCAAAAGAAACGGAAATTAAACAAACTAGATATTAATTATAAGTAGTTACGTTTTAAACATGCAACATAAGTGTAACAGTGGGTAGACACTGACAGTTCAAGCCACTGCAAGGTGGTCCGAGCTGATACGCACACAGACACACAGACACAGGGCCCGTGTCATATATACTGAGATACATGTTATATATATATGTTTTAATGGCCAGTATTGTTGTGTGTCAATGTTTTGTCACAGTTTTTGTCAATGTTACTACTAACCACCAGTGTTAGATACAAGGAAAATAATACGTATATGAGAGAACAGAACCCAAATTCTGGAGGATGACAAGATCGCCTTGATCACACAATCTCTTCATCAAATCTGTTAAAAGATCGGCACAACACTGCTGATAGTATTCTCAATGGTATTTATTTTGGTGGATAAAGACTGTACAGTTACCCATCAATTGAATGCCCTAACCCGAGCCCCGAAGAAGAAAGAGCTACTATGCTCGTATATAGACCATTCCTGATGAGGAAGCTGAGGAAGCTAGTAACGTGCACTGGCCTCCCCGACCCAAGTGTTAAGGGAGGACTTGTTTTTACAACGGATCTACAAATTTTAATTCAAGTGCACAAACCAAATTATGCAGAAATAAGTTCTATCCTAGGAAGAGTGTTAAAGCTGAAATGGCGAATGGTGCGAGGGGATTTCCCTGCACAAAGACATTGGGCAGATAACAATGAGTACCGGGCCCAGATAGAAGCTTTGAAAATACGAATCAATCAGGCATTTCCCCTCCGTTCAAACTGGAGAAGGATAAAAGCTTGTAAACAACTAGAAAATGAGTTTTTGGATAGACTATGTGCAGTTTTTCCGATCACAGCGGCAGAGCTATGCCTCCAGCTGACATTCGGGGGAACACAGAACAGCAATTGGGAAACTGAGAACAAAGTACAGTAGTGCAGCTCAGACGTCTTGCATAGGGCGTGAGACAACAAGATTAGATGAAGTATTAAGATATGCAAGTCATGCAGAACAAGACCTGAGAAACATTTACATTTACATTTACATTTAGTCATTTAGCTGACGCTTTTATCCAAAGCGACTTACAAGTTCTGTACGACAAGCCATCAGGAAGGGCACAACTCTATCAGCTGAGTAACAATGTTCATCAAAGTGTTGAGTGCTACAGTGTAGGTTAGTTTATTAGGACAAGTGCATGACAGTATGGTTAGTTAGGGTTAGACTTTTTTTTTTTTTTTTTTTTTTCAGATAATTAACGAAGGGTGACAGTGAAGTGACAGTGAGAAATCGATTACAGTTGTCCCCACGAAAGGCATTTGAGCGTCCAAATGTCCAACCTTTTGGTCTAAACGGACCAGACCACACCAAAAACAGATACCATAAGACTCACCCTAATAAGGCAGGAGGGGAGAGTAGTCGCCTGGGAAGCAGGAATGCATGTTATAAATATGGTAGAGAGAATGCCCTAAGACCAGAAGACTAGACGACAAAAGGGGGGCCGGTGACAGTGATAGTGAGGGTGACAGAACCCGACAGGAGGGGGGGGGGGGGGGGCAGAACTCTTACTGACAGAGTGAGGGAACAGACAGCACCTCAAAACTTTGTAGAATTAGCCGAAACAATTAAATACATCAAATGTAATTTACATGATAAAAGGGAAAATACAGAGATATTAAAACAATTTCTGTGAGTTATCTGTACAACTGCCTGAAATGAAATATAAATGTTTCTCTATTTCAGACAGCACAACTCACGGCTCAGTCTAAAGTAGAAAGAACAGACAGACAGCTGGGCAAGGCAGGCTGGTGGTGTTGTGTGAGCAGGCTGGTGGGCTCTGACAAGAGGTTATCAAGATCAAAGTGGGCAAATAATTTCAGGCCTGCGGCTTTCACTGAGGCAGACTTGTAGTGCCGTGGACAGACAGAGGCACAGACTATAAAGGGCTGTTTCCCTATTATAACTATATTGAGCTATGGTTAAAACCATTGTTCAAAAGGGGGGAGGATAGAGAAAATAGCCATTTGCCATTTATTGGGATACAACTAAATAAAATAATTTAAAGATTTCTCACAAAAAAAACGTGTGAGAAATGCCTTACTTATAGGAAGTGAGAAATACTTTTATTATCCCGAGGGAAATTTTACACTGCAAATTGCTCAACATCAAAGTGATCAACTTGCCTAAGATAAGAATAGAATAAAATAGAATAAAAATGGAATAAAATAATATAGTAACAAAATACTGAAGTCTACAGTAGGTGTAATATTGCACATTGCTGTTTCAAAACTAAGAGTCCAGGAAGATGGCAACCATTGATTGTTTTACTGTTGTCTGTTCTCAAATTACAATTGTGTAAAACTGAAATACACAACAACAACAAAAAAGAATAATCACACAATTGTTGTCAATGACATTGCATTACAGTATACAATACAAATACATTGTATGTGTAAAATGACTTCAACTAAATGTAAGATGACTAAATGAGCTAAAGCCAAATGTCACTTAAATGCTGATATGAATGTGCCTTTTAAATAAAGTACAATATGTACAAAGTTCACTCAACTAAAATATGAAACAGAAAGTCCTTTAAGTTGACTGAGAATTAGCATAACATTAGCAATACAGGTAGGATAACCAGAAGCTAACACGAATGTATCCAAACTAAGCAAACATGTTAACTGAGAATTCACAGACTCACACAGGTGAAATAAATTGCAAAATGATGTTTGCACAATACAAAAACTTACAAGCAATAATTTCCAAGGCTGGAAGAATAGGAACTGCATGCTGAGAGCAGACCTCATATCAAAATACCTTCTGGGGTAATGAAATAGCTGACCTGGCAGTGTCACGTGACTGAATCAGCCAACAGCATCAAAGCAGGAATAATGCTAAAGAAAATGAGTGCAGTACTCAAAATGTCCACAAGAGAAAAAAAAAGAAAAACACAATGAGCAAAACAAGTTTGAATAGAACATGACACTGTCGCTCTGTGCTCAGTGAGGCAGTGAGGCACAGTGATGTATTGTATAGTCTGATGGCTGTACATGTACATATATGTGTTACAAGAAGCAAGGAATCATTCTTTCCATCCAAGTTATAAATAGCCTAGAAGGGATAGAAGAAAGAAAGCAGGAATAATGCACCAATCTAACAAAGGTTCTAGTTTTTCTATCCGCTCGCAGGTGAAATAAGCCCTACCGAAACCACGGGAGGGCCCACTTCATAGCCTGCAACCAGGAGATTGGGTGGTGGTCAAAGATGGACCATACCAGGTCCTGCTCATCACCACGTCTGCATTCAAGGTTGCAGAACAACCAAACTTGGATCCATGCGAGCCACTGCAGGAAATGTTCGAGCCACAATATTTCCCTTCTTAAAAGTATCCTTGAAAAAGACGATTAAAGATTTCTATGATAAAACCAAACAAAAGTATTCGTGAGAAGCCCTGGTTAGTTAGGCGCAGAGTGGGCCAGTTATATTGAATAATCAATATTTCCAACAGTCCACTATCTTATTATTTTTCCTTTTTTGTTTTGAGGTAATCCTGGGTGGAGACTTTAGCTCTGTAGAGGGTACGCTTCCAGACTTTAGGGTTGTAGAGTTCAGCGTTTAAAGTAGCCTTGAGCCCGGCACGCATCAAAGAAGACGGTTAGGTTTAAGGTAGTTATATGAGTGGTAGGGAACCAGGGTTGCTCAAATACAAATATCATTGTATATGTTTAGGGTTTGACACCAAGGAAGTTTTTGCTCACCATGTTTTCTGTTTGTATTCTGTGTAATAGTATGCTACTTGTTTGATAGTAGTGTCTATTGCTAATATTTGTTCCTCTTGAGTGTAAATTGTCTTGGTGCTATAGTTTGTTAACTGTGCACTATAGACCAGTTTGCCAGTAGCAGTGTTTCAGCTGTGCACCAGTGAGTCTTTGTGGTTCTAAGTAGTGATTAGTGTTTTAAATATGGCTTCCATTGTGAAAGACTTTATACACACTCCTTCAATGGAGTTATTGACTCAGTGTACAAAGGAACACCTGCAAAAGATTTTTGAGAACTGTGAGATTGGGGTGACTGATAAACATGAAGGAAGATGTGAGAGTATTGTTGAGAGACACATTGGTGGAAAGGGGGATTTTGTCTGATATAGATGAACCTGTCATTTCACCTACAGTGACCCCTGTAGCTTTGACCTTAAAGGAGTTGTTAACTCTTAGTATGGAACATGACAAATTTAAAGTGGAAGTGAGGAAATAATGAGGTGCAAGGCTTTGTAATTTAGTATATCCTTACATTATACAATATTGCTACTGACTTAAATATTTCCCCTTGAATATAGTTAACATGTTGTTTCCATGTTAAAATGTATGATAATCATGCATAAAAGTTATAACCACCACCGGCAAAATCCATACTGGGTTCAGTCCTGGATATATTATGGGCCACAGCAATTATCTGCAGTAGCCAGCGGATTTAACAAAGAATAGGAGAGGGAATATTATTTCCCCCGAGCAGGTATACCTGGTCTGCAACACTAAAACCTATAGTTGTATACCTAGAGAAAATGTCAAAGGGTACCTGTTATTTAGCTTATCTGACACCATTAATCAGAAAAGCCAGTATGACCCGAGTCAGTCGCAGTGGGTTTTGCTCAGCAACGAATGTGCAATTTCTTTGTTATTATGTTTGTTTTTACTACCTTTTTTATCGAAACATCACTGTCACTTATTGACCTAAACTCCGGACTCAAAGAGGAGTTTAGAGACACTTTATCATGCCAAGACTGGCCAACGGAGATCAGACGGGACAAAGACAACGCGGGAGACAAAGACGGCAGGACAAAGAAGAAACACAGAGGGAAGAGGAGTGGGATCAGATTAAGACTAAGAAGATCTGCTTACCGTCCGGCTATTCCATCTATCTTCCTGGCGAATGCACGTTCGCTAGAGAGTAAGATGGATGATTTACGAGCACGGGTCCGATTCCAGTGAGAGATGAAGGACTGCAATATCCTGTGTTTCACGGAGACCTGGTTGAAACCAGTGACTCCGGATCACAGCATCTCTCCCTCCGACTCCTTCACCATCTTCAGAGCGGACCGTAGAGAGGCCTCCGGGAAGAGCATCGGTGGGGGTGTCTGTCTTATGACCAACAACGGCTGGACTAGCCCTAAGGAGGTACAGATACTCTCCCGATCATGCTCCGCCGACATGGAACACCTCTCGATCCAATGTCGCCCCTTCCATCTTCCACGCGAGTTCACTGCAGTAATCATGACATCCTCCCCAAGCGAACGTCGGCAGGGCGCTAGCGGAGCTACACGACCATCTAAACACACATCAGATCAAGCATCCAGACGCGGCCATGATTGTAACCAGGGATTTCAATCAGGCAAATTTGAAAAAAGTCATGCCGTCTTTCTTTCAACACATCGTCTGCTCCAAAAGGGGAGGAAATACACTCGATCACTGCTACACCCCGTTCAGAGCCGGATACAAGGCTGTACCGGCTCCACCACTAGCGGGAGCGACGAACACGTCGGATCATGCCGCCATCTTGTTGGTCCCTGCTTACAAACAAAGATCACGTGACGCCGTCGTGTCACGTGAGGTAAAAAGATGGACGACCAATCAGAGGCCACGCTTCAGGACGCACTCGATGACGTCGACTGGGGAATGTTCGAGGGAAGCACCAGTGACGTCAGCAAGTTCACAGACACCGTTGTGAGCTTCATAACAACACTCGCTGACAGTATTATCCCCACAAAGAAGGCGAGGGTGTTCCCGAACCAGAAACCATGGGTGGACAGTACTATCAGAGCAGCTCTGAACTCTCGCACCACTGCTTATAACCTTGGCAGAGAGTCAGGAAACATGGAAGAGTACAAGACAACAGTCTACACTCTGCGCAAGGCTGTTAAACTTGCTAAGAGGACGTATGCTGACAAGATGGAGGCACAAATGGCACAGAATGACACAAGAGGCTTATGGCAGGGACTGAGGACGATAACTGACTACAAAGTCAGCGCCCCCTCAATGGGGAGCGACGACGCCTCCCTCGCGGACCAGCTCAACACCTTCTACGTGCGGTTTGGTGGAAACAAAAAAACAACGCTGCTACCTCAATGGCTAGTGACGTCACTGGCGCACCGGCTGTTGTGGAGGGGGGGGGGGCATCCGCGGGGGGGCGGGGACGCTCTCTCATTGATGGTACACAGTGTGAGAAGAGCATTTATGCAGGTGAACACCAGAAAGGTGGCTGGCCCAGATGGAATAACAGGACGCATACTTAAGTCCTGTGCTAACCAGCTAGCCCCTGTGTTCACCACCATATTTAATCGATCCCTGAAGGAGTCAGTGGTCCCTGCCTGCTTCAAGATGTCTACCATTATCCCGGTACCAAAGAAACCCTCCCCAGCAGGTCTCAATGACTACAGACCGGTGGCACTCACCTCTGTGGCCATGAAATGTTTCGAGAGGCTGGTCAAGGATCACATTTGTGCCTCCCTCCCCAGTGATATGGACCCTATGCAATTTGCATACAGGCCAAACAGGTCCACTGACGATGCGGTCTCCCAAGTACTGCACAGCACCCTCTCTCACCTGGACCATCAGAAGGGGGGCTATGTGAGACTGTTGTTCATTGACTACAGCTCAGCGTTCAACACCATAGTCCCCACCAGACTTGTGGACAAGCTGATCGAGCTAGGTCTGAGCTCCGCTCTGAGCGCCTGGATACTGGACTTTCTGAGTGAAAGGCCCCAGGCGGTCAGGGTGGGGGGTCAGACCTCCAACACCATCACCCTGAGCATCGGGTCCCCCCAGGGCTGTGTTCTGAGCCCCCTGCTGTACTCACTATGCACACATGACTGTGTGGCCTAGTTCAGCTCCAACTCCATAGTGAAGTTTGCGGACGACACAGTGGTGGTGGGGCTGATCTCGGACAACGACGAGAAGGCCTACCGGGAGGAGGTTGAGGTGACAGGAAACATGTGGGTTGCTGGTAAGCACAATGTCCATTTATGAAAAGAAAAAAACTGTGAAGCGGTGAATGTTTTAAAATGAATGAGGCATAAATGATATGCCAAGGTTGAGAAATTATAAATGTACCACCGATTATATAACATGAAGTGTTGAGATTTATATGCGTCCAGGAATTTGCCGGAAACTCCGGGAATGGAAAGACAGAGTCAAGCATCGGCTTGCAGTTGTGCATCATGGGACTTGTGACAAGAGGGGCCTGAGCAACCCAAATGAGCTCCAGGCTGCCATCAACAGCAACAGGAGGGAGGGCCTGCGACAGAACTTTGGCAGCTCCCTGTTCACCTACTGGGCCAACAGGACCCCACCAGGCTGTCATCCCCAAGCTCCCCATGGCCTCCATGGGCATGTCTGTGGGAATCAACAGGGCCTCGATGACCTCCAACCATGATGATCAAGAAAGTACAGAAGCTGAGCGCTGCTCTAAGTGAGCAGGTTGATGAAAGAAAGGAACAGGTGGACTGACTATTGGGATAACTTCCCAATTAGAAGATACACAAGATATGGAAGTGTGCCAGGTCATGGGTGTAAACTGGACTCGATGAAATGCAGAGGAAATGATTGTGCTTATAGGTAAATGTTAACATGTTCACAATATATTGCTAGAAAGGAAGAATAGATATGACAAGAAAGGTAAACAAACAAATGCCCCAGATGAGAGTGTGATAACAAAATTGGGTCTATGGCTCTGTTGTGTCTTCACACTAGAACTGGAGGAAAGGCCATGTCATATCTCTTCAACCTTGGCTGTGTTTAATTAAGAGACAGACGCCTATAGTGTTTGGGCTGTATACTAGTCAGACTAGTAAATTTTTTTACAGAGAAATATGTATTTAACACAAAGTGGATAATATTTCCCTCACAAAAAGCGTACAGGAAAATAAGATACCCATGCACGAGCAAGGGTCTAGGCATGGTGTGGTGGCTATATTAATATAAGTGTTTAAGGGGGGAATTGTGGTAGAAATATGCATAATTAACACTATTATTAATATTAATTGATTCTAATACCATATCCCTCCACTAGGACACGATCAGGTCATATTGAAGGTCACTTGAGGCCATGCCTGTCAATAACAAGTGTCAATAACAAAGTATCATGTAATTTGTGAATATTGTGTCATCATGTGTTGACATGATGACTGAATTCTGTGTCAAACTGATACAAGATTGCTTTTGGGATAAGGGGAAGAGCATCCAAGCTGATTGGATTAAGGGTCATTTACATCATGAATTAGATGTCCAATAACCCACAGGAGAAATTACACAAGGGTCATTGATTGGTTAAGATCAGATTTGTATGATGAGAATAACCCTCCTCTTTTATTTATTATATAAGCTGATGTTACTGTGTGCTTTTTAGTCTCTCCTCCAGAAGTTGATGGAACGCTGGGGGTAGTAAGCTAGTAACATATAAACTCAGCTTAGAGCTGAGTTATCTCTGATGATGGACGTAGCTGCATTGGGCAGAGGTAATGATGCGATATCTCTGATTAGCAGAGACCCAGAGACTCAGTTACCGTAACAATTGTCGGTATCTTTAATAAAACTTTCTTCAATTACACCTTAAGGTAAGACTCTGTTTTTATATTATTGCTGTGACTCGTAATTATTCTCACCGTATGGGCTAAACTGTGATTTACATAATTGTGTAAAGTGAATTTGCATAATTGTCACGACAACAATATACTACAAAGTATACTAATATCCATTACAGACTTCCGGTTCCAGTTCGAGTATGGAGTAGTCATTGTGTGTAACAGCTCCGCTCCTGTTATTTATATTTTGCCTTTAAAAGCCTCTTTTTATACCCCCAATTCGTTTAAACCTGTACGTATATATCACCTGAGGTTTCCAACTAACTATATTGACTGAAAGAACCACAATGTCACAGAAGAAAAGAGAAAACGATCCAAAAAGAGATGACGGTTCAACCGACACGGACTACCTTGCTAAGTTAATAGAAGGGTCCCAGCTCAAGTTCGAAGGCACCATGAAGATAATGGAGAAGACCTTAACGGAAGGTTTATGCTCCCTAACCGACAAGGTTGACGATATCAAAAAATCTATCAAATCCAAAGTCGGGAAGCTATGGGAAGCGGTTGGTGAACAGACCGATCGTATAGAAGAAGTGGAAACCGGCTTGGATAATTGCACTGATAGATTCACGGAGATAGAAGGAACCAACGAGAAGCTAAAATCTAAGATACTCGACCTTGAATACCGATCCCGCAGACCTAATATTCGCATAGTAGGTCTAGATGAATAAGTGAGCTGCGAACAACCCAATGTTACGTTTGCAGGAGTGTTAGTTGAAATTCTGGGATTGGAGACCCTCTCTACAACACCTGAATTGGATCAATGTTACAGAATTGGTGCCCGAAACAACAACAAACCTAGAGTAGTTATTGCTAGCCTACGTCAAATTGGAATAAAAGAAAATTATTCGAGAGGCACGGAAGAAGAATGGTAATCTGAAATACAAAGGGCAACCAGTCTATTTCATTGAAGATTACTGCCCCGAAGTTGTGGTACAACGGTCCCGTTACAAGACCGTGATGTCCCTACTCTACGGCCAAGGTCTCAGACCTACACTATGGTATCCTGCGAAGCTGTCCATCATCAACAAAGACGGTGTGAGGATTTCTTTCTCCTCGCCTGATGAAGCTGAAACCTTCCTGAAGAACCAGAAGGACACCTCATCTAAGCGGGGAGGATAGGCTATAGTATACTGTTTTTTTCTGAACACTTCGTTATGGCTTAAACACCAAACGGTGTCATATACATTTTGATAATCTTGATTCATAAATAGGTTTACTATGTGACGCTGGATATCGTCTAAATACTTTATTTTAATGGTTCGCTACATCTAGGTTGGGTAGATTAAAGTTAGCTCGTTTTAATGATCTATGATTTTTATGCAAGTCATTGTGTTGGGCCATGACGGGGACCTCTGGAGATTATTTTTTTTATTATTATTTTGATGTTTTCCCTGTGTGTGTGCATTTGGAACATTGCAGAAGATACTAGAATATCAGACGAGCTGCTGCACAGCGCCCTCTCCTGATACGATGGACTAATGGCACTTTTATTAAAATGAAATAGAATATTCTAGAACTTTAACATGCGTTCTGTGAATACACACACAGCTTAGGTCACCTCCGGAGGAAACAACAGTCTTCACAGCGGAACATCGCCCACCTCTGGCCTGGTGGACGTACTGCATATACGTATTTAAACCTCCTTCTTTACTTTTGCAATAGTTCCATTGCCTTTCCTTTCTATTTCTTCTAGGTGTTTAAACTTAGCCAAGTTCTTTTAAGGTTTAAGTAAATGTACTCTACTCTTTGAGGCTTCTTTTATTTAGTTCCAATGCCTTTCCTTTCTATTTCTACGATGTGTTTAAACTTAGCCAAGTTCGTATAAGGTTTAAGTGAATGTACTCTAATCTTTGAGGCATATTTTATTTTTATATCTCCTTTTTATTTAACGGGAGAGTGGCCAAGCCACTGGTGATAATCTACTAATGGTAGAATTGATAGTTTTAGACCCTATGGCAATTTGCATAGGGGAGTTAAGGTTGAATTGCTCGATATGGGTATACTGGTTGTGTACTTTAACACTTTCAGTGCCGGCCGTGTTTTCCTTTTTACCCTGTTGAATGCCACCATCCACAGCCAATGTTAACGTTAATATCGCCTAATCTATGTTTTAAATTATGGCTATGTGTCTAATCTGCCCGTCGCTTATCAAAGACTCATTTTCCAGTCAACATTGGCAAGGCAGATTGTATTTGTATCGCTTCATTTCCGTTTGATAGCATTTAGAAAATCACCCGTTTTCCGGGGAAAAACAACCCATGCATATGATAATTGCCTTTTACTGGAATATTCCAGAACGTTGTCATTTGTCGGCCTATTTATGAATCGTTTTTAAATAAACGCTAGATGATCGATAGTATATGTGTGCGCACGCACGCTCGTGCCGTGCGCTGATAATCGCTGCTGTTATTTCCTCATGGCTTTTACAGTCAAAACAGCCATATCACATATCACATAAACGCTTATATAGCCGTGAAAACGAGTCTGATTATCCTAACACTGATAACATAGATTAATTACCTGAGGTCAGATGGTATCCAAATGGTTTATTTCAATTTCCGATCGCCATTCGAAAAAATCGATAATTGTATTGTTCAACGGTGTATACAGTACACGATCCGCGCGGCTCAGAGGCTCCAGAATGAACTCTGGTAGACCCCAGCTGCATCAGTGAGAAGTAAAATGTGGAGTCAGAAATCCGTTCTCCCATTCACTTTCATTGAGTCCATTCCAAAAGGGTGATTTACCATCTGGGAGACGATAGGGGGCGCTTCTTTCACATCTGAGCGCCGGCGGTCCCTGGATCTCCAATGGTAGGCTTGCATGATGCAATATGATTTCAGATCACTAAAAAAATAAATAAAAATAAATACCGAGAATACTCGTGACGTGGCATTCAACGGGCGGGTCGTAAACCCGAGAAAAGCCGTGAGTGGCGCTCAAAGTGTTAAAGGGGGGAGGGAAGTGGGAATAGGGGATTATATGTATGTGTATTTTATATGTTTGTTACCATGCTCAAGCTCGGCTCTCAACAGGACCTTAACAGTTGGATATATATCTATTATGAATTGCTACTCCAGACGAATTACACACAGGAATACTGCAACCTGTCTAGACTATGGCTAATTTAAATATCTTGATTTGGAATACAGGGAGTCTCAATATACAACATAAACGCAAAAACGTGCTTACATGGATGAAAAGACAACAGGTTGATGTGGCTCTTTTAAGTGAAACGCACCTTTTATTGGCTGACAATGTAAAGCTGGCGGATAAAATATATCAAAACATAAGGTACTCATCTTTTGGCACTAAATCCCGTGGTGTAGCTATAGTAGTGAAACGGAAGTTGAATATTAAATTGTTGGACGTATGGTCTGATGCAAATGGCCGAGTAACTATTGCTAAAATAGATTACTGTAACAGGAAAATCGCTTTGGTAGCGGCTTACGCCCCTAATCTTTACGACGCTGGATACGTTTCTAGATCAAATTAACTTACCTAAACTTTCAAAGGAAGACGCTAAACGGTTAGATGCACCTATTACACTAGAGGAACTTAGGGAGGCTATATCTGAATTGCAAAAGGGTAAAGCCACTGGCTGGGATGGCATTCCACCCGGAACTGTACCTCTCATGTTGGGATGTAATTGGACCACTATTACTGGATATGATTTTATACTCAATCAAACAGGGGAACTTCTCCAGGGATGTCAATATGGCACTCATATCTATCCTACTTAAAAAAGATAAAGACCCTACCGAATGCGGTAGTTATAGACCCTTAAGCCTCCTCGGAACCAATCTCAAGCTGTACGCTAAGGTACTAGCCATCCGACTTCAAAAACATATGACATATTTAGTTCATTCACCCTGATCAGACAGGCTTCATAAGAGGCCGCCTGATCATGGATAATATTAGATGGTTACTGCATGTGATAGACTCCAGCAAGGATGCCGCGCCTCCTATAGCTATATTATCCTTGGATGCGATGAAGGCCTTTGACAGGTTGGAATGGTCTTATTTATGGGCAGTACTTGGAAGGATGGGGTTAGGAAAGGGGTTCATTAATATGATCAAAGTACTATATACAGATCCATCTGCCATGATTTTAACAGGTAAATTCTGCTTCCCACACTTTCCTGTGTCGCACTCGTCTAGACAGGGTTGTCCTCTTAGTCCCGGACTATTTGCCCTATCCCTAGAGCCTTTGGCACAGTACATAAGACAATCCCAGTCCATAGCGCCAATCTCAATTAAGGGAACACAGCATCACATTAGCTTAGGACGATGAATTATTGTTCATGCAAAACCCTACCACCTCCCTACCTCATCTTCTCAAAGTAATAGATGATTTTGGCAATCTATCGGGATTTAAGATAAACTGGCCAAAATCGGCCTTCCTTCCACTCAATGTGACTGCGAAGGCTACCGCCCTCCCAGCAAATATACCCATAATAGAACACTTTAGATGTCTTGGAGTTGAAATATTCCCCACTATATGCCAAACGGTGATGTATAATTATTCCGGATTCTTAGATAGGATCACAAATTACTTCGGCAGATGGTCAAAATTAAAAAACTCATTACAGGCCCGAGCATCAATAGTTAAGATGGATGTTTTACCCAGAATTAACTTGTTCAGCTCGATGTTGCCGTTACCCCCCCCCCCCCCCCCCTGTTGGTTACTGGAAAAAATGTCACTCCGCTGCATATAAATTCATTTGGAACAACAAACCTCCATGAATAAAAAGATCCACTGCACAGAGAAATAAAGCCGACAGGGGTTTAGCATTTCCAGACTTCAACTATTATTTTAAAGCGTTCTCTTTAAGACCACTGATCACCTGGTTTGATTCTCAAGCATCTGTATCCTGGAGACCATTAGAGGAGAACATAGTGGCACCACATAGACTGCAGAATATAGTGTACACCAACTTATCAATTAAGCAATGCAACTCGAGATTTGGCCCTCTTATTACACATGTGATCCGGATATGGCGTGACACACAGAAAAAGTGTACAAACCGCCATAAATGGCACAGTCATTCTCCCCTATTTAATAACAATTTACTCCTTATTGCACAACAACCTATCAGATTTCCTAAATGGGAAAAGAAAGGCATACATACATTGGGGGATATCTTCGATGACCATGGTTTCGGCAGTTATCAAGATATATTTAACAAATTTAACCTCACCACCTCCACTTATTTTTTCTATCTACAATTAAGAGCAGCTTTAAAGGCTCACGGAGTCCCATTAAAGATTCCACTTGAATATATTGAAATTCTTTTATTGGGATAACCACATTGAGATACAATATCTCGTTTTCGAGAGGGTCCCACATTTTGTGCAATGTAATTCAGAATCAGAACAACATCACAACATCACAACAACAACAAAAAATAAAATAAATAAAGGACACATACAAAAACACAACAGAACAAGTACACATTGTAAGAGGATATGTCTCATTATAAGAAGATAAAAGGATATGTCTCAATCTTCATCATAATAGGCCCATTCCACGGCAGTCACATGACGGTGCCACCGCAGGGCAAACAAATATGCTTACCCTGCGATGACACCGCTAGGCAGCCGCCGCGAGAAAGGCCCAACAAAACATTCAAAGGGTGAGTAGAATACAGGATGTAATAGATATTGAGCTCCAGGACTGGCAGGAGAAGAGGAGCAATCAACCAGCCCAACAAGCGCCCCAAATCAACCAATCGCCCCCCCCTGCCTAAAAATAGGAGTAGAGCCAACTAGCTAACCTGTAACACCCGCGTAAAGGACGGCTGTGCCCCACGTCCCCTCACCAGCGCAGGAGCCCCACCACGGAAGCATATACACTTGACCATAAAATTAGAACAAAGAGCATTTTTAAAGAGATAAAATGAAGATATGGATCGAATGTTCACCGGAAGATTGTTCCAGTCCGAAGGGGCTTTGAACATGAAATATTTCTTGGCCATTGCTATTGAAAAAGGAGAAACTGTGAAAAAATACTGTACAGAGTGTCTTAGACGATAAGTGCAAGAAAAAGGGACCATCAACTGTTTCAGATAAGCAGGATAGTCAGAATGGATATATTTGAAGATCAATTGCAGCCAATGTCTCTGTCTTCTTAAAGTAGGAGAAGGCCAGTCTAAGGTTTGATACATAGTACAATGATGGGTTGTGAATGGACAGTCAAGAACAAATCTGCATAGTCAATTGTAAGCCACATTTAGAGGTGATAAATGGGTTTTTGAGGCAGCTTGATAGACAACATCAGCATAGTCCATTATTGGCCAAATAAGTTGTTGTGCAAGTTTCTTTCTAACAGTGAAAGAAAAACAATGTCTAGCTCTATAAAGGGCTCCAATGTTGCAATTCATTTTAATAACAGTAGAGGTAATATGGAAATTGAATGAGAGTTCGGGGTCAAGCCATACTCCCAGATACTTGATGCGTTCAGCTTTTTGCAGAGGTGTATTATCGGCACATAAGATAACGCATGCCTTAGATTCGATTGCCTTCAGTTTTTTCCAAGTACCAAAAATCATAAAGTACGATTTGGTTTTGTTTAGTCTTAGTTTATTTTCAGCAAGCCATTTCTGTAGTGTCTTAAAGTCAGATTGTAAGGCTGATTGAATCTGTGCTACATTATTTTTGGATGTATACAACACTGTATCGTCTGCATAAAGATGAACACTGCAATCAGAACAAACAGAAGGTATATTATTTATAAATATTGAAAAAAGAAGTGGACCAAGGGTTGAACCTTGCGGCACACCACGTTCTTGGACCATTGTATCCGATTGGAACCCTTGGATGACAACACATTGTTTTCTATTATGAAGGTATGTATTGAACCAGAGTAATGCATTGCGTGATAGGCCAACAGAGTGAAGTTTATCTAGAGGTAGGTGGTGGTCAACTAAGTCGAAAGCTTTGCTCAGATCAATAAGAATTGCACCAGTTAATTTACCATCATTAGTTGCAGAAAATATGTCATTTGTGAGCTTTAATAGAGCTGTTGATGTTGAGAATTTTAACCTAAAACCAGATTGATGAGGTGATCAAATATTGTACTTGTCAAGAAATTTAGAGAGCTGATTATATATAAATTTATCAAATACTTTGGCAATAGAACAAATAATTGCGATTGGTCTATAATTATTCATTTCAAGTGCATCTCTCCACCTTTATGCAACGGGGTAATACGAGAGCACTTACATATATCAGGCTGTCATGTACAAAGGTCTGATGACCACATAGAATAGAAACTGGAGCAGGCTGCACATGAACAAATAAACAGCCTCTCTCAGTAGATGCTTTTAAAGCACAGTCCCGGGCAGGTAAGAGAGTAACAACACAAGACGTTTTCCAAATAGTAAATAATATTTATTGAAGCGGGGATTTAAACCCACAACAATATCAGATCAGGGAAAAGGGTAGGGGAGAACAAACAAGGTATACATACAGACAATCAAACACTTAGCAAAAATGTCAACGTGTCATTCATCAGACACAACAACCATCAAATGGATTAATCCACACCAAGTGGTAAATGGCACAAGGCCACACAATATCGCTCCACAGATACAGCTAGGTAAGAAGGGCAACCTCCCTACTCCACTCTGGAACGTGGCAGTGATTCAATGAGGCGCCCTGTGTGTGTGTCATCTTCCAGGCTATATCCACTCACTTTTATCTGGTCAATAATATTATTTTTGCATACACCAGTTAGAGTTTTAATCTTATTCCAGAATTGCTTGGGATTTTTTAAATCACGAGATAAGGATTCCTTAAAATAATTGGATTTGGCATTTCTAACCATAGTCTTGCTAACATTTCTCAGCCGTTTATATTCCTCCCAGACAGCTGGGTCCTTGTCTTTTCGGAATCTGGCCCAGACTCGATCCCTATGCCTGAAGCTGCTTATAAAATCCGATGTTATCCATGGAAGATGACTTCCCTTAACTTTGACAGATTTTAGTGAGCACCACAGATTTTACAAATTATTTTATGAAAAGGAGACATCGAGAGGCTTCGTCTCTGACTT
Organism: Notolepis coatsorum; assembly: GCF_963971535.1. Lineage (NCBI taxonomy): Eukaryota > Metazoa > Chordata > Actinopteri > Aulopiformes > Paralepididae > Notolepis > Notolepis coatsorum. The sequence continues at coordinate 36,389,770 of NC_140168.1, read as the reverse complement.
TTATCGTCACTTACTTACGTCCTCATATGAAATCCTTCCCCTAGACTCGGTTTGGAGGAAGGATATCCCAAAGTTGGAAGTAGATTTTGATTGGGATGAAGTCTGGGCAAACGTACGGCTATCATCACACCCAGATCACCAACAGATTAACCTTAACTTTGTTCATAGGACTTACCTGACTCCTAGACGTTTGCACCTAATGGGGCTCAGACAAGATACTCGATGCTCCTTATGTTTAAACGGTGATCTTGGTACATTTATGCATATGTATTGGGAATGCCCTCCTGTTAAGATATTCTGGGAAAAAGTAACCACTCAATTATCTGAATTTGTATCTCTGACCATACCTATACTGCCTTCTGTATTGTTGTTGAATGATGTTTTTCAGATATCAACCTCTGTACATGTAAAAAGACTAATTTTGTCCGGTCTTACGGCTGCCAAAAAGTTGATAGCGTCACACTGGATTCAACCGGATAAAATGTGCCGGAAGGTGTGGGTTCTTACCTATCTCGATGTGATTTATCTAGAGATATCTACTGCACGAATTTTAGGTGTTAATGAAGCCAGCATAGCAATCTGGTTAGCTGTGGTGGATTAGATAAAGGGAAGCATATGCACTTGTAATTTCTGATGTTAAATGGAATAGTGGATGTATAGTCCAAGAGGGGGTCCTGAGGGGGGGGGGGGGTGGAGGGGGAGGGAAGGGGAAGGAAAGAGCGAGGAAGAGCAAGCAAGAGCACATGTATTGTATTGTATTGTATTTATTATTTTTATGTCTTTTAATCTACATTTATTTTGATTTAATTACTGGACTGTCATTATTGTTATTATTATTTCTGTCATTGTCCTGTGATTTATCATTGATTTGTACTGTTACTGTATTGTTTGTCTAGTTTTTTGTTAAAAAAATGGAAAATAAAAAACATTTGTACAAAAAAAATAACTAATATCCATTACAACATAAATTGTATTTTAGACCCTTCACAAATGTACACATATCATTGTTGATGATGTTCCCATAATCCAGTATTATGTATCGGTTGACTTACAAATAATATGCCACCTATTCCTACCATACGTATTACATCAGAGAACATGACAATATATCAACAAAGCATTTGAAACACTAGAAAGAATTAAAAAAAATATGAAAAGAGAGAGAGAGACTCACTTGTACTGCAGGACAATGTAGACCGAATGGTGACTTCCTTGAAAATGTTGGAGCTTCCTATACTCTCTGCGCAGTCCTGTCACTGTCTCAATCTCATTGGACAAGGAGGCTGAGTTGCAACACATTGCAGATGTGACAGGTGACTGACCCTTGCTATTCAGCATGCCACCTGGGCGATCTGTACCAAAGTCCAACAGTTCCACTCCTGCCTATCACTGCTGATTACTCAAACGCAGTAGGCGTCTCATATCACAACCTTTGATTTTCTTTTTAAAAACACAGTCGTCATTTAATCCTAATGTGATGACGTCGACAATAACATGCCATGCTGAGCAAACAAGATTAAGAGAGATCAACCTTTTACACGTATACTGGCAGCCTGAAAACTCTGCTTCGCTCATCAGTTATCAGTGTGTGGTTGGTTGGTTTTGTGCCCATTTTTCTGTGTCATTTCCAGTTTGTGGGCAAACAAAACGACAGACTTTTAATTGCGGCTCTCTGATTTGATGTAATTTCTGGGTATACAGTATAAGTGTGGCCCTTAAATCTTGAATCAAAATAGTAGGCAATAACATTCAGGAAGTTATTAGTTAATGTTAATGACACCTAGTAAACAAAGGGTCTTGGGAGCTCAATCTATCCATTGCTCAACAAACATGTACAGGTTTAGCAACAAAAGGAGTAGCCAACTTCATACTGTAGGCCTATATCAGCATGTAGAAAAGGTATACAATCGCTATTTCATTGAGCTGTAATTAACACAAGGGTTCAGAGTCTTCAAATGACATCACTGGAGCACATAATCTAATCTTTTTAGAAAGCTCCCTCCTTCTAACTTCTCTAATACTAGCTTTTCTTTAAATAAAAAGGCAGAATGATAGGTTGTACATGCATGCAAGATTGGGACAGTGACAGGACTGTGCAGGGCTACAGTATAAGAACCGCCAACGGTTTATTTCATTTAAAAAAATTCTTTCTAGTGTTTCAAATACTTTGCTGACATATTTTCATGTTATTTGGTGTAATACGTATATGGTAAGAATAGGTGGCATATTATTTGTAATCAACTGATATATAATACTGGATTATTAATGGGAACATCGTCAACAATGATACAGTATGCGTACATTTGTGAAGAGTTTAAAATACAATTTACGTTGTAATGGATATTAGTATACTTTGTAGTATATTTTATTATACTTTTCTGTTTGACTATTTAAAATACACTTTTTTAAAGTATACTAAAAACAAATCTTTAAGGTAATCCATAAATTAAATGTATTAATAATATACTCCAATACACTTAGTAGTATACCTACTTATATTTAAATACACTTTTTAAGTATATTATTAACATTAACAGCAACAGTCAACTGATACATAAATAATACTGGATTATTAATGGGAAATGTTTTATATTCACCAACAATGATGGCTTTATATTGTGTACATTTGTGAAAATACTATTTAGGTTGCAATTGATATATAATATATATAATAATAATAATAATAATAATAATAATAATAATAATAATAATAATAATATTAGTATACTTATTTGTGGTATATTTTTTTATACTTTTCTATTAGACTAAAATACACTTTCTAAAAGTATATATAAAAACAAATGCATACCTTATTAATAGTATATTCCGATACACTTTGTTACGACCCCTGTGAGTCTAAGGGTAAAGGGCTGTAACATAACAGTTGGTTGACAGAAAAGATGGACCACGTTTGTAAACAACAATGATATTTATTGGTAGATGCAAAGGAAGCACATGTAGCTCAGGGGTGAGCCCAGGCCAAAACAACAAACAAACACCACTATACTCCAAATAAACACAATCTAATCTATGGTAAGAGATTACATTACCTAAACTACTCTTACCTAACCAAAACAGGAGAAAACAATGTCCAAAGGAAATGGCAGCTCACCCCATCTGTGCTTCCTGAGAAAGAGAGAAAAACACATTAATTATACAGAAACAAAAGCAGAATATATACAAAAACAAACTATGGCTGACAATGCTCTCTCTGTGGCCATACACACACAAGGAAATTACTACTAAGCACCAAAGGCAATAAACGAAATGCAATACTGTCAAAGTTACAGGTTTACCAAAAACACAACATGCCTAGCCTCATGCCAGAGAGAGAGAGAGACTGAAGTGAGAAGCCATGTTTTAACAGGTGTGGGGTGATCCATGATTGGGTGGTGTGGATTGAGTGTTGGAGTCTGGAAAGCCATCCACCAATCACTGCTGTGTTGCAATAATGGAAGGATTGGCCTGGCAGGGACCAATGGGGAAGGGAACAATGGCTGGAGGGAGGAAACAAAATGGAGAACACACACACATGGAGACACACACTGGGGAATATATACATTGGGATGTAACACACTTGTACTATAATTATTAAATTATTTTAAAAAGAATACTTTTGAAAAAATGCATGTGTAATACACTCTGGTATCAACATTTAATACACTTACATTTAAGGTAATCCATAAAGTGTAATAGTACATTGAAACACATTGAATAAACTTTTTTTTATACTAACATTTTGTACAAAAAGTACTAATGTACTTTAAATGCACTTATTACTATTCAGACCCGATGATAGTCAGGTTAACTCGCCGACCGTTCAGCGGCAATCATGAGTATAGTCGGGTTTTAATCGTTATTTCTTTTATTAGCGATATCCATTCATTTTCATCTATCCAGCCTGATGTTATCATTGGGAATGGGTCTGAGCTCGCAAAAGGGCAAAAGGGCCTTCCAGCTGGTATTGCACTCCATTAGAAATGGTGTAGTTTCTTTTCTGGGACGATCCGAGCCGTGCGGGCCGGGTTTAAATACTCAGGCGAGGTAGGCCTTTACAACGGTGGGATGGAACAGTAACCCCACCCCCCTGTCAGTGTGTAATGCTTGGTAATGTGGGACGGGCCTCCACGAGCAGTATTTGGAATGGCGATCAGATAATTGGATTATTTCTTTTGCATTACATCAGATACCAGGTATAAAATCTTGCGTTGATCTGATATTTCTTTCTACCCCGATCGCGGCTGTCTGTGTGTGTGTATGTGTGGCTGTGTGCCGTTGGGTGCAGGAGGCCCTTTTCATTCTTGCATGAGGAAGGATAATAGCGATAATCTAGCGTTGATTTCAGGATGATTAGATAATCAGGCGAAAAATTACAACGTGTTTAGTGTATTCCACTAAAGGGCTATTATTGCGTATTTTCCTGGGATTACTAAGAATCACCAAAACTATATTCATATTCAAAACGGTATGAAACGGAAATGTACGGATGAAAAAACAATCCGTTTTCTATATGTTGATTGGAAGCAACTCACTGACAATCGACGGGTGTATTAGACCCATATAGATATATATAAGATATATTTTAAGCACTCGCAAGTGAACAAAGCGCCCCATTGACTTACAGTGCTGGCGTAATAGCGTCCTCTGGCGCCCCGACCCGTGGCGCAGAATGAGTTAAGTATATTAAAGCATACTTAATTTTGACCTGTGTCCTCAGATCATATGAAACAACAGAATAATTGTCTCCTTAGGTGTCTCATCAACCAGCAGCCATGAAGTTCTCCATCGTCGCAGTCCTCGTTGTTGTCCTCGCGTTGGTACATGGTACAATCAGTTTACTCTCTTGTCCTCACTCACAATTAAGGCTTAACTTTGTTAAATCCTTCTAATGTAGTATAACCTTCTGTACATGTTTGTCCTACCCCCGTTTGCAGCAGAAAATTACTGGGATTATTTTTGTTTCTCCACAGGAAGTCTGTCAGCAGATGAAGGAGCAGCTGAAGGCCTTTATATTTTCCAGGGTTCTCACTCACACCCAGTGTTGTGCTAGTTACTGAAAAATAGTAACTCAGTTACTTTACTAGTTACTTCATTTCAAAGTAACTTCGTTACTGTACTAGTTACTTACACCCAAAAGTAATGAGTTACTGTGAAAAGTAACTATTTAGTTATTTAAAAAAAAATAAAAAAAATAAATTGCTCAAGTCCCATGCCCCATATACTCAAAATCGGTTGATCAACTTGACAGTTTCCATTCACATCACCGAACTCTGCTAAGCAATGTGGTCTAGAGCGTTTCATTATATATTCCCTCCCCGCTGTATGTATATTTCTCTCCCACCCACCCACCCCCTCCTAATGTACAGTCCCCTCCCCATCATATGTATATACTCTGTCAGGATCTAGGGGTAACAGTACTGTATATTTGAATACCGCTTATGTCACAAATGTATCAGTACTAAATACCTATATGTCCCTATGCCATAAATGTCATGTATGTTGTGTATGTCATAAATGTCTATATGAATTGAAAATGGGGGACCCTGATGGAAACAAGACAAACGTCTTTCTCAGGTCTGCATCCCCTTAACAATTGTATGTATTGAGCCGTACTGTATTGTACCCATTCTGCAATCTGTTAAATAAAGTTTTCATTCATTCATTCATTCATCCATTCATTAATTCATTCATAACCATCTTGCAGCGTTGTTATCAAAGCATTGCAACGTTAGAATAGTTAGGATATCAATTGTGCATGAAAGGACTATATTTATATTGTTTGATTAGTATTATGAGATTCCCTGGCAGATTTTGTACAGTCAAAATCCGTTGATCTTGAGTTTCAGTGAACACATTGCACTCACCGTCACCAGTCTGCGGTGGTCGAGATGTAACGTTAGTCCAGTTGACTCCAGCAGCCCTTCAAACATGTTCTTTATCTCGTTTCCATGTTGTATATTAATTATCTCTCCAAGTAGTTGCTAAATGGTTTGTTAGTTCGTTATTATTACTGCGTTCTTATTATGTAGATTCATAGCGAGCGTCCTCTTGTTGTTTACTGTAGAGAGCGCCTATTTCTTTCAGAACGTCAGTGGCCAATCAGAAGTGCGAAACCAGAATGAGGCTACGGAAAGAAATAATAATAATAATAATACTTCGTTTTATATAGCGCCTTTCAGTCTACAGTAAACAAAACAAACGCAGGCGAAATAAGGACGCTCGCTATGAATCTACATAAAAAGAACGCAGTAACGAACTAACAAACCATTCAGTAACGTAAGTAGCGTTACTGAATTTCAAAAGTAATGCGTTAGAGTACTAGTTGCGGCAAAAAGTAACTTCGTTTCTGTAACGCGTTACTTTGTAACGCGTTAGTCCCAACACTGCTCACACCAAGCCCTGGCAGCACATCACCCCCACCCTCATCCACCTCCCCTGGCTCCCAGTCAAGTTCCGCATCACCTTCAAACTCCTGCTCCTCACCTACAAGTCCTTCCATGCCCTCGCCCCCTGATACCTGATCTCCTCCACCAGCACACTCCATCCCGGAACCTACGATCCTCTGATCTAGGTCTCCTCTCGATCCCTTGCACCAGGTTATGGACTTTCGGGGACAGAGCCTTCAGCGTGGAGTCCCCTACCCTCTGGAACTCTCCCCCCCCCCCGAAATCCGCAACGCCCCAACCCTGGACACCTTCAAAACTGCTCTTAAAACACACCTCTTCACCAAGGCTTTTCCCCATCAATTAGTTTAGATTATATTATGTCCATTATCCATTATCCCTTACCTGCCCTCATCCCCCCCCCCCCCTATTTCCCTAGCCATATTTTTTGTCCTGATTGTGAAGCGACCTTGGGTTCTATGAAAGGCGCTATATAAATCTGATCTATTATTATTATTATTATTATTATTATTATTATTATTATTATTATTATTATTATTATTATTATTATTATTATTATTATTATTATTATTATTATTATTATTATTATTATTATTATTATTATTATTATTATTATTATTATTATTATTATTATTATTATTATTATTATTATTATTCAAGAGAAAAATAGTGTCAGATGCTAAGGACCTGGCTGAGAACATCATGATCCATTAGCAAATAAAAACAAAAGAATGACAAAGATAGCAAATAATATACGGTACAGGGAGAGGCAGAAATCCCTGTGGGCTTATTTGAAACCTCACCTTAAGATTTCACAATGTTGACATTGAAACACAATGGGTCTCATTCTCCAACGGATTTAAGACAAGAAATTTGCTCTCAGGGCCACTTGAGACATCTTAGGGCCGGTTGTGGGATTCCCCAACCGTCCTTGTAAACAAGAATACCCTGAAGACTCTGGCAGGAGCACTCATTCAAGGGTACTATGCTTGCACCTCATGGTACCAAAGCACCTCAAAGGCACTAAAAACCAAATTACAAACATCTCAAAACAAACTAGTCAGACTACTGCTTGACCTGACTCCTAGAACCCACCTCACCCCTGCCCACTTTGACAACCTAGGATGGCTTAGAGTAGACGACAGAGTACAGCAACTTGCAATGGGCCTGGTCTACAAGATACACTACACGACCAAGTACATGACAAAATACTTCCCAAAGGTCAGTGAATACCACGATCACAACACCAGAGGGAGCTCCACAAATCATGTTAAACCCAGATTCAACTCAAACAAGGGACTAAACACGTTTCACAATTATGCCACATCAATGTGGAACGCCCTACCCAAAGCTGTAAAGGAATGTGAATCACTACCCACTTTCAAAAACACTCTCAAAGAACACCTACGGGAGACTGCAATTCGAAACTGGCCCCTACAAATGTCCTAACCCAGTTGTACAGTAAATTACCAATTATGGCTTTGTCAGTATTCCAATGTACAGTGTAGCCTACAGTTTTCTGGTCTGCATCCCCTTAACAATTGTATGTATTGAGCTGTACTGTACTGTACCTATTCTGCAATCTGTTAATACACTTTTCAATCAATCAATCAATCAATCAATCCCTAAGCTTGGATTCGGCCGTGGCTGAGAGCAGGATTTAGGAGTGCTGAGGAGCACACTTAACTTGACAGACTGGTGTGCTCCATGTTTTTAATGGCTTTATTTGGGAGGAATCATGGTGATTCCTTCATGTCAACCCTACAGGCCTCCTTGGAATTAATTAATGAATCATCATTTAAATAAATATGACAATATTTGTACGATAAAAAATTACACATTTGATCTCGGAAAAATAAATAATATGGATTCATCTGATCGGATTAACCATATCTGAACCAGCTATTTTGGACAAATGTATAATTACTTAATGCCTTCTGTGGCATTTGTATTTCTTATTTGTTACATATCTGTTTTATTGATTAATTATACATTTGAAAGAATGCAGGTTATAGCCAACATGCAATATATCCCATTTGTTGTGAAGGATCAGATTAAACCGAATATGTATATTTATTTATATATATATATTTAATTGTATTTGTATATCGTTTGATATCCCCTGTATATTCCTTGTACAATATGCATTGAATATCCCCGTTTCTACTAAACAGCCCATAATAGTTTCATTCTACCATTGGACGAGAACCTGGCGCCAGGTTGCCATACCCCTAGGTCCAAGTTCAATCGTGCCGCCTAACATGTCGAGGCAACCCCCGGTTCCGCGCAGTAATATGCCGGGCGAAATACGAATGGTACTATTTGTTCATAGCGCATATATATATGGCGCTCGTAAAGTAGAACTTTCCTTTAGTCCAGTTCTTTACCCTCCAACAGAGTGACAGACGCAAAAGCCTCCCCACGACGCACGTGCGGTGTAGTAAGGCCTACTTGGCCCAGAATAGGCATTGAGATATCGTGTAGATTAATAGTTGAATGGTCATAGTTTGGCACCATACCGTCGAGTTGGACGTATTCTATTAAGCTAATAATAGTCTATTTATGTATGGTGCATCGTTCGGTTCGAGTTCTACAGTTATCAGTACCCCCATCGTTCCTGACGTTATCTGGACGCTTATCCAGGCTGGTCAGACCCCTAGTGGTGATTGCATCCGAGGAGCTCCGGGTCAAGAGCGACTGGACCTGTATATTGGATTACTCTACCCCTACGACGGCGAGCCTTCCACGGCTCTTGGATTATGCTGTGTGTGCTTTGATTATTCCATGGATAAAGGCCAACACTGTCGAGTGTTGGAATTACCCCCGGAGAGGACTCCAGGTGAGGCGGCGCTCTACACGTGAGGTCGCACCACGTCTCTCCGTTGTGGACCGGCAGATACCGTTCCACAGAGGGTCCAGCTGTATTCGTCTGCGGCCCGAGGTTCTGTGGGCACTGTGTCCAAGACTTTGGATTCTCCCAAGACACCGTCGGCCAGATGGGATACCGCCAGCGGCTTCTCTAACCCCCCCCTCCTACTGTCTTACAACCAGCGGGACCCCCCCCCCCCCTTTAGTGTATCCAGCTATAATCATTTAAGTACCATCGCTATCGTTTCCTAAATATTCCAGGTTGTATACTTACTCCCTGCGCAACCAGAGATTGGACATTCAATGTTGATTTACCTACGAATACTCATTTGCCATAAAAGTGCATATTCAATATTTCAAATCATAAATGTAATTAAGTGAATGTTGTATACACCTTTTGCTGTATTAAATATTCGATTTGGTACATTTGTGTTGGTTCGTTTCATCAGGTGGGAAAGTGTTCATCATACTTATATCTTGTACTGGGTGGCCAGAAGTTAAAGTACATGAGGTAGTGGTATTAAATATCATATCTAACAATACAGTCAGGGAATTGTACCCCTCAGCTACAATTGGTCCTTCGAGCCGGATGGTAACTAGTGTAATATTAATATAGTGTTATTAATATCGAAATGGCCTATGATGAACACTCCACGAAACGATCCTCCTAACCTAGAATGCCCGCGGCGCAGACGACAGACACCTCAGTACTTAGAGGCTTACACTGTCAGTCAACTACCTAGCCTTCGACAAACGGTAAACGTGGTAAAAGTAGAAAGTAAAATTATGTCTGACCTTAACGACCAGGTTTCCCCGACCACAGAGGCCCTAGTAGGTCATAATGTAACTGACCAAGCTCACGGTGGGGACCAGGAGGGAATTGACATGCCTTTACCCCCCGCCACTACTCAAGAAGTAGTCCCCGACAAGCCCCGGGAGGAAGACAACCCTACAGAGAGAGAACTCTGCACGGAAGAAGAGGAGGAGAGCGCCGAGGAACTAGAGCTCCAGGACTCCCCAACGAGTACCCCCAGGAGCGGTTCACGCAGGAGCGGCTCACCTCCACTACCGCCTTCCCCCAGCGAAGCGGAGAGGACACTACAACAGGCATTCCTCGTCAGCCTGACAGCCTCTACCGAACGCGATCGGCTCCAAGCACAGACGCTTAGCGAGCGCGAACGTCTCCAAGCACAGGCGACCAGCGAGCGCGAACACCTCCAAGCACAGCAACGGAGCGAAGAACAGCGCACAAGTCTGGAGATGAGACGCTTCCAGATGGAAGAGAATATGGCAAGAGACCGGGCCGACGCCCAGCGCGCCGCTGCCGGTGCCCAAAGAGACGCAGAGCGCGACAGACTACAAGCGCAACTAATAGAGCAGCTGATCAAAAGGACAACTCCCTCTCCCTCCGCCAGGGGCTCAAGGAACTCGTCGAGACAACAGTCAAGAGCAGCGTCACCGCAACGAGCAAGCGACCCTGAACTTGACCAACAGACCGAGTCTAGACCCCCCGCAGATCCCCTTCCCATACCGGTCCAAGCGAGACCCAGCTACAAGGAAGGAGCGGCCTACACTGCGGAGAAGCTAAATAAACGATTACAGGATCTGGAAGATTTGATAGAAGAAGAAGAGGGAGAAGAGGAGAACCAAGCCCGACGACAGCACAGTACTCCACCGGACCAGGAGGTCCCATACAGTCCAGGCTATACCCCCGCGGCGCTGCGCTACAGACCCCCGACTCTATTTACGGGTGAGCACGACGCACGACCAGCCCCGAGGAACAGTACCTGGACCAGCGGGCCATGGTACCCTGCCAGTACCAGCCCACAGCGAGGCGCAAGAGGGGACTCGCCCAGGAGGTCTCTCCCCCAACGCTCGCCGATGTATCAGCCATCCACGGCGTCATACAACGCCACGCCGTCATTCCCAGACTTCACCTATGAGAGTCGAGCACAGTACACGGAGCTCCGGATGTGTTTAGAGACAATGATGGTGGATGTCGTTGATGAACGCCACAAGTATGCAATATTATTGAAGCACCTGAAAGTACCGCGAGCGCACAATATAGCGCTAGCCTATGCTACCTCCTCGACCCCATACACAGCGGCCCTTGCAGCGCTGGATCAAAGATATGGACGTATATGGGATTACGTAATCCAGGAGATAAGGCATATTGACCGCCTACCCCCAGCCACAGACAATCGCTCACTAGACGACCTGTCAATCAAAGTGCAGTCCCTGGTGGGGATGCTGGGAGCTCAACGGGAGAAGGGCAGGCATGAGCTGTACGCCAACTCTAACGTTGAGAGGATTTTGGAGAAGCTGCCACCCGCAAGACAGGAGCGCTTTCGGCGGCAGAGGGACTACCGAGATCCCGACGGCCCCGAGCCATCCCTCCTTGATCTGGCCGACTTCCTGGCGAGAGAGGTCAGCAGCTTACGACTGGACACCTTCGGGCGGAGCACGCCAAGCTCCAGAGAGGGACCCAGGAGAATAAGTGATGGAAGAAGATCGGTGACTGTCATGCACCAATCAGAGTCAGTACCGAGCAGTAAGAGTCACAGCACCCCCTCGAGAAAGGAGAAGTGGAAGATAGCGTGTCCCTACTGTGAGAAAGAACACTGGCTGTCACAATGTGACTCATTCACAAAGATGAATGCAGAAGAAGTGAGCCAATGGATAAAGTCCAACCGGCGCTGTTATCGATGTGCGCGGCCCCACATGGCAGCCGAATGGCGCCTAAAGAAAAGGTGCAGCCGGTGCGATGGAGCCCATCTAGATATACTACACGATAGTAACGGAAGACGGCCTATACCTGCACCACGGAGCGGCACCAAGGCAAGTGTCATGTACATTGACCCCGCCAGCAGCAACGGAGCTCAAGTGCTCTTAAAGGTAGTCCGTGTGACATTGAGCTACCAGGATAAAGTCATGGACACTTACGCCGTCCTTGATGACGGGTCAGAGAAGACCCTTCTGCTCGCCTCCGCTGCTACTCAGCTGGGACTGCGGGGGAGCAAGAACGAAATGACGATTCGGACAATAAGAAGAGATTTAAAGACGATAAAGGGCGAGAATGTCTCCTTCACCATCGCAGCCAACGGGCAGCCAGAGCGACGGTACAAGATCACAAACGCTTTCACCAGCCAAGAAATAGGACTCTCGCAGTACACCTACCCTGTCACCAAGTTGATGGATAAATATGTGCACCTGCGCCAATTACCTATCCCGCTCATAGACGGCGCTACCCCGACCCTGTTGATAGGCTCCGACCATGCAGAACTCATAGTCCCGATTGACCGGGTCCATACAGGCCCCCGAGGCTGTCCTGCAGCAGTCGAGACCCGCCTAGGATGGACATTACAAGGCCCCCTCGCTAAATCTCTCAACCGAACCGCAGCCACTAGCTGCTTCCACTCCAGAACGACAGAAGAAGACACCACTCTCCTGCAGCATGTCGAGAGGCTATGGACCCTAGAGACAATGCCCTTTAAGAACGAAAAGAAAGACATTCGCTCTAAAGAAGACATTTACGCCATCAACCTACTCGAGCAGGGGACAAAGAGAGTCACAGTCGGCGGAGTGATGAGATACGCAACTCCACTCCTGAGGCGAGAGGGAATGCCCCCCTTTCACGCAAAGAAAGACGCCACGGAGCGCTATCTACTGAACACAGAGCGGCGCCTAGCCAAAGACCCCGCTCAACAGAGTGTGTACCGAGCTGAGATTGAGAAGCTAATCACAGCGGGACACGTAACAAAGATTGACATTAAAGAGGCCGATCAGACGACCGAATCATGGTACGTGCCGCATCACAAGGTCCATCACAATGGCAAGGATCGCATTGTGTTTAACTGCAGCTACCAGATCGGATCCCAAAATCTGAATAAAGAGCTCTTGCCCGGCCCCACACTCGGCCCCTCCCTACTAGGCGTGCTACTGCGCTTCCGCCAAGACAAGGTGGCTATAAGCGGGGATATCAAAGGGATGTTCTTGCAAGTGAGACTAGTAGAGGAGGACAAGCCTCTGCTACGGTTCCTATGGAGAGAGAAGATCGGAGATGAGAACCCATCCATCTACCAGTGGGAAGTACTCCCCTTCGGAACCACATGCAGCCCGTGCTGTGCTACATTTGCACTACAGAAACACGTCACAGAGGACCCAGCAGCAGATGAAGAGGTCCAACACAGTGTGAAGAACAGTTTCTACGTAGACAACTGTCTACAAAGCGTCTCGACTCAAGAAGAAGCCGAGGCTCTCCTAATCAAGTTACGCGCCTCCCTAATCAAAGGAGGCTTTGATCTCAGGCAGTGGGCCAGCAGTGACCCGCACGTATTGCGCAGCCTCTCCTCCGCAGACAAGGCTGCCAGCAGCGAGACCTGGATGGCGACAATCCCAGGAGAAGCCCAAGAAATGACACTAGGATTAGTCTGGCGCTTCAAAACAGACTCGCTCCACTATAGACACAAACCCTTGGCTCCAGAGCAAGGAAGGTCGGCGGCGATACCGACCACCAGACGGAGTGTGTACAGAACACTCGCCAGACAATATGACCCGCTGGGATGTATTCTACCTTACACCACCAGGGCAAAGATGATTGTACGAGCACTATGGGACAAGGACCAGGGCTGGGACGACCCAATACCCGCACACCTTGCCTCAACATGGAGAGAGTGGGAGACGGAACTCCGCTCACTCACAGGTGTCAATATACGCCGCAGCTACTTCCCATCCACAGTGAGGCCAGAGACATGCGAGATTGAGCTACACGTCTTCAGCGACGCCTCCGAAGTAGCCTACGGATCGGTTGCCTATTTGCGTGCCCAAGAGATGGGAGGAGAGATACACACTGCTTTCATATTGGCCCGCTCAAGAATAGCCCCACGTAAGCAACAATCTATCCCACGTCTAGAGCTCTGCGCAGCCCTCGCAGGAGCGCATCTAGCCACGTTAATCCAACGTGAACTCACCATTCCGGTGCATAGAACAATCTTGTGGTCAGATTCCACGACAGTACTCACATGGATTAAGTCTGATTCATGCAGATACAAAGTCTTCGTGGGAGTCAGAGTCACCGAGATTCAAGAATTAACAGAAGAAGCAAGCTGGAGGTATGTGGATACCAAACACAACCCAGCTGACGTCATCACCCGGGGAATGTCCCTGGATGACCTAACCCGTCGCAACATCTACAGTGACGGACCAGCATTCCTCCAGCTCCCGGAAGGAGATTGGCCTACGCCCACCCCGAGGGAAGCAAGTAACGAGGAGGCTGAGAACAAGAAGCCTATGTTCTGTGGACTGAGCACTGTCGCCTCCACAGACCCCAACATAGATGACTGCATTACCCTAGAGAGTGCGCAACAAAGAACATTCCTGCGGCACCACCCAGAGATTCAGTCCACCACTGACATGTCAGCAGCTGACTACGAAGAAGCAGAACTTCTTCTACTACAACGAGCCCAGAGAGACTCGTTCCCCGATGAGCTAGACTGTCTACAGGGAGGAAACCCCGTCCCATCAGACAGCAGACTGATTCACCTGGCACCAGAGAGTGACGCACATAATCTCATCAGAGTGGGTGGTCGCCTGCGGAGAGCCCCCGATCTACCAGATGACATTAAGCACCCGATCGTCTTGAACAGCCGACACAAGGTCACAGAGCTGATCATAAAGAAATACGACGAGGATGTACACCACGCAGGAGCAGAGAGAGTCTTCGCGGAGATCAGACGTCGTTATTGGATATTGCAAGGGAGAGAAGCAGTACGGCGCTTCCAGCGAACCTGTCTAGACTGCCGTAAGTGGCGCGCGCAGCCCAGCATACCACGGATGGCTGACCTACCCCCCTGTCACCTCCGAATCGGCGACAAGCCATTCCACTCCACAGGCATGGACTGTTTTGGCCCGTTGTATATAAAGAGAGGAAGAGGCACCGAGAAGCGGTGGGGTATTGTATTCAAATGCATGACCACCAGAGCGATACATATCGAGCTCCTTCCGACCACGAGCACAGACTCATTCCTTATGGCCTTCCGGAGATTCATATCACGGAAAGGACAACCGTCTACATTGTTGTCTGATCACGGGACCAACTTCAAAGGCGGAGAAAGAGAGCTGAGAGAGAGCTTCCAAGCTATGGGCCCAGAACTTAAGACCCACCTCGCTCCAGCCCAGATTGACTTCCAGTTTAATCCCCCGAACGCACCCCACTTCGGTGGAACCTGGGAACGAGAAGTACGTTCTATAAAGACAGCCCTGTATGCCGTACTCGGAGCCCAGACTGTGGCAGAGGAAGTCCTAATGACAGTCCTCACGGAGATCGAGGGAGTATTGAACTCAAAGCCCGTCGGTTACGTCTCCAGTGATGTAGCAGATGTCGACCCAGTCACCCCCAACACACTCCTGATGGGGCGGCTGGACCCCGCGCTACCCCAGACAATGTACAGGCCTGAAGAAGCGAACGGCCGAAGAATGTGGAGGTACAGCCAAGTACTAGCTGACAAGTTTTGGAGCAGCTTCCTACTTCACTACCTACCGTCTCTACAGACCCGCCAGAAGTGGGTAAAAGAGAGAGACAATTTGACAGAAGGAACAGTCGTCATGATAGTTGACCAGTCACTACCCAGAGCTATGTGGCCGGCTGGCCGCGTAAGCAAAGTGATCACCGGTGCCGATGGCAAGGTCCGAGCAGCTGAAGTACTCGTCCAAGGGCGCACCTACACACGTCCCGTGGCGAGGCTCATAGAACTGCCCCGACTCCCAGATACTATCGATGATGACCATGACCCTATGACTTTGTGAGTTGACTGACCCTTACAGCGGACCTTGAGTGGAAGACAGTGCGGTTAATCTGTCTCTGCTTAGCTAATTAGGTGGGACTAATTAGGGCGCGGCTGTTGTGAAGGATCAGATTAAACCGAATATGTATATTTATTTTTATATATTTAATTGTATTTGTATATCGTTTGATATCCCCTGTATATTCCTTGTACAATATGCATTGAATATCCCCGTTTCTACTAAACAGCCCATAATAGTTTCATTCTACCATTGGACGAGAACCTGGCGCCAGGTTGCCATACCCCTAGGTCCAAGTTCAATCGTGCCGCCTAACATGTCGAGGCAACCCCCGGTTCCGCGCAGTAATATGGCGGGCGAAATACGAATGGTACTATTTGTTCATAGCGCATATATATATGGCGCTCGTAAAGTAGAACTTTCCTTTAGTCCAGTTCTTTACCCTCCAACAGAGTGACAGACGCAAAAGCCTCCCCACGACGCACGTGCGGTGTAGTAAGGCCTACTTGGCCCAGAATAGGCATTGAGATATCGTGTAGATTAATAGTTGAATGGTCATAGTTTGGCACCATACCGTCGAGTTGGACGTATTCTATTAAGCTAATAATAGTCTATTTATGTATGGTGCATCGTTCGGTTCGAGTTCTACAGTTATCAGTACCCCCATCGTTCCTGACGTTATCTGGACGCTTATCCAGGCTGGTCAGACCCCTAGTGGTGATTGCATCCGAGGAGCTCCGGGTCAAGAGCGACTGGACCTGTATATTGGATTACTCTACCCCTACGACGGCGAGCCTTCCTCGGCTCTTGGATTATGCTTTGTGTGCTTTGATTATTCCATGGATAAAGGCCAACACTGTCGAGTGTTGGAATTACCCCCGGAGAGGACTCCAGGTGAGGCGGCGCTCTACACGTGAGGTCGCACCACGTCTCTCCGTTGTGGACCGGCAGATACCGTTCCACAGAGGGTCCAGCTGTATTCGTCTGCGGCCCGAGGTTCTGTGGGCACTGTGTCCAAGACTTTGGATTCTCCCAAGACACCGTCGGCCAGATGGGATACCGCCAGCGGCTTCTCTAACCCCCCCCTCCTACTGTCTTACAACCAGCGGGACCCCCCCCCCCCTTTAGTGTATCCAGCTATAATCATTTAAGTACCATCGCTATCGTTTCCTAAATATTCCAGATTGTATACTTACTCCCTGCGCAACCAGAGATTGGACATTCAATGTTGATTTACCTACGAATACTCATTTGCCATAAAAGTGCATATTCAATATTTCAAATCATAAATGTAATTAAGTGAATGTTGTATACACCTTTTGCTGTATTAAATATTCGATTTGGTACATTTGTGTTGGTTCGTTTCATCAGGTGGGAAAGTGTTCATCATACTTATATCTTGTACTGGGTGGCCAGAAGTTAAAGTACATGAGGTAGTGGTATTAAATATCATATCTAACAATACAGTCAGGGAATTGTACCCCTCAGCTACACCATTGATTGGTACAATGGGACAGACATTTGTTTTATATAGCTATAACCTGCATTATTTCAAATATATCATTAATCAATAAAACAGATATTGAAATACACTATGTAGCCTACTACACCAACACTGCAAATTACAGTGGATAAATAAATAAGAACTAAAGCTAAGTCATTTGAATAATATAAACCTATACTGCGTTCATTCATTACGCACGTAGACTATACAGTACTGCGCGCGCACGTGTGTGCGTGCGTTGCGGCAGGTGGCCACGAGCTGTACGTATATTGTATATATGATGACAATACATTAATCTAATCTAATTTTGATCGGTCGCAAAGCGCTTCCGCTACCTATATCCGCACCATTGTGTGCGCGGCCAAGGCCAGATTAAGACTTCAGAGGCCCCTGGGCCAGATTCTTGTGGAGGCCCCCCCATATGTCACTTTAAAAAATATATAGAATACCGTAATTCCTCTAATAGTAACCCCGGCTTGTATTTGTTTCAACTGTAGTGGATACCAGGCTTGTATTAGGAGGAGGCATGTATAAGAGAGAGGCCTATATTTCTAATTTTCGTATCTCTTTTATTTTTTTTACTGAATGAATGAATGAAAACTTTATTTAACAGATTGCAGAATGGGTACAATACAGTACGGCTCAATACACACAATTGTTAAGGCAGGGGATGCAGACCTGAGAAAGACGTTTGTCTTGTTTACATCAGGGTCCCCCATTTTCAATTCATATAGACATTTATGACATACACAACATACATGACATTTATGGCATAGGGACATATAGGTATTTAGTACTAGTACTAGTGTGTAGTGTGGAGGCCCCTAGTCGCGTTATTTCTAAACCTAACCGCATTTCTGGCAAGACGCTCTCTGATTGGCCGATGCCTGTTTCTACACTGGTTAAGCTTAGGCACTCTTTCGAAGTTGGTTAAGGTTAGAGTTTGTCTTAGAGCGTGATGGGCTGACGGCAAGTTCTTTCGACGGTTAAGCTTAGGCACTCTTTCGAAGTTGGTTAAGGTTAGAGTTTGTCTTAGAGCATGGCGATAGAACGCCAGGTAGTTTGCAGGCTGTTTGACGAGGAAATGGGCAAAGACACAGCTCGTCACGCGATTGGGCAAACATGTCAGTGGCCAATCAGAGAGTGTAAGTCAGTGCCAATCATTCAGTGTCACAGTATGACATCGATCTCCAAAATAAGAAAAAAAAATAAAAAAATGTGGGGTGACGAGGGGCCTCCAAAAATGTTTAAAATAAAAGTAAAAAAAAAATAAACAAATATTTGGGGCCTCTAGTGACGAGGGGCCTCCAAAAGAAAAGAAAATAAAAGTAAAAGAAATAATAATAATAATTTGGGGCCTCTAGTGACGAGGGGCCTCCAAAAGGCCTTTAGTGACGAGTGGCCTCAAAAGATTAAAAATGAAAGTTAAAAAAAAAATAAAAATAATTTGGGGCCTCTAGTGACGAGAGGCCTCCAAAAAAAATAAAAATACAAAATAAAAAATACATTTTAATTTTTTTTTTTTTTTTTTTTTTTTTTTTTTGAGGCCCCTCATCACTCGAGGCCCACGGGCCGCGGCCCGGTCGGCCCGGTCGTTAATCCGGCCCTGTGCGCGGCTGCATCATCAGTTGCATTATAATGAGCTGGAGCAGGTGCACCTCCACTTCCTCTATCTCAAACTCGTTTTGATGACTTTTTGCGATTCCATTTGCACAGGGCTCTATTGGCTGGCTTATAAGGAGCTGTCAGAGGGTGTCTGTATGCAAATGACTTAGACGGGAACGCGCGTTCATGTTTGTCAATGACTGACATTCCTCATTGCCGGCATCCCAGCTGGGATCACGCGTTGGTGAATCAGGGTGTACTTGTCGGCAATTCTGTCTTAGTCGGTTCCAAGATGGTTGCCCTAAGAGAAGTCTTTGGGCAATGTTGGTGAATGAGACCCAATGCTCTTTGCTCTGATGGAAATGTAAGCTCACTTTTGTTTCATTTTGGATGCATCTATCAGAATTACAACCACTTTTATTTAAGTACATGCCGTAATATCCAGGTAATATACAAGGAATTAAATTATACAATTTTTGTATTCAAATATTTTCTAATTTGCTGTGAACATTCATTACCTCTAGAAGAAAACTATTGATTTTGGTGACCCCATGACCTTTTATGTACCATGAGGCCACGCTTTCATAAAGATCACGTCCGTCGTAGTGTATTGGAAATTGAGCCAGTTGCTCCTTGTGGTCAACAGATATACAGTAAGGATTTATGAAGTCCAACATATTGGATTTTCCATTTTATCTTATCTACTCCTCCTCAGCTGTTCACCGAATTCTCACGAAACGTACTGAGTGGCATCTATAGACCTGTTTGCTGTTTAGAAACATACCGTGTTTGAGCCAATCAGCAATACCAACTGAGTCACGTGACTAAGTTGCCACAGACCTGCACAAGCCTCTGCGCTAAAAGAATATACGATAGGGCTCTATGGAGAAACCATGACACTCCCCTGACTCAAAGTTCTTTCAAACGAAAACGTCTGGATGTCATTTTGCCAAATCAGCATTGCTGTGAGTGTGAGGCTTTCACCTTTTACATTATGGCATGGATTGATTGTGTAGATCGCTAGCATTGCTGATGTAACCCAGGTTTCAGATTCATAACTATTTAGTCATAGGGACATAAATAGTTAATGCCATTAAATAAGAACATAAATAATTAGTTTCAAGTTTCTTTAATAGTTGTCATACAGAAGTACAGAATACTTTCATACAAAATGCTTCTTACTGTTACGCTCCAGAGACTGTGCTAGACAAGATAGTATCAAATAACATAGTATAGCATGTAATTTAGAAGTAGAAAATGAGGTCACAGTGTTCAGTATAGACATATGTACAATGTTCGATGCAGAATAGACGTAACTGAGTTACCATATAATATACAATACTATGCAGTGTACTAATGTACAATACTATATAGTGCAAAGCAGAAAGGGGATGAGGTACAATTTAGGTACAATTTACAGTAAGGTGTACGAGTTGTTGTGCAATCCTTCATCAATAAATATAAAGTGTGGGGAGTGGGTGCTACAGTGTGTTTGTTTAAAGTGAGTGTGTGCTATAAAGTGTGTGGAGTGGGTGCTACAGTGTGTTTGTTTAAAGTGAGTGTGTGCGTGTGGATGTGTGTGCTATGTGCGTTTGATGGTTGTTGTTGTGTAGTGTTCATTGTTCGTTTAGCAGCCTGATGGCCTGGGGATAGAAGCTTCTTCTGAGTCTTTCTTTGCTCGCCTTGAGACTCCGGTATCGCTTGCCTGACCGCAGCAGTTCAAAGAGGCAGTTGTTCGGGTGACTGGAGTCTTTAATGATTCTCTTAGCCTTGCCCCTGCACCGCTTGTTGTAAATGTTCTGGAGGGTGGGGAGCCCCCCTCCAATTGTGCGTTCGGCTGAACGTGTCACTCTTTGTAGTCTGCTTCGGTCTTGTGCAGTGCTATTCCCAAACCAGGAGGTGATGTTGCCAGTCAGGATGCTCTGTATTGTACATGAGTAGAAGTTTTTAAGGATCTTCTGACTGACTTGGAACTTCCTTAGGCGCCTGAGGAAGTAGAGGTGTTGTCGTGCCTTCTTCACAACACTGTCAATGTGTGTGGTCCATGTCAAGTCCTCGGATATGTAGGCTCCGAGGTACTTAAAGCTGTTGACTCTCTCAACCGGTGCCCCGTCGATGCTGAGGGGGCTGTAGTCCTTGACCCCCGACCTCCTGAAGTCCACAATCATCTCCTTTGTTTTGCTGACGTTCAGGGAGAGGATTGTTTTCTTGGCACCATCCAGCCAGGACCTTGACCTCTTCCAGGTAGGCCCTCTCGTTGTTGGCAGAAATCAGGCCCACCATCACTGTGTCGTCAGCAAATTTGATGATTGTATTGCTACTCCGCTGAGCCACACAGTCGTGTGTGTACAGGGAGTAGAGGAGGGGACTCAGAACACAGCCCTGGGGGGTCCCTATGTTGAGGGTTGTAACTGAGGGGTACAATTCCCTGACTGTATTGAATAAGTATGGTATCATTAAACCACTACTGAGTTATGTACATTACTACTGGCCATACAGTACACATGTATATGAGATGAACACCCCCACAATAACACGGCTTCACAAGAAATACTGTTTAGAAGAATATTTATTAGAAGAGCACCAAGATTATATTACATTACTTATCAAGATTGAGAGTTGCGCTTGTAAGGCGAAGAATGTGCATGAATAGGTCAAGAGCGTAAGTCCATGAGCATATTACGCAGGAGATAATTAATACCACCTGTATCATAAGAATTATATATGGTACACTAGTAGATCAGCTGGAGATACTAAGGGGGTTCCCTCCGGTTGTAAGCCAGCAGGGGAGAGGATTTGTCGGTAGCAAAAGTCTGGGTCAACGAGGAATAAGGAGACTCCAGGTACAGGAGACAGTGCAATAATCCCTTGATCCGTAGACAAAGCAACAGCTATTCTCCGGTATGCAGTGCCGCATGGAGGAAAGCTAGCCAGCCTCAGAGTACTAGAGGCGGGCTCGACGGTGCTCCTCACAGGGTAGATCCCACACAGCAGTGGGTGTAGACGATTATCCGCTCCAACAGCCACAGGACCAAAGCAAATATAATCCTGCCGAAAAGGGCTCTGTAGTCGTCGGGGTAGGTTATCCAGTGTACATATCCACACGGTTCTCGTCTAGGGCTCCTCGGATGACGGCACAAGGTTAGGCCGCCCAGCCTGGATAAGCCCACTAGCTCGGTACGATGAAACGTTGGTAATGCTGGTCACTGTAGAACGGTAGCCGCACGATACACTATACATAATAGACTATTACTTAATAATAGAATAGGTCGAACTCGACGATACAGCGTTAAACTCTGACACTTCAGCTATCAATTCGCACGCGGTCTCAAGGCTCTATTTCGGGGCAAAACGGGCCCACTTCACAGCACGTTGTATCGTGGTGTGAGGCTTCAACTTGTTACTAAGATTACTGCTGTATCCACCTGCGCCGTATTTATACGTAAGGTGAACAATCTAGTACCAGCCTTATTTCTGTCTCGTATTCCTGCGCAGAACCGGGCATGTCCAGGCATGTCTTAGCGGTGACTTTGAACTAGACATTGGGGGTATGGCCGTGGCGCCTAGGGGATCGCTATCCAATAGAAGAACGAATATTATGGTCTGGCCTGTACTAGGTAAAGGGATATTCTGTGTATATGTACAAAGAATATACAAGGGATATCAGACGATATACAAATACTATACAATATATCTCAAGTAATAAATATATATATTCGGTTTAATCTGACCCTTTGTAACAGCCGCCTCCTAATTACTCCGCACCTAATTAGATAAGCAGAGACAGATTAACCGCACTGTCCACTACTCAATGTCCGTTGTGAGGAGTAGGGCAATTCACAAAGTCAGGGGGTCATGGTCGTCATCAAGAGAGTCGGGGAGCCTTGGCAACTCTATCAGCCTCGCCACTGGTCGGGTGTATGTCCGCCCTTGGACGAGCACTTCTGCCGCTCTGACCTTTCCGTCGGCACCAGTGATCACTTTGCTTACGCGGCCGGCCGGCCACATAGCTCGGGGTAGTGACTGGTCGATAATCATGACGACTGTGCCTTCCGTCAAATTGTCTCTTTCTTTTACCCATTTCTGGCGGGTCTGTATAGCCGGTAGATAGTGGAGGAGGAAACTGGGGGCCCCCCAGGGCTGTGTTCTGAGTCCCCTCCTCTACTCCCTGTACACACACGACTGTGTGGCTCAGCGGAGTAGCAATACAATCATCAAATTTGCTGACGACACAGTGGTGGTGGGCCTGATCTCTGCCAACGACGAGAGGGCCTACCTGGAAGAGGTCAAGGTCCTGGCGGGATGGTGCCAGGAAAACAGCCTCTCCCTGAACGTCAGCAAAACAAAGGAGATGATTGTGGACTTCAGGAGGTCGGGGGTCAAGGACTACAGCCCCCTCAGCATCGACGGGGCACCGGTTGAGAGAGTCAACAGCTTTAAGTACCTCGGAGCCCACATATCCGAGGACTTGACATGGACCACACACATTGACAGTGTTGTGAAGAAGGCACGACAACGCCTCTACTTCCTCAGGCGCCTAAGGAAGTTCCAAGTCAGCCAGAAGATCCTTAAGAACTTCTACTCATGTACAATAGAGAGCATCTTGACCGGCAACATCACCTCCTGGTTTGGGAATAGCACTGCACAAGACCGAAGCAGACTACAAAGAGTGACACGTTCAGCCGAACGCACAATTGGAGGGGGGCTCCCCACCCTCCAGAACATTTACTACAAGCGTTGCAAGGGCAAGGCTAAGAGAATCATTAAAGACTCCAGTCACCCGAACAACTGCCTCTTTGAACTGCTGCGGTCAGGCAAGCGATACCGGAGTCTCAAGGCGAGCACAGAAAGACTCAGAAGAAGCTTCTATCCCCAGGCCATCAGGCTGCTAAACGAACAATGAATGAACACTACACAACAACAACCACCAAACGCACATAGCACACACATCCACACGCACACACTCACTTTAAACAAACACACTGTAGCACCCACTCCACACACTTTATAGCACACACCCACTTTAAACAAACACACTGTAGCACCCACTCCCCACACTTTATATTTATGGATGAAGGATTGCACTACAACTCGTACACCTTACTGTAAATTGTACCTAAAATTGTACCTCATCCCATTTCTGCTTTGCACTAGATAGTACTGTACATTAGTACACTGCATAGTATTGTGTATTGTATATTATATGGTAACTCAGAACATTGTACATATGTCTATACCGAACACTGTGACCTCATTTTTCTTCTTTAAATTCATGCTATATTATGTTATTATGTTATTTGATACTATCTTGTCTAGCACAGTCTCTGGAGCGTAACAGTAAGAAGCATTTTGTATGAAAGTATTCTGTACTTCTGTATGACAACTATTAAAGAACTTGAACTTGAACTTGAACTTGAACTGTTCCAAAACTTGTCAGCCAATACTTGACTGTACCTCCACATTTTTCGGCCGTTCGCTTCTTCAGGTCTGTACACTGTCTGTGGGAGCGCGGGGTCCAGCCGCGCCATCAAGAGAGTGTTGGGGGTGACTGGGTCGACATCTGCTACATCACTTGAGACGTAACCGAGGGGCTTTGAGTTCAATACTCCCTCGATCTCCGTGAGGACTGTCGTGAGGACTTCTTCCGCCACGGTCTGGGCCCCAAGCACGGCGTACAGGGCTGTCTTTATTGAACGTACTTCTCGTTCCCAAGTTCCACCGAAGTGAGGTGCATTCGGGGGGTTAAACTGGAAATCAATCTGAGAGGGAGCGAGGTGGGTCTTAAGTTCGGGGCCCATAGCTTGGAAGCTCTCTCTTAGCTCTCTTTCTCCGCCTTTGAAGTTTGTCCCGTGATCAGACAATAATATAGACGGTTTTCCTTTCCGCGATGTGAATCTCCGGAAGGCCATAAGGAATGAGTCCGTACTCATGGTTGGAAGGAGTTCTATGTGTATCGCTCGAGTGGTCATGCATTTGAATACAATACCCCACCGCTTCTCCGTCCCTCTTCCTTTCTTTACATACAGCGGGCCAAAACAGTCCATACCGTGTTTCTTTTCGTTCTTAAAGGGCATTGTCTCTAGTGTCCATAGCCTCTCGACGTGCTGTAAGAGGGCGGTGTCTTCTTCTGTCACTCTGTCAAGTCAAGTCAAGTCAAGTCAGTTTTATTTGTATAGCACATTTCCAGGCAGCGGTAGCTGACACCAAAGTGCTTCACAAGCAGGTTGATAAAAACAAATTAGTGTGAGGCAAGGTATAAGATTAAAAGAAAGAAAGAAAAAAAACACATGGCAAAGCAATGAAAGCAACAAAACAAACAATATGGTGCAAGATATAAGATTAAAAACATAATAAAGCAATGAAAGTAATAAAAACTGGTAGGACACAGTAAAACAAAGAGGATAGAAGGGTCAGGGGTCTAGTGGTAGTTAAGTAGGGGGGAAAGCCAAGGAGAACAGGTAGGTTTTCAAGAGTGATTTAAAAGCCTGTACGGTCTGGGCAGTCCGTACGCTGAGGGGGAGGCTGTTCCACAGTCTAGGCGCTGCGGTGGAGAAAGCTCTGTCTCCCCTAGTTTTGAGCCTGGTTCTGGGTACCACCAATAGCATCTGGTCAGCTGATCTGAGGGATCGGTGGGGGGTGTGGCGGTGCAGGAGCTCGGACAGATAGGAGGGAGCCGTGCCATTTAATGATTTAAAAACATTTAGTGCTAATTTAAAATCGATCCTGAAGCTAATAGGCAGCCAGTGGAGCGAGGCCAAAACTGGGCTGATGTGTTCGTATTTTCTTGTTTTGGTGAGGAGGCGCGCGGCTGCGTTCTGCACCAGTTGTAGGCGACGGAGGAGGGACTTGTCAATGCCAGTGTACAGAGCATTGCAGTAGTCGAGGCGGGTGGTGACAAAGGCATGTATCACCGTCTCTAGGTTACTTTGGGAGAGGTATGCCTTTGTCTTCGCCAGGAGTCTAAGGTGATAAAAGCTATTTTTCACTACGGCGCTGACCTGTCTATCGAATTTAAAATTACTGTCGAAGATGACCCCGAGGTTCCTGACAGAGGTGGAGAGGTTTGGGCCCAGGGGACCAAGTGCGTCAATGAGGGGGGGCGGGGGGGCACTATTAAAAACAATGACCTCGGTTTTCCCTTCATTCAATGTCAGGGAGTTTTCGGACATCCAGCACTTGATTTCTGCCAGGCAGTCAAGCAGTGGTTCTATTGATGTCTTCCCTTGGGTGGGCTTTAAGGGGAGGTAAACCTGCACGTCATCGGCGAAGCAGTGGAATGAGATCTTGTGTTTTGCCAAGATCTGGCCTAGGGGGAGTATGTATAGGAGGAAGAGAGTGGGACCCAATATCGAGCCTTGGGGCACCCCGCAGGTGAGGGGGGCCACAGAGGAAGTGAGATCACCGAGTTGGACAGAGAAGGTCCTATTACTCAGGTAGGACCGGAACCAGTCTAAGACGGGGCCCCTAAGGCCTACGTAATGCTCGAGGCGAGCTATAAGGATGTGGTGGTCTACCGTGTCAAAGGCGGCTGAGAGGTCAAGGAGTAATAGTAGGGATGAGTTTCCTGCATCAGCAGCTGTAATCAGGTAATTTAAGACACGGAGGAGAGCAGTTTCAGTGCTGTGTCGTGGTTTAAAGCCAGATTGGAATTTGTCATGGATGTTGTTGTGTTCAAGGAATGATTGTAACTGTATGTAGACTATGCGCTCCAGGATTTTTGATAAAAATGGTAGTTGTGAGATGGGTCTAAAATTGGCGAAGACAGAGGGATCGAGGTTGGGCTTCTTTATCCGGGGCTGGACCACAGCGTGCTTAAAGGCAGCCGGGACACATCCAGTGCTGAGGCAAGCGTTTAGTAGTGGTAGTAATGTGAGGAGGACAGTTCAATACTCTGGAGTGGAGGCAGCGAGTGGCTGCTGTTCAGTTGGGAGACCTGGAGAGGGGGCCTTGTAGCGTCCATCCTAGGCGGGTCTCGACTGCTGCTGGACAGCCTCTGGGCCCAGTGTGGACCCGGTCCATCGGGACGACGAGGTGTGCATGGTCGGATCCTATCAGCAGGGTCGGGGTGAATGTTACGTGGACCACCTTCAAGAGCACCCGGGCGCCCCCGCTGCTGGCGAGGTCAATGTACATAACACTTGCCTTTGTGCTGCTTGAGGGTGCGGGCTTTCTTCTGTTACTGTCATGTGAAACGTCCAAGTGGGCTCCGTCACACCGACTACACCTCTTCTTTAAGCGGCACTCGGCTGCCATGTGACTGCGCGCACAGCGGTAACAGCGGCGGTTGGACTTTATCCATTGACTCACCTCGTCGGCGGTCATCTTCTTGAGCGTGTCACAGTGTGACAGCCAGTGTTCCTTTTCGCAGTACTGGCATACAATCTTCCACTTCTCTTTCGTCGAGGGGGTACTGTGGTTCTTGTTGCGCAGTACTGATTCGGCTTGGTGCATGACGGTCACCAGCCTGCGGCCATCGTTTGATCTCCTAGGTCCCTCTCTGGAGCTTGGTACGCTCCGCACGAACGTATCCAGTCGTAGGCTGCTGACTTCTCTCGCCAGGAAGTCAGCCAGGTCTAGGAGGGATGGCTCGGGACCGTTGGGATCACGGTGGTCCTTTTGCCGCCTGAAGCGCTCTTGTCGGGCGGGCGGAAGCTTCTCTAATATTCTCTCAACATTAGAGTTTGCGTACAGTTCGTGCATACCTTTTTCATTTTGTGCCCCCAGCATCCCTACCAGGGATTGTACCTTGATAGAGAGGTCATCTAATGAGCGATTGTCTGTGGCTGGGGGTAGACGGTCAATATTTCTTATCTCTTGTATTACGTAGTCCCATATGCGTCCATAACGTTGGTCGAGGGCTACTAGAGCCGCGGTGTATGGGGTACTTGAGTTGGAATATGTCAGCGCTATATTATGCGCTCTGGGCACCTTCAGGTGCTTGAGTAGGATAGCATACTTGTACGTCTCATCGGGGACATCGGACATCATTGTCTCTAAGCACATTCGTAGCTCTGTGTACTGTGCTCTGTTCTCGTGTGTGAAGTCCGGGAACGTCGGTGTGCCAAGGTACGATGCCATGGATGGCTGGCACATCGGTGAGCGTTGGGGGAGAGGCCTCCTAGGCGAGTCTCCTCTTACGTGTCGTGGTGGGCTGGTACCTGGCGGGTACCAAGGCCCGTGTACCCAGGTGCTGTTCCTCGGGGCTGGTCGTGCGTCAAGCTCACCCGTGAGTTGAGTCGGGGGTCTGTAACGCAGGGCCTCGGGGGTAAAGTCTGGGCTGTACTGGACCTCCTGGTCCTGTGGAGTACGATGCTGCTGTTGGGCTTGACTTTCCTCCTCTCCCTCTTCTTCTTCCTCTGCCAGGTCTTCTAGATCCTGTAATCGTCTATTTAGTCTCTCTGCGGCGTAGGCCGGTTCTTCCCTGTTGCTGGGTCTCGCATGGACCGGTCGGGGAGGGGGTTCGGAGAGGTGTATAGGCTCTTTCTGTTGTCCGGGCTCCGGGTCGCTTGATCGGGTAGGGGAGGGTGCCCTAGACCCTTGTCTTGACGAGGCCCTGGAGCTCCGTGCGGAGGGAGGGGGGGTTGCCCTGGCAATCAGTTGCTCCATTATCTGCGCTTGTAATCGGTCGCGCTCGGCTTCGCGCTTGATGTGAGCGAGGCCGCGCTCTGCTTCGCGCTGGGCTTGGGCTGCGTCGCGCTGTGCATTGGCGGCTCCGCGCTGTGCATCGGCGGCGGCGCGCTGGGCTTCGGCGCGGTCTCTTTCCATATTCTCTTCCGTCTGGAGGCATCTAGTCTCCAGGCGTATGCGGTCGTCGTCACTCCTTTGCTGCGCCTGGAAGCGCTCTCACTCGATCGCAGAGTGTTCGCGTTCACTAAGGGCTTGCTCTTGGAGTTGCGCGTGGAAGCGTTCTCTTTGGTCTGCAGATTGTTCGCGCTCACTTAGTTGTTGAGCCTGCAGGCGGTCTCTTTCCATGGTAGAGTGTTCGCGCTCACTTTGGTGTTGCGCGCGGAGGCGCTCTTGTTCCATGGAAGAATGTTCGCGCTCGCTAAGCGTCTGTGCTTGGAGTCGATCGCGTTCAGTGGAGGCTGCCAGGGTGGCGATAAATGCCTGCGCCAGCATCTTGTCCGCCTCGCTGGGGGAAGACACTGATGGAGGTGATTGGCTTCTGGCAGTGCTTGTTGGAGATCCGTTCTCCGGTCGCGCTCCGAGGAGGTCCATCTCCTGGGTGCGCGTCTCTTCTGGTGGTGGGTCGGGTTCCGTCCCTGGAGGGCTTTCTTTATCCTGGAGCTCTCCGGGGACTACCTCGTTGACGTTGGCGGGGGGTAAAGTCATGTCATGTCCCTCCTGGTCCCCCCCGTGAGCTTGGTCAGTTACGTTAGAACCCACTAGGGTCTCTACTGGCAGGGTCGCCTGGTCGGTAGGGTTTGACATACTTTTACTATCCGCTTTTTCCGCGTTTAACGTCTTTATAAAGCTAGGTAGTAGACTGGCAGCGTAGTCTTCTAGGTCACGAGGTGGCTGTCGTCTGCGCTCCGGGCGATCTAGCTTAGGAGAACCGTTTGTGGAGTGTTCATCATTGGCCATGTCAATATTAATATTATATTAATATTACGCTAATTACCCTCCGGCTCGAAGGACCAATTGTAACTGAGGGGTACAATTCCCTGACTGTATTGAATAAGTATGGTATCATTAAACCACTACTGAGTTATGTACATTACTACTGGCCATACAGTACACATGTATATGAGATGAACACCCCCACAATAACACGGCTTCACAAGAAATACTGTTTAGAAGAATATTTATTAGAAGAGCACCAAGATTATATTACATTACTTGTAAGTCCATGAGCATATTACGCAGGAGATAATTAATACCACCTGTATCATAAGAATTATATATGGTACACTAGTAGATCAGCTGGAGATACTAAGGGGGTTCCCTCCGGTTGTAAGCCAGCAGGGGAGAGGATTTGTCGGTAGCAAAAGTCTGGGTCAATGAGGAATAAGGAGACTCCAGGTACAGGAGACAGTGCAATAATCCCTTGATCCGTAGACAAAGCAACAGCTATTCTCCGGTATGCAGTGCCGCATGGAGGAAAGCTAGCCAGCCTCAGAGTACTAGAGGCGGGCTCGACGGTGCTCCTCACAGGGTAGATCCCACACAGCAGTGGGTGTAGACGATTCTCCGCTCCAACAGCCACAGGACCAAAGCAAATATAATCCAGCCGAAAAGGGCTCTGTAGTCGTCGGGGTAGGTTATCCAGTGTACATATCCACACGGTTCTCGTCTAGGGCTCCTCGGATGACGGCACAAGGTTAGGCCGCCCAGCCTGGATAAGCCCACTAGCTCGGTACGATGAAACGTTGGTAATGCTGGTCACTGTAGAACGGTAGCCGCACGATACACTATACATAATCGAACTCGACGATACAGCGTTAAACTCTGACACTTCAGCTATCAATTCGCACGCGGTCTCAAGGCTCTATTTCGGGGCAAAACGGGCCCACTTCACAGCACGTTGTATCGTGGTGTGAGGCTTCAACTTGTTACTAAGATTACTGCTGTATCCACCTGCGCCGTATTTATACGTAAGGTGAACAATCTAGTACCAGCCTTATTTCTGTCTCGTATTCCTGCGCAGAACCGGGCATGTCCAGGCATGTCTTAGCGGTGACTTTGAACTAGACATTGGGGGTATGGCCGTGGCGCCTAGGGGATCGCTATCCAATAGGAGAACGAATATTATGGTCTGGCCTGTACTAGGTAAAGGGATATTCCGTGTATATGTACAAAGAATATACAAGGGATATCAGACGATATACAAATACTATACAATATATCTCAAGTAATAAATATATATATTCGGTTTAATCTGACCCTTTGTAACAAGGGTGATGGATGAGGAGGTGCAGTTGCCTGCTCTCACCACCTGGGGTCTGCCCGTCAGGAAGTCCAAGACCCACTGGCAGAGGTCATAGTTCAAGCCCAGGTCCCTGAGCTTGGCTATGAGTATGGAGGGGACTATGGTATTGAATGCCGAGCTGTAGTCGATGAATAGCATTCTCACATAGTTCCCCTTCCTCTTGTCCAGGTGTGATGCTGCTGTGTGCAGCACATGGGCTATGGCGTCCTCCTGTTGGGGCGGTATGCAAATTGCAGGGGGTCCATGTTGATGGGGAGGGAGGAGCAGATGTAGCCCTTTACTAGCTTCTCAAAGCACTTCATGGCTATGGATGTGAGAGCTACAGGGCGGTAGTCGTTGAGGCAAGCAGGCTTGGATTTTTTGGGTACAGGGATAATAGTGGACTTCTTCAGGCAGGTGGGGATGACAGCCTGTTCTAAGGACAGGTTAAATATGTCAGTGAATACCGGGGCCAGTTGGTCGGCACAGACTTTTAGGACGCGGCCGGGGATGCCGTCGGGTCCTGCTGCCTTCCTGATATTCACTTTTTTAATGGTCCGCCTCACCTCATGCTCTGTTACCCTGAACACTGAGTCTCCATCAGCAGCAGCAAATTAATGCTATTATGTAAGAACATAGTTAATATTATTGGGTACCAAATCCTTTGAATTACAGCACTGCCCTTTAAATTACTTCATGACGTAGATAGATGACACGACAGCCATGCCTTGCTTTACAGCAGGTGAGTATGGCACTACGCAGATGAGACACACACATCCACGGAGATGACGCAGCTGTATGTTGCTGGATAACGAGACGAAATAGCATGATAAAAACAGTTATCAAACAGTTATAAAAGATTCCCCCAGTTGCAAAACCGAAGAAGCGTTGCAGTTAAAGTAGCCTGCGGTTTTGGTGAGTTTCATCAATACTGTGCTGTTCATTTGTTGAGTGTGCAAAGTGGTTAGCTCTATGCTACAAGCTAATAACGTTAAGCTAATTAACGTAGCTTCATTCTGAGTCATGCTAGCGAAGCTCCAAGCCCAATTTGGTTAAATGAAAACTAGAAAGAAACCATTTCAGAAGTACTTATAATTGTATTGATATGCTGTACGATAAGAACATGGTCTATATACATTTTGAATGTTTTTGAGAGTTTAATATGAACGTGGGGAACGTTCCACATGCTAGCGCACTTTAGCCTAAATTAGCATTGGACATATGATATTCCCACATGCCGTGACAAGGTAGCCTACCTTAGCTTGGCATAGCTAAAAGTAGCCTCATTGAGTATTCATTCTGAAAGCAATGAAAGGATGATGAAGCGATAAAAGATGGTAAATAGCTTTTATTTTCTGAATGCCTGCTTGACGCAGGCCAGGTTTTTACAGCACCCCGTTCCACCCTGGGAGCAGTTCCAGACCACCCATCACCACGTGTGCCCACACGGGACGAAGCGGTGTGCCGGACCGATACAAGATGGCGAGCCAACCCACTGAACCTCTGATATAGCTCAAGGCTAATGCCAGCCTGATGTGAATACCCCTGTTGCTCAACTCCTGTTACACCAACAGTCCGGTAGGATTGAACTGATTGAACTTGAGTCATGAGAACTTCCAAGGACCATATCCTTTTCTGATACACAAACTGATTGAACGAGAATACAAGGACTTCCAAGGGCTTCGACCCCGTTCACCTTTTGTTATTTTTATATTGTATTTTGTATTTGATTTGATTTAATTTGATATATGGGTACTGATATTCTCCTATAAGAAGGGAGAATTAAAGGGTAAATACACCCAGTAAGATACTTGAACCATTGATATTTCTCCTATAAGAAGGGAGAATTAAAGGGTAAATACGCCCAGTAAGATACCTGAACTACTGATTGTGAGGATAGGGGTTCTTGCAGAGCCCAATAGCGAACACAGGAGGAGAGAGAATGGAGCGGTTTAGGGTGTTTTAATTGTTCCCCCCAAGCAGACAAGAATCACATGCAGGAATGTACAACAGACAGGGATGAATGTTCTTGGGGGGTAGCACAGGTGCACTCCTTGTGCAGTATGAGAGAATGTTCTTTGAACAGGTGCACTCCTTGTGCAGTGCGGGAGGATGGTCTTGAAGCAGATGCACTCCTTGTGCAGTGCGGGAGAACGTAGACACCGGCTGTGTCAGGGGTGAGAGCAGGAACTCCGTAGTCCAGCACCAGGGGTCCAGATGGGCACGCTGGAACGGAGTCCTTGGGCACAAGAGAGGGAGGTTAGAACAGGGAATAACAACAAGAGCGGGTTAGCATGGCTTCAGGTCGAGACGTCGTACCTGGGAAGGCAGTTTAACACTGCAACACCGGATGACAGGATCTGCCAGGTGATATAAGACCCGCTTGATGAGGTAATCCCTTGCAGCCGCGCTGATTGATCCTCATCTGGCAGGCTCGAGCCCCGATCGTGACACTGAGTTAAAGGGTCAATGTACCCAATAAGATACTTGAATCCCATTGATGACATATTGATTATAGTTGAATCACTGATGGTTCTCCTGTAAAGAAAAATGGTTTAAAGGGTAAATTCACCTAATAAGGTATTTGCATTCCTATAACCTGGAATATTTCTATTGGTACTTTGTTTGTGTTACACCTTCAAAGGAAGAGTTTAAAGGAGCATTCCACCTAATAAGGTATTTGCATTCTCTGCACATTTAAAGGTTTAAATTAATATGTTTAAACATTTACCTATTGAAATGATAAACTGATATAGTGTTTACTAATGATAAACTGATATAGAGTTTACTGATGATGAAAGGATACATCCAATATCCAACCTTGAACCTAGCTTTTAGCTAGAGATAACCTCAGAGTCGTCTGAACCTGTTATGGTTTGTAACCGACCCCAATCGCACAACACAAGACAGGTATGAGAGTAAGCCAAAACAGGGCATTTATTTCTTACATAACAAAAAGCGGCACAGTCCCTTTAAGGGAGAACACAAAAAACACTAGGGTCAAAGAAATATGGAAAATGCGGCACTGTGCCTTTAAGAGGCGAACAGGCTAAGGGACTAAGGCTAAGGGACAGGGCCAGGGCAAAATGTCAGGACCAGGATCAGGGGCACTGGAGAGGGGGACAGGGACAGAGGCCCGGAGAGGTGGGCTGGAGACAGGGACAGAGAACAGGGTAAGGCCTTGGACAGGGCGAGGGCCAGAGCTGCTTACAGGGATGAGGAAAGGGTTCCGACGGCGGAGGCCTGGCACGGGATCTTCCTCGGATGCTGCAGACGGGCAGCGCAGAACACAGGGGTCCCAGGGGACCGGGGCGAAGAGACGCATCCTCCCGTGGAAATAGGAAGCGATGCGCGCCGGCTTGACGTCTGGAGTGGGAACACCACTCCAGGCCTGGCACGGAGATCCTCCTCGGATGCTGAAGACGGGCAGCGCAGAACACAGGGGTCCCAGGGGACCGGGGCGAAGAGACGCATCCTCCCGTGGAAATAGGAAGCGATGCGCGCCGGCTTGACGTCTGGAGTGGGAACACCACTCCAGGCCTGGCACGGAGATCCTCCTCGGATGCTGAAGACGGGCAGCGCAGAACACAGGGGTCCCAGGGGACCGGGGCGAAGAGATGCATCCTCCCGTGGAAATAGGAAGCGACGTCTGGAGTGGGAATACTGGGAAACCTCCCGTAGAGAATTAGAGAGCGTAGACGGCGTCCCACTCCAGGCAAACGGCGACAGGTGGTGATGTACCGGGGTGGCACGACGTCTCACGCCAGAGACGCGGCAGTAGATTGTAGTAACAAGAACGACCCGACAAGGACTGGAGGGGAGTCTGCAACCTAAGTACTCTTCCCGAGCAGATTGCAAACTCCCAACAGGTGTGTGAAGGTAGAGGAACAAGAAAGTCCAAGGGTGGGGGCTGGTGAAGAGTAGAGGAGAGTAAATCATCGCAAGGGTGGGGGCTGGTGAGGTGAGGAGACACGGAATTAAAGGTCCAGGGAACAGGCGAATCCTCACAGAACCAACCCTAATGTGTTGATCCAATCAACCTAGGACTTGATATCGAACTAACCCTCCCAAAAGGAGAGGTTACTGAAAGAACCTAAAAGGGGTACTTTACATCTGTATGTATTATTACTGTCTAGCGCGCCTTTAATTAAAACACTGGTCATTGTTATAACTCTGCCTGTCTACTATTCTTTTAATTGTGCATATTACTCCTCTCCTCATTCGAACCAAGAACAGCTGTTACTGTTAGTGACACAAGTGCAACATAAATTTGGCGAGCCAGCCAGGAGGAGTATATCACAGTTAACTGGATTAGTCTTTAAGGCTGACTGCTACATAAATTTGGCGAGCCAGACAGGAGGAGTATATCACAGTTAACTGGACCAGTCTTTAAGTCAGAAACTTAAATAGCGTGTAGCGATGGACGTAGTTCAAACTAGCAGCGTGAAAATCCCTAATTTAGTCATAGTCAGCGGTATAATCGATGTTACCACTGACGATGAACTGAATGACTTTCTGATGAAACACGGGTCCATTCGGAGAAAGCTCCCTGTAGACCCTTCCCACTTAGAGCCAGAACCAGGTGTTATTATAGAATACGACAGTGGCGAAGCCGCGCAAGCACTTTCCCATTACCGATTAGACACAGCCAACGCTAGTTACCTCATTAGAGACTTAGCCAGCGTTTATGTACCTGTAGTCAGCAACACGGCTATACAGACTTATCTCTCAGACCTAAAGGAGATAGCGAAACAGAGTGGCAAAAACCTTGCGGAAGTCCTCAGGAGAGAACTCTCCACCATCGGCGACGTCCTCACCCTGAACGATCCTGAACCCCAAACTGACAAAGAAACAGGTGGGGAATTATTCAAAATGGCAGACCAACATGTTCCTGAGGCTGCAACACAAGCTAGCCCCTCACCCAGAACAATCCCAGAGCAGCAAGTCCGACTAGAGCACAGCCGGCCTCCTACACCAGCGCGCTCTCAAGATAATGCACGACCTGCTCTGAAACTCTCCGATGTCAACCCACCTGAGGTGCAAAAGATGATTGTGGAGCACATAGTGCGAAGCGAAGACTCAGCCATGCACAGCCAAGCATCACTGAGACTCAGACTCTTCTCTGGGCGAAGACCTCGGCCCGACACAGAAGTAGACTACGAGACATGGCGTTCCAATGTGGGGCTTCTTCTCAAAGACACAAAATTGTCTGATCTACACAAGTTCCGGAAACTCCTAGATAGCCTCATAGCACCCGCCATTGACATCATAAGACACCTGACACCTGAATGTCCCCCAGGAATGTACCAGGAGATCCTCGACTCCGCCTTCGGAACCGTCGAAGATGGAGATGACCTTTTTGCAAAGTACCTCCATACAATGCAAAACAATGGAGAGAAACCTTCAGCTTACCTTCCACGACTACAGGTGATGCTGAATACCACCTACAGAAGAGGAGGAGTAGCTGCAACCGACCTTGATCAGCAACTCCTAAGACAATTCATCAGAGGCTGCTGGGACAACACCATGGTAACCGAGCTGCAGCTAGAACAGAGAAAGAGAAACCCACCTACCTTTGCTGAGTTCCTCCTGTTACTCCGCACAGCAGAAGACAAGCGCTCTTCCAAAGAATGCCGCATGAGACAGTACCTCAATGTTTCAAAACCAAGGGTATCGAGTAATTACCAAGGCATCTGGAACCAGTGTGAAGATGAATGCACTTCACAGCCGATTCCAGACACCAGCTCTGAAGTCCAAAGTTTAAAGGCTCTAGTTGCAGACCTACAGACACAGCTCACAAGAATGATAGATAAGTATGGCCCGCCCTACCGTACCATCCAAGGGGAAACCCAGTTGAACGCTTCTACAGGACCCTGCTTAATATGCTGGGCACCCTGGAGAAGCAGAAGAAAATCCATTGGCGAGACTACGTCAAACCTCTAGTACACGCCTACAACTGTACTAAGAACGACACTACTGGATTCACCCCGTATGAGCTGATGTTCGGGCGACAGCCAAGATTGCCTGTGGACATAGCCTTCAATTTACCTGTCAACTACCAGCCAGGCTCACACTCGCAGTACGTCCGCAGTCTGAGATCCCACCTTAAAGCAAGTTACAGAGTAGCTACAGAAAATGCAAAGAAGATGGCGGACCGTAACAAAGCAAGATTCGACAAACGAGTTGTTGAGTCTACCCTGCAGGAAGGTGACAGGGTTCTCGTCAGAAACATCCGCATCAGAGGCAAGCACAAGCTAGCAGACCGGTGGGAAGCAGATATCTACATTGTAGTGAAACAAACTGGAAATGTCCCAGTCTATGTATTGAGACCAGAAACCAGAGATGGTCCACTACGAACGCTCGACAGAGACCTACTGCTACCTTGCGGATTCCTTCCTACTACCCCTGTGGAAGATGGACCTACTGCAAAAGACAAACCTAAGCGACCAAGAACTCGACAGAGCCCAAGAGAAGAAAGCTTGAATGAATCAGAGGGAGAAGACCCAGATGATGACTATCTTGATCTCACTTATCACTATGACCATGGAGGTCTAGTGGTGGAAACACAACCCTTTCCAGTGTCCACTGTCGAGCAAGACCCCTCAGACGCAGTCATTCTTCCTGAGGGAGCTCCAGGGACAACTGATGCCCCGACGACACTGAACAAGACTATCCCTAACAAGACTATCTCACTATCCCCAGTGAGACCTACTGAAGGCAGTTTGCCTGACCCAGATACAGCGGATCGGGAAAATTACTTACCTGACATGGATCAGGAAGAGAACAACCTAACTGAAAACACTTTACCAGTTATGAGTTCAGAGGAGAACAATACTAACATGAATGAACCGGAACACCGAACCAGATGGACAGGAGAATCCAAGACAGTGTGGAAAGAGAAGAGGAAAGAGATGTCAGAGATGGACAGGAGAATGTCCAAGACAATGTGGAAAAAGAAAAGGAAAGAGATGTCAGAGATGAACACCCAAGAAGGTCGACAAGACATAGAGAACCTCCAAAAGTCCTGACTTATCCCCGACTAGGAAACCCACTAGTAACGATAATCCAGTCACTATTCCAGAGTCTAAGCTCAGTAATCACAGACTCTTTAGATGATTCCAACTCCCAATAACCCCATAGGATTGTGATAATGTAGTCCTGGGATAATATGCACAGGGACGTGCATTAGGATAGAAGGGGAGGATGTAACCCAGGTTTCAGATTCATAACTGCAAATTTGATTGATTGAAACTTTTATTAACAGATTGTAGAATGGGTAGAAGGGGGGGGGGGTGGGGGGGGGGACCCTGGTCCCAAGTGAATCAGTGACAGAGCTTGAAAGAGGTCTGTGTGAAGAAACACCACTGGAAATGTCGAATGTCAGAAAAACAGCAGCACCTGGATCAGTGTTTTAAAACAATTTTACACCAGACAATTATATTGTTTCTTGTCACAAACCACAGCTTATAATTTATGTTTTATTGGATTATTATTATTATTATTATTATTATTATTATTATTATTATTATTATTATTATTATTATTATTATTATTATTATTATTATTATTATTATTATTATTATTATTATTATTATTATTATTATTATTATTATTATTATTATTATTATTATTATTATTATTATTATTATTATTATTATTATTATTATTATTATTATTATTATTATTATTATTATCCTTTGCCACAATCCAATGGATATCCAATATTATTTGAGAGGAGATTATAAATCACCCCTGGGGTCTACATGTACGTGTGTGCGTGTGTGTGTGTGTGTGTGTGTGTGTGTGTGTGTGTGTGTGTGTGTGTGTGTGTGTGTGTGTGTGTGTGTGTGTGTGTGTGTGTGTGTGTGTGTGTGTGTGTGCGTGCGTGCGTGCGTGCGTGCGTGTGTGTGTGTGTGTGTGTGTGTGTGTGAGAGTGAACCAGGGCGTTGATGAAAACTATCATCTGCAAGACTGCTTTAAAAAAAAATTACTGGAACTGGAACTGGACAATTTAGCAAATTACAGTCATCTTTTGACTCCTCCCTTATCTCTGTGTGGTTGAGAAGCATGAAGAGGCCGCTCTGCTGTCTCTATCCTAAACCATGAGAAGAATGCCACCTATTGCAACCTATTATTTTCATAACCTATTATTTTCACATTTCAAATTTCAAAAACAGGAAGCAGGACTTCCGATCATTACATCATCAATCAATTAACTTTTTTTGATTGATGGTGGTAATCATTTTACATTTACTTTGGGACAGTTTGGATTCACAAAATAATTATACAACATTTTCACAAAACTAAAAACTTGGAACTATTTCATAACTGGATTTAGGATGTGGTCAAATGATGTCATTGAGGATTGGGGACGTCATGTTTCTTTGACATGTACTGCTGTCAGCTGCCTTGTCTCTGTACATTGTCTAGTGAGATTAAAATGATACAAACTAAGATAGTGAGTAGAGGAAAGGTACTACCGTGCTCTAATCTTCCTTAAGACTGCGCCAGAACCCTAATAATATATCACTGATATCAGGGGATAAATAAGTTACAAAGGTTGGGAGAAACACGCTGAAAGTAAATTGTAGCCACGCTGGTCCCTGGCTGTAACGCTGTCCTACGCTAACAGCGAGGCAAATTATCATATAGTTTAAACTGGACTTTGAAGAAGCCTTTATTCATTGCACACATTGACAATGTCGTCATGCAGTGACACACACATGCGATGGGCGGCACACACAGATACACACACATGCAAATGTTTTTTTTGGGTCGCAGATGAAAAGTTCCTCTCTGCGTTTGACCCATCCCATCGTCCTTCCCCCAAAGGGCAGCCGGGAGCAGACATGGGCTGCGGTGTGGGGTCGCGCCCGGGGACCAATCCAAGTGCTCCTGTCCATCTTCGTCAGGGACACGACAGCATTAGCTATCTGTTCTGCATGTTTTTCCATTGGGTTTATCTTATCGGGAGGGGAAACCCTTGCGAGCACAGGGAGAACATGAACTCCACACAGAAAGGCCCGGGAGATACCCCACCTGGGTAACTTGCAACACGGCAACCTGGTCCCCAAGCGGGAATCGAAGCCAAGACCTTCTAGCTGTGAGGCGACACTGTTAACCACTACACCACCGTGCCGCCATAGATTCAGTGAGATTAATTTAAGATTCCTTGGGCATGTAATTTCATTTGACTTACTCAGACGAATGATTGAGTTGTGAGTGTGTGTTGACATTTTTTAATCATAATGCAACTGGCTCACGTTGATACGAGGCTAACTAGCTACCGTTAGCTCACGTCGATACCTGGATGGTGCCGGCAGGCGGCAGTGGCTACTGGCTACCTTCTGTGATTTGTTTACTTCGACGTTGAAGAAAGTGCACTTTCAGGTTGAAAGAACGGCCCTAATCTCAACGTGTTTCAATATAAGCAAGCGTTATGTATGGTGATAATAACGAGTATATTGTTAGCTCTGCCGCTGGATGCTGCGGGCTTCTGGCTACCATTCTGAGAGCTAACGATAGTAGTACTGGATGCTGCAGGCTAACTGGCCATCTCCGTGATTTGTTTACTTGGTAACACGGGTTGCCACCCCCCCCCCCCCCCCCCCCCCGCTGATGAAAATGAAAGCCATACCGTCATATACCGTATACCGGGGTATTAGGTCATCATATTATGACGGTATGAAAAAATGTATACCGCCCAAGCCTAGTTCATAGTGTAGAGGGTTCATAGTGTAGAGAGAGTTCATAGTGTAGTGGGTTCATAGTGTAGGGACGCAAATCAGGGATGTATAGAAAATCACAGATGTAGAAAGCAGACAGACTCTCCAAGTGTTGACAAGTTAGACCATTTCAACAACTTCAGGGTGAGTGTTTGATAAATAAGTGGCCCGGACTTAATGTTTAGGTGATATATCATTCGTCTGAGTAAGTCAAATGAAATTACATGCCCAAGGAATCTTAAATGAATCTCACTGAATCTATGGCGGCACGGTGGTGTAGTGGTTAACAGTGTCGCCTCACAGCTAGAAGGTCTTGGCTTCGATTCCCGCTTGGGGACCAGGTTGCCGTGTTGCCACCCAGGTGGCCAAAAAGTTCCGGCCCATTAATGGCCTGTATCCGGCAGGCCGGAAGAAATTAATCGGCCCAAGTCCGGTTGCCAGAGTCGGCCAAGTAGGCGGCAATGACTGACTGGCCGATTCCGGCCCGAGTACACTGGGCCAGGTCCGGGGTTGCCGGAAGCGGTGAACGTCCGGAATTGGCGGAATCGGCCCAGTAGGCGGCAATGACTGACTGGCCGATTCCGGCCCGAGTACACTGGGCCATGTCCGGGGTTGCCGGAAGCGGTGAGCGTCCGGTTGCCTAAAGCAGCCCAGATGCGACCCACACACACTGGGCCAGGTTTGGTTGCCCGAAGCCTAGCCGACACTGCCAATGCAATACTGGTACTACACAGTAAATTCCGCAGAGTACATTTGACTCAAACTGAGTAAAGAAATTTTTACTCAGTTTGAGTGAAATGTACTCAGTTTGAGTCAGCGGAATTTACTGTGTACCCAGTATTCTGCCAGAGCTACTCCACTATCTGCCTATGACCATACATTACCGGAAATACAGTAGGAAATGGTTGATTAGTAATACAATGCCACATATTTAAGGACCCTTCCCTTTACCAATTCTGTATTGGCATGTCCCTCATTGAAAAATTCAGAAGTTTACATGCTGTCTCCTACCTCACTGAAATATATTCTCAGTGTATGTACACAATATACATCATTCTGCAGTGAAGCTCAAATATCAAGTAAAGTAACAATTACCCTCATACATGGTACTTTTTCCAGTTAAAAATGACAACTTGAATAGATATTTAAACATTTATTAACAAAAAATATCACATCTTCCTCTCTGAACCCAACGATAAAGCCTCCAATGAAATGAACCCATTGTTCCCCTGTATGGAAGCAAATGAGTGCCAGAAGTATTTGAATTTAATCAGACACCGCATTTATAGCATTGAAAATAATAACTTTGAAAACATGTATCTGAATTTGAAAACATGTATCTGAATTTTTTCAGACACCGCATTTTTGTATCTGAATTATTTCAGACACCGCATTTATAGTTTCAGACACCGAATTTATAGCATTGCAAATAAATACTTTGAAAATCATGTATCTGAATTTCTTTGCTCCGAATTTACCTATGCGAAATAAAAATGCAGTGAAGAAGGCCACGGCTGGCCGCCTGTTTTGCGTACATTGTAAGATGAAGACCCCCTGGAAGTGCGGTGAATGTGGTGTGGCCCTCTGTCTCATTCCAGACAGGAACTGCTTTTTCACATATCACTTAGTGTGATACAGAACAGGCAGATACAACCATGAGGAGACACCTATTTTTTTTTATACATGTGCATAATTTTTTTTTTTTTGAGATTTTGCCTAAATTCATTGTGGTCGCGCTCTCTGCCAAATATCATATGAGGCACCTTGTATTACTATTGTAATCCAAAAGTGATATATAGGGTTGTTCATTGTACAATACAATTGATACAGTTGATGTTTCTTGTTGATTATTATTCTCTATGTGTTTTTAATAAAATTGTGTGATATTCTATTCCAGTTGTCTTTGGTCTTGTTTTCTCTGGTTATGATCATGTTATTAGTGTGTGTGTGTAAAAAAACGAATTAATAATATAATTATTATAAATGTCGCTCTCTCTCTCTCTCTCTCTCTCTCTCTCTTGAAATCTACAGTTACACATTGCTGTATTTAGTGAGGTAAATGAGTACAAGACATGTTTCACAGACACACACACACACATACACACACACATACACAGACAGACAGACACACACACACATTTACATTTACACATTTACACATTACATTTACATCTAGTCTAGTTTGCTTATTTTTTTTTGATATGGTACAGTACTGTAGATACAGACACAGACACACACACACACACAGAAACACACACACACACAGGCTAGGCCTCCTGCTGGGTCCATTCACTGGAATAACAAAGGAATGACTGGGCCTTTGCTCAGGTGTGAAATGGTTCTAGTGACAATGATCACATTGAATTCTGGGAGTGTAGTTCTCTCATCAGATAGCTGAATGAACTTGGATCTACTTCAAGTCCTATATTGAAAAGGTGTTAGGATTTTACCAGAATGTTTGATAGGACATTGATTGAAAACTATCGTCTTGATGGCTTATTTTGAAGGTATGAATCTGTAATTTTATATTATGTAACAAAAAAAAAGGGGGAAATTCTCAGGAGGAGGAGCTCTTTAGGTTAGACTCCTAAGCTTAATAAAACAATTCGAATGCATAATAAAATTCAATTCAACACCAAAAAAAAATTTGATGCATAATTGCGGTGTATATAATTCAATGTCAAAAATTCGATGCATAATTGCGGTGTATGGAATTCGATGTAAAAAACCAACATCCGGGTATCCAGCTGCAGAACCACAGAACCACCACAGCAGCAGCAGGCTGAGGCCCCTCGCTTCCATTGGCTGATTTGGGTCACGTGATTTGGGTCACGTGACCGTCCCACCCAATGGCTGAATTGGAGTATTGCACTGCGGGCATTGGCTGATGCACTGCGGGATTGATTGATTGATTGAAAACTTTATTAACAGATTGCAGAATGGGTACACGTGACCGCCACAGGCCCTGATTGATTGATTGAAAACTTTATTAACAGATTGTAGAATGGGTACAGTGACCGATTGATTGATTGATTGATTGATTGAAAACTTTATTAACAGATTGCAGAATGGGTACAGTGACCGATTGATTGATTGAAAACTTTATTAATAGATTGCAGAATGGGTACAGTGACGTCACAGGCCCGGATTGATTGATTGATTGAAAACTTTATTAACAGATTGCAGAATGGGTACAGTGACGTCACAGGCCCGGATTGATTGATTGATCTGATTGATTGAAAACTTTATTAACAGATTGTAGAATGGGTACAGTGACCGATTTATTGATTGATTGATTGATTGATTGAAAACTTTATTAACAGATTGCAGAATGGGTACAGTGACGTCACAGGCCCGGATTGATTGATTGATTGAAAACTTTATTAACAGATTGCAGAATGGGTACAGTGACGTCACAGGCCCGGATTGATTGATTGATTGATTGAAAACTTTATTAACAGATTGCAGAATGGGTATAGAGGTGTGAGAGGTGTGAGAGGTGTGATAGGTGGGATCGGTGTGATAGGTGTGATAGGTGTGAGAGGTGTGATAGGTGTGAGAGGTGTGATAGGTGGGATCGGTGTGATAGGTGTGAGAGGTGTGATAGGTGTGAGAGGTGTGAGAGGTGTGAGAGGTGTGAGAGGTGTCCGATCACACCTATCACACCTCTCACACCTATCACACCGATCCCACCTAGCACACCGATCCCACCTATCACACCTCTCACACCTATACACCTCTATACCCATTCTGCAATCTGTTAATAAAGTTTTCAATCAATCAATCCGGGCCTGT
Source organism: Notolepis coatsorum (assembly GCF_963971535.1). Classification (NCBI taxonomy): domain Eukaryota; kingdom Metazoa; phylum Chordata; class Actinopteri; order Aulopiformes; family Paralepididae; genus Notolepis; species Notolepis coatsorum. The sequence continues at coordinate 36,345,160 of NC_140168.1, read as the reverse complement.
GATGTCACTGTACCCATTCTGCAATCTGTTAATACAGTTTTCAATCAATCAATCAATCAATCGGTCACTGTACCCATTCTACAATCTGTTAATAAAGTTTGCAATCAATCAATCAATCAATCAATCGGTCACTGTACCCATTCTACAATCTGTTAATAAAGTTTTCAATCAATCAATCAGGGCCTGTGGCGGTCACGTGTACCCATTCTGCAATCTGTTAATAGAGTTTTCTATCAATCAATCAATCAATCCCGCAGTGCATCAGCCAATGCCCGCAGTGCAATACTCCAATTCAGCCATTGGGTGGGACGGTCACGTGACCCAAATCACGTGACCCAAATCAGCCAATGGAAGCGAGGGGCCTCAGCCTGCTGCTGCTGTGGTGGTTCTGTGGTTCTGCAGCTGGATACCCGGATGTTGTTTTTTTACATCGAATTCCATACACCGCAATTATGCATCGAATTTTTGACATCGAATTATATACACCGCAATTATGCATCGAATTTTTTTTTTGCCGTTGAATTGAATTTTATTATGCATTCGAATTGTTTTATTAACACTGCATTTTTATTTCGCATAGGTAAATTCGGAGCAAAGAAATTCAGATACATGATTTTCAAAGTATTTATTTGCAATGCTATAAATTCGGTGTCTGAAACTATAAATGCGGTGTCTGAAATAATTCAGATACAAAAATGCGGTGTCTGAAAAAATTCAGATACATGTTTTCAAAGTTATTATTTTCAATGCTATAAATGCGGTGTCTGATTAAATTCAAATACTTCTGGCACTCATTTGCTTCCATACCCCTGCAACAGCTTCTCCCACAGGTGATCTTTGATTAAACACCTGCTAGCAGAAGAATATAGACAGTCAGAAAAAAAGTTCACTGTTTACTACTTAAGTACATTTAAAAGTAGAAACTTTGACTTTTACTCAAGTGTGTACTTTCACTTAAACTTCCATGTTAGTCTAGCTTAGCAACATTTTTTAGGAGAATTAATACAAAAACCAAGTGATATGGCCGTGCAAAAGCCTGCATTTAGTAAGACGTTGTTTATAAATGTCTTTTGGTTTGGTTATGAATGAATGACAGCATCTCTATAGCACAGCTCTATTACTAGGACATAAAGTGCTTTGGAATGACTGCATACATCTTTCACAACGGGTGGCCCCAGCAGGAATCAAACCCCTAACCGTGACAGTGTTAGTGCCATGCTCGGAGTGCCAAGCACAAGACCCCAATGTTATGCGGGGCTCTGCTCATAGGCGGGCGGCTCGTGGCGTGGCTCGTAGTCCTGGTAGTCCTGGTTGTAGAAGCAACCGTCGCCCTCCATGGAGCCCCCCCTCCTCCCGCGTCACCCCAGCGAGGTGGCGGGTGGCGACCCTGACGGGGTGAGCCATGGTGGGGTGGCAGGGGGCCGGCAGGGGGAGGCCCCTGGCCCTGGGGGGGGGGGCTCCGGAGAAAAGCGCCAGGGGGCCGGGCCGGGAGGCGTGGGCATAGCCTTACGGACCACGGGGGAATAGGTGACGTGGCACCACGGGGGAATAGGTGACGTGGGGGCGTGGCGTGGGTCTGGGGGAGCTGTCGCCGGCCCCGGCGAGGCGTGCTGGTCCCCGACGTGGAGGGGACTTCCACTCACCGAACTACTGCCCTACACGAAAAGTGAAAAAGGCAAATAAAAAGAACGAACCACAAATTCAACGACAGAACGAAGACAGAAGAGAAGAGGATGAGAGATGGAAAGAGAGAAGAGAGAGAGAAGAGAGAGAAGGAAAGCAAGATAACAAAATGCAACAAGAGCCACAGTATGGAAGCAAATGAGTGACAGAAGTATTTGAATTTGATCACTCACCGAATTTATAGCATTGAAAATAATTACTTTGAAAACATGTATCTGAATTTTTTCAGACACCGAATTTATAGCATTGAAAATGCTGGCGGTATATATACATACGTTGGGGAGAGAATATACATACGGTGGGGAGGAGACTGTACATTAGGAGGGGGTGGGTGGGAGAGAAATATACATACGGTGGGGAGAGAATATATACATACGGTGGGGAGGAGACTGTACATTAGGAGGGGGTGGGTGGGAGAGAAATATACATACGGTGGGGAGAGAATATATACATACGGTGGGGAGGAGACTGTATATTAGGAGCGGGTGGGAGATAAATATACATATGGTGGGGAGAGAATATATACATATGGTGGGGAGGAGACTGTACATTGGGAGGGGGTGGGAGAGAATATATACATATACGGTGGGGAGAAGACTGTACATTAGGAGGGGGTGGGAGAGAAATATACATATGGTGGGGAGAGAATATATACATACGGTGGAAAGGAGACTGTACATTAGGAGGGGGTGGGTGGGAGAGAAATATACATATGGTGGGGAGAGAATATATACATACAGTGGGGAGGAGACTGTCTATTATATGTATATTTCTCTCCCACCCACCCCCTCCTAATGTACAGTCTCCTCCCCACCGTATGTATATATTCTCTCCCCATCATATGTATATATTCTCTCCCCACCGTATGTATATTTCTCTCCCACCCACCCCCTCCTAATGTACAGTCTCCTCCCCACCGTATGTATATATTCTCTCCCCATCATATGTGTTACGTTCTGGACACCGACTTGGTCGGTGACCACCCACATTCCTGGCATATGTCACTGGGCTTGTCACCTGTCCTTTCCCTGTCAATTAGTGCTGTCACTTAGGGGTGGTTCCTGATTGGCTGTCACTGGGGTGTGTGTGGAATGTTGGTATTTGGTGTCTATGTAACATACCTGTCTTCTGCTTGTTCATTGTCAGGTCTTCACTAATTGCGTTCGGGGATAACGCGGACGGTTCTACTCTGGACCTCCAATAAGCTCCTATTTACCTTATTTCTATCTGTGCTATTTAGCACTTGTCTCTCTTAGAATTTACTCTGTGTTCTTACTATTAAAGTCGAACCTGTTCAAGAGTAAACACTCTCCGTCTCTGTGATTGCCTTCACCCATTGGAATTCACCTACCTCGAATCCTGACAGAAGACCTGACCATCAGAATTCCATGGAGGCCATCATGGAGATGCTCCAGGCGCAGGGAGCAGCCCAGACACGGATGGAGGAACATCAACAGCTGGTCAGCGCCGAGTTAGTCCGACTCAACGGGATCGTTGGCTCATCCCAAGCGGTGGCGCAGTCGGCGTTGGCCACAGCCCGACAAGCCCAAGAAGGAGTGGCTGGTGTTCAGTCGGCGACGGGAGAAGCAGCGGTCCACGCAGAGGAGAGTCGGGGGGTGTTCGGGGTCCAGGAACGGTCCCACGAGCCACGACTGCAGGTGCCCGCTCGCTATGATGGTTCACCGGATGGTTGTCGGGAATTCATCACCCAGTGTCTACTCGTTTTCCGGCTGCAACCACGATCATTTCCATCGGAGACAGCACAGGTAGCGTATATTATCACACTGCTCACCGGTCAAGCTCTCTCCTGGGCTACGGCGGAATTAGAGGCGGGAGCGATAATCTGCGACAGTCTGGACGCCTTTACCCGGGAGTTGAGAAGAGTATTCGATACTTCCCGGGTACTCTCGATCTTCGAGGCTGGTGGCCGTCTTCTCGACTGCCGGCAGGGCCTCCGCACTGTCGCAGCTTACGCAATCAATTTTCGTATCTTGGCTCGGGAGACAGCTTGGGCGGAGAACGTCTGCGTGGTTCTGTTCGTCAGGGGACTCTCAGCGCGGATGCGAGATGCGCTCTCCGCGCGTGAGATCCCCGAGCAGCTGGAAGTGCTGATCAACACCGCCATCAAGATGGACAATCGGCACCAGGAGAGGGAGAAGGAGCGTGTCAACAACACCCAGGTATGTTTTCCTTCGTCTCCTGGTGTTGATACTTCCATGCATTACACGAGTGGGCCACTGGGTGATGAATCCATGCAGCTTGGAGCGCTGTCGCTCTTGGACGACGAGAGGCAGCGCTTCATCAGAGAGCGACGCTGCTTCCGGTGCGGTCGCACCGGTCACCGCTTCGGCAGCTGTCGGGTCCAGGCTGTATCGGCTCGGCGCCAGTCGGGAATAGAAGGTGCGCCGTCAGGCTTCGAGAAAGCGCCAGCAGGTGGGCTCATTCCTGCCAAACCCACTGATTCTCGTACATTTTTTGAGGTGGCGATCAACTGTGGGGGTGACATTAGGGGAACTAAGGCTCTCATTGACTCAGGGGCGGCGGGCAATTTTATTCAGGTGGGATTGGTGAAGGAGTGGGGAACCCCAGTGGAGGATTTAGGGGTTCCCTTACCGGTTTATGCCCTGGACGGTCGGCCTCTGGGCAGTGGGAGCGTCACCCAGCGCACGGTTCCTTTACACATCCGGGTGGCGGGTGGGGAGTGGGAATGGGTTACATTTTTTGTCATCTTTTCCCCCTATTCTGTCATGGTGTTGGGTCATCCCTGGTTGTCGTCATGTGTTCGTATCATTAATTGGAGCACGGGGGAACTCTCAACGGCGGCCGACGTCAAGTCGATCGTCAGCGGGAGTTCGCCCAAACCCTTGTCTCCCCCCCCCTCTTCCCTTTTGTCTCCTCCCTCTTTCTCCAGGATGGTGGGGAGCGTGGCAGATTCTGATCTACCCTCTAATCCCGATTTGATAGGGGTGCCTGAGATCTATTGGGACCTGGCGGACGTTTTTAGCAAGACGCGTGCTAAAGCACTTCCGCCTCATAGATCATACGACTGTCCCATTAATCTTCTACCCGGTACCTCCCCGCCTCGCGGGCGAATGTTCTCTCTCTCACGCCCCGAAACCTTGGCCATGAACACCTACATAGAGGAGGCATTGCTTGCGGGGCACATACGCCCGTCCACTTCCCCTGCCGGCGCTGGCTTCTTCTTTGTTGATAAAAAAGATGGGGATCAGCGCCCATGCATTGATTATAGGGGATTGAATGACGTTTCCATCAAGAACCGATATCCTTTACCTCTCATGGACACGGCCTTTGAGTGCTTACAGGGGGCACAGGTCTTTTCTAAACTTGACTTACGTAATGCATACAATCTGGTCAGGATTAGAGAGGGAGACAAGTGGAAGACTGCATTTAACACACCCAATGGGCACTATGAGTATTTGGTCATGCCCTTTGGTTTGGCTAATGCTCCGGCAGTCTTCCAAGCCCTGGTTAACGACGTGCTGCGAGACTTGATTGGGGTGTCGGTGTTTGTCTACTTAGATGATATCCTGATTTTTTCTCGCGATACGGTGCAACACCAAGTGCACGTTCGGGAGGTGCTAGACCGTCTCCTCAAGCATCAACTATTCGTTAAGGCTGAGAAGTGTGTGTTTCACACGGACACCGTGTCCTTCCTGGGCTTTGTGTTGACGAAGGGCGATCTGCGCATGGATCCAGCCAAGGTGAGTGCAGTTTTGGACTGGCCACGACCTTCGTCGCTCAAGGGGTTACAACGGTTTTTGGGCTTTGCAAATTTTTACAGGCGCTTTATTCGCAACTTTAGCGCCTTAGCCAATCCATTAACAGCTCTCACTAAGGCCTCTCTCCCTGGCTTTGAATGGTCGCCTAGGGCTGAGTCGGCCTTCTGCGATCTTAAACGTCGTTTTACATCCGCTCCTGTATTGATCCGCCATGACGCGGAGGTTCCGTTCATTGTGGAGGTGGATGCCTCTGACGTCGCGGTGGGGGGGGTGCTCTCTCAGAGATGCTTAAAGGATGGGAAAGTGCACCCGTGTGCTTTTTTTTCTCGCCGTCTGTCACCAGCCGAGCGTAATTACGACGTGGGTAATCGGGAGTTATTGGCGATCAAATTGGCACTGGAGGAGTGGAGACATCGGTTGGAGGGGGCGGCACATCCTTTCATTATTTGGACTGATCATAAGAACTTGGCTTACATCCAAGGGGCTAAACGCTTTAACGCTCGCCAGGCCAGGTGGACGTTGTTCTTCACACGATTTCGATATACCATCTCCTATAGACCCGGCTCCAAGAATATCAAACCTGACGCGTTGTCGCGCCAGTTTGATCTTCCTGGGCGGGAGGAGCAGCCCCATCCCATTATTCCACCGGCGTTGATTTTGGCACCCGTGTCTTGGGGCATAGAGAGGGTGGTAAGGTCGGCGCTAACACGGGAGCCCGATCCAGGTGGGGGTCCTCCGGGACGGTCGTATGTTCCCAAGGTGGCGCGCTCACGCTTGCTACAGTGGGCACATGCGTCATCCCTCACCAGCCACCCAGGGGCAACCAGGACCCTGGAATTTATCCGTAGGAGGTTCTGGTGGCCGACAGTGGAGGGGGATACGCGTTCCTTTGTGGCGGCCTGTCCGGTGTGCGCACGTAGTAAGACCTCTCGACGGGCACCGGCGGGTCTCCTCCGACCACTTCCTATTCCTAAACGACCCTGGTCACACATATCTCTGGACTTTATTTCTGGTCTTCCCCTTTCGGACGGGTTCACCACCATTTTGGTGGTGGTGGATCGGTTCTCTAAGGCGGCTCACTTTGTCCCTCTCCCCAAGCTTCCATCGGCCCGGGAGACTGCTGATTTAGTTATACAGCATGTCTTTCGGGTCCACGGGCTGCCAGTGGATATCGTGTCGGACCGGGGTCCTCAGTTCGCCTCCAGGTTCTGGAAGGCGTTTGCCGCCGGCCTCGGCGCCTCTGTCAGTCTGTCGTCTGGGTTCCATCCGCAGTCGAACGGGCAGACGGAGCGGGTCAACCAGGATTTGGAGGGGGTCTTGAGATGTTACGTTGCCGGTAGTCCGGCAACGTGGAGTAGGAGGTTGGCTTGGGCTGAGTACGCGCATAATACCCTTCTCTCCTCTTTTACCGGTATGTCTCCCTTTCAGTGCCAGTATGGTTTTCAACCTCCTCTGTTTCCCGAACAGGAGCAGGAGGCGGAGGTGCCCTCGGCCCAGGCACATGTGGCTCGCTGTCGCAGGACGTGGAAACAGGTTCTGAAGGCACTACAGAAGGTTTCGGTTAGTACCCAACGGCAGGCTAACCGTAAGCGTCGTCCGGCTCCAGTTTACCGTCCAGGGCAGCGGGTTTGGCTTTCCACCCGGGATCTCCCTCTCCGGGTGGAATCCAAGAAGCTAGCTCCCCGCTTTATAGGACCATTTAAAGTGATTCATCGGGTTAATCCAGTGGCTTACAAGCTACGACTTCCGAGCTCTATGAGGGTTCATCCGACGTTTCATGTGTCCCTGTTGAAGCCATTCCTCTCATCGCCCTTGGCCCCGCCACTGCCTGTGGTTCCTCCGCCCCGGTTTATTGGCGGTCAACCCATTTACACGGTGCGGAGGATACTGGGTTGTAGGCGGAGGGGTAGGGGGTTTCAGTTCTTGGTGGATTGGGAGGGGTACGGGATAGAAGAGCGTTCTTGGGTGCCTCAAAGGGATATTTTAGATCCCAGCCTGATCGTTGATTTCCGGCGGCTGAATCCCGAGGCTCCTAGGTGAACGTCTGGTGCCGTTCGTCGGGGGAGGGTACTGTTACGTTCTGGACACCGACTTGGTCGGTGACCACCCACATTCCTGGCATATGTCACTGGGCTTGTCACCTGTCCTTTCCCTGTCAATTAGTGCTGTCACTTAGGGGTGGTTCCTGATTGGCTGTCACGAGGGTGTGTGTGGAATGTTGGTATTTGGTGTCTATGTAACATACCTGTCTTCTGCTTGTTCATTGTCAGGTCTTCACTAATTGCGTTCGGGGATAACGCGGACGGTTCTACTCTGGACCTCCAATAAGCTCCTATTTACCTTATTTATATCTGTGCTATTTAGCACTTGTCTCTCTTAGAATTTACTCTGTGTTCTTACTATTAAAGTCGAACCTGTTCAAGAGTAAACACTCTCCGTCTCTGTGATTGCCTTCACCCATTGGAATTCACCTACCTCGAATCCTGACACATATGTATATATTCTCTCCCCACCGTATGTATATTTCTCTCCCTCCCACCCCCTCCTAATGTACAGTCTCCTCCCCACCGTATGTATATATTCTCTCCCCACCATATGTATATTTCTCTCCCACCCACCCCCTCCTAATGTAGTCTCCTCCCCACCGTATGTATATATTCTCTCCCCACCGTATGTATATTTCTCTCCCACCCCCTCCTAATGTACAGTCTCCTCCCCACCGTATGTATATATTCTCTCCCCACCGTATGTATATTTCTCTCCCCACCGTATGTATATACCGCCATCTTTCTCCCGGGTTGGTGTAATCACATGACTGACAAAGCCGTGCAGTGATAGGCCAGAAGTTAGTTCGATTGCATCCAGGCTCGATTGCTTATCCTGTCTGGGTAGCCCGGATGCGTGAATATTAAAGGCAACCAACTTGGGTTCGGCTTTTCTCTGATTGGCCGCGCCCCCCCCCCGCCCCCACGCGCAGGCAAGCGCAGTCGTCCCACGTCCCAAATGAAATCCAAGGAGCGCAAGCGAGCGGCAGCGCGGGACTTGTGTACCATGGGCTGCTGTTCCAACGCACTTGTGTTGGGCTGCTGTTTCACTCGTGTATAAACAAAGCCCATACAGTTATGAAATGCGCTGAACTAGAAAGCGTAACGTTATTATGTTTCGCGTTTTTAACAACCAACTACCAGATTCACTCGTGTATAAACAAAGCCCATACAGTTATGAAATGCGCTGAACTAGAAAGCGTAACGTTATTATGTTTCGCGTTTTTAACAACCAACTACCAGATTCACTCGTGTATAAACAAAGCCCATACAGTTATGAAATGCGCTGAACTAGAAAGCGGAACGTTATTATGTTTCGCGTTCCATTGATTAACGCCATTACCTGCTGTGCTGTAGGAAGCAGAGGTACAGTAAGTTACAGTAGGTGTAGGTTACATGTTTAATCAAAGCCCATACAATTTTTTAGATGAATGATTGTGGATATAATATAGAAAACACATCATTATGATATTGTCAGATGGCGCAAAATACAGATACACAGCGTGGATGGGCTTTCAGAGGGAGAGGCATGACTTTGCGACAGCCATATTAGACACTCACTGTACATCAGTGTGGAACTGTAACGTTATATGTTATTTCGCCCGTGGAGGCTGCTGAGCCTGAAGCGCCAGCGGGGCGACGCAGTGGTTTATCCCCGGCTTCCGTGCGCCGCCGCCGGCTTGATACAGCTTCAGCAGCAGCAGCGGCGGTGCTCTGTTGTAGGAAGCCCTTCAATGACAGCGGCGCGCTCTCATATTTTGCGAATGCATAAACTATATCTTAAACTATGGCTATGTGTCTAATATGGCTGTCGCTTATCAATGACTTCGCGACAGCCATATTAGACACATCGCCATAATTTAAGATATAGTTTATGCATTCGCAAATATGAGAGCTCTGTCATTGAAGTGGGTGGTGGCAGCATTACTAACAGTAGCGATTTTTATTGTTTTGTCATGACCAAACATAATCCCAACATAGATAGGAGGTGTACTGTATGTCAAATGTCGGTCATGTGGTGGAAGAGTTTAGTACAGTCACACAACAGAACACCGCTGTAGTACAGTCACACAACAGAACACCGCTGGTTCGACCAGCGCTCCTGCCGCGTCTCTTCTCTTGCCGCAAGGGCGTGTGCTAGTGGATTGATTGATTGGCCGTGTGGCCAATCAGAGAAACGCTGAACGAAAAGCTGAACACAAGTTGGTTGCCTTTAATATTCACGCAGCCCGGATGCATGAATACCAAACCAAGCCGCATTTCTCGGAGACGCTCTCTGATTGGCAGGCGCCTGTTTTTACACTGGTTAAGCTTAGGCACTCTTCGAAGTTGGTTAAGGTTAGAGTTTGTCTTAGTGCGTGACGGCAAGTTCTTTCGACGGTTAAGCTTAGGCACTCTTTCGAAGTTGGTTAAGGTTAGAGTTTGTCTTAGAGAATGGCGATAGAACGCCAGGTAGTTTGCAGGCTGTTTGACGTGGAAATGGGCAAAGACACAGCTCGTCACGGATTGGGCAAACATGTCAGTGGCCAATCAGAGAGCTTCAGTCAGTGCCAATCAGAGAGCGTCTCCGAGAAATGCGGCTTGGTTTGGTATACACGCAGCCCGGATGCGTGTATCCTGTCGGCAACTGGCTTGTCCTTCCGCGTTCCCATTTGGGGCTCTGATTGGCCAGGTCATGTGACATGTACGCCCAATAGCGTGTTTGCCCATTTCTGCGTCGAACAGCCTGCAAACTACCTGGCGTTCTATCGCCATGCTCTAAGACAAACTCTAACTTTAACCAACTTCGAAAGAGTGCCTAAGCTTAACCCTGCAAAAACTTGCCGTCCCACGATTGGCGCTCATGTCATGACCTGGCCAATCAGAGCGCCAAACAGGAACGCGGAAGGCCAAGCCAGTTGCTGAAAGGATTCACGCAGCCCGGATGATGGTTTTTTACATCGAATTTTATACACCGCAATTATGCATCCAATTTTTTATATAGAATTTTATACACCGCAATTATGCATCGAATTTTTTACATTGAATTTTATACACCGCAATTATGCATTCGATTTTTTTTTACATTGAATTTTATTATGCATTCGAATTTTTTACATTGAATTTTAAACACTGAATTTGTATTTCACATAAGGTAAATTCGGAGCAAAAAAATTCAGATACATGATTTTCAAAGTAATTCTTTTCAATGCTATAAATTCGGTGTCTGAAAAAAAACAGATACATGTTTTCAAAGTAATTATTTTCAATGCTATAAATTCGGTGTCTGAAAAAATTCAGATACATGTTTTCAAAGTAATTATTTTCAATGCTATAAATTCGGTGTCTGATAAAATTCAAATACTTCTGTCACTCATTTGCTTCCATACCACAACAACAATAATAATAATAATTTTTAACAATAATTTGTGATGCGATCACACAAACTGGCATTTAAAGGGGTACAATTCAAAATGTATTGAATATGTGTTTTTCTTTTTTTTATATACAATACTTTGTGATGCCCATCACAAACACTGGAATTTAAATGGTAAAAATTCAAACATTCCTGCACCAGAATGCAGGAAATTAAGTCTTTGTAACAAAATAATGGTATTAGGAATACATTTGCCTCCTGCGTGAACTGTGCATAGCTGAATACTGTATTTAACGTCGGTCATATGGTGGTACTTGGAGAGCCAGCTACGTTCTCAGGTGGTACTTGGTGTAAAAAGTTTGAGACCAGGGTGAGGCCAGGCTATGGAGGGCTTTTAAGGTGAGGAGTAGTGTTTTGAAGTTAATGCGTTCCTTGATTGGGAGCCAGTGGAGGGAGTGGAGGACAGGAGTGATGTGTTCGCGGGACCGGGTGTTAGTGAGGAGGCGGGCGGCTGAGTTTTGGACCATCTGCAGTTTATGGAGGGAGCGGGAGGTGATGCCAGTGAGGAGGGAGTTACAGTAGTCCAGGAGGGAGGAGATGAAGGCGTGTGTGAGGGATTCAGCAGCAGGGGGTAGAGGCAGTGACGGATTTTGGCAATGTTGCGGAGGTAAAAATATGAAGTTTTGACAATGGAGCGGACATGGGGGTCAAATGAGAGGGTGGGGTCGAGGATGACACAGAGGTTGCGGACTAGGGGGGAGGGGGTGATGGTGGAGTCATTGATGGTGAGTGTGATGGGTAATACAATAATTTATACTGTAGCATTACAAACCATTTGACAGCCAGGTCCTGCACCTCCGTTCTTGTCCTCTAGGAGTCATCACAGCATGGCCAAGACCTTCCTCATCCAGCATATGTCCTTCTGAAGCTCTGAAGTCATTAGTGGCCATGAACCTAGAGAGAGAGAGATAGAGAATACGTTAGTAGATAGTCTAAGGCCAGTGATTCCAGGGATTAAAGCAAAAGAAATTCTCCTTTTAAGGGAGCCTACCCCCCCCCCCCCCCCTAATGTCGCCTCCTCATCCTGTTAGGATCTCTGGGTAACAGTACTGTATATTTGCATATCGTATATGTGACAAATGTAACAGTACTATATACCTGTAAGTCATGTATGTCCCTATGTCATAAATGTCATGATGTCATGTATGTTGTGTATGTCATAAATGTCACTATGAATTGAAAATGGGGGACGCTGATGATGTAAACAAGACACACATCTTTCTCTGGTCTGTATCCCCTTAACAATTGTGTGTATTGCTACTGGATTTACCAGATCCAGAGTGAATGAATGAATAAAAACTTTATTTAATACACAAGACCCTCTTCTTGGGACCAAGTACGTTTTCGTCGATAATCCAATGTACAGTCCCCCCCCCCCCACCCCGCCTACCCAACCACCTCCAATGTACAGTCCCCCCACCCCACCTCCTCCAATGTACAGTTTCTTCGTCAAATGTATATATACTCTCTTTTTTAGACTATTTTTGTATCACAAACAATACTGTATTTGTAAATCTGGTATGTCATAAATGTATAGATGTAGCAGACAGTACTGTCTATCTGTATGTCGTGTATGTTATGATGAATTGAAAATGGGGGACCCTGATGGAAACAAGATGAAAGTATTTCTCTGGTCTGCATCCCCTTAACAATTGTGTGTATTGAGCTGTACTGTATTGTACCCATTCTGCAATCTGTTAATAAAATGTTCAATCAATCAATCAATATTTAACAGATTGCAGAATGGGTACAATACAATACGGCTCAATACACACAATTGTTAAGGGGATGCAGAGCAGAGAAAGACTTTCGTCTTGTTTACATCATCAGGGTCCCCCATTTTCAATTCATAGTGACATTTATGACATTACACAACATTGACATCATGACATTTATGGCATAGTAGGGACATACTACAGGTATATAGTAATGTTACATTTGTGACATATATGATATGCAAATATACAGTAATCAATGTTACCCATAGATCCTAACAGAGAATATATACATTATGATGGGGAGGAGACTGTACATTAGGAGGGGGTGGTAGAAAAAAAGATACATACGGTGGGGAGAGAATATACGGTGCTACGGAGTTAAGCTAATAAAGGTGACTCACAACCACAACAGGGGACTCACGTATTTGTACTGTGAAGTAACTGTTAACATGACAATGACAAACGTGGTTTCTGTTTTTCTTTTTGACATACTTGCGGCACATGGAACAAGTTAACTCACCACTCTACAGCCTGCTGTAGCCTAGCCAGTCTCTTGAAACACCGCCATCTTCAAACTTCCATATCTAGGACCTCTAATTTAGTCCACGTCATGCACATCTACATACAATATACTGTAGCATCCATCAACACTTCTTGATTTGTAAGAATTCTTTGCAGAAGAGCTAAAAGTAAGGACATTCAACAGTCAGTATAGGCATTTACAGGATGACTATTTCCAGCTGTTGAAATGAAAGTCCCAGATTGAAAAGTATATATATACATAGTCACACACAATAAAACATTTTATACATCACTTACAAGCATGACCACTTGAAGATCTTGAAGACTTGGTAGATCTTGACCGTCTTGGGAGAGAGAGAGAGAGAAGGCATTACAGGATGACTCTTTGAAAATGATGTCCCAGATTAAAAAGTATATATTATATATACAGTCACACACACAATAAAAAAAAAGTATACATCACTTACGACCGCATATACCAGTAGTTGTTATTGAGCTGTCTTCTGCTTTCATGTCGTTGTTGAGATCCAGCACTGTAACAGTATTTGCTGTGAAATTATATATTTTACAATTAAATTAAACCATGAAAGATCTGCGTGATATGCATTGGTTAGCTAACGTCAGTATTCTGCAGTCTAGGCCTGCTAGCAGTAGTGCTACTGTAGTTTACAGATCCCACCAGTTTCATAATATCGAGCAAATAACATTACAGTAGACTAGTCACTGAAACAGACTAAACAGCATTTATATCAGCAGCATGCATTACTTATAAATAATAAAATATATGTGTTGCACAATTACCTGAGATGAGAACAGTTGACGACGTGAGGCTCTGCCTGTAGCAGTGTATGTAGCCTAGTAGCACGTGAGCTCGCGCTACAGTGTATGTAGCCTAGTAGCACGTGAGCTTGCGCTACAGTGTATGTAGCCTAGTAGCACGTGAGCTCGCGCTACAGTGTATGTAGCCTAGTAGTAACGTGAGCTTGCGCTACAGTGTATGTAGCCTAGTAGTAACGTGAGCTCGCGCTACAGTGTATGTAGCCTAGTAGTAACGTGAGCTCGCGCGCAGTGTATGTAGCCTAGTAGTAACGTGAGCTCGCGCGCAGTGTATGTAGCCTAGTAGTAACGTGAGCTCGCGCTACAGTGTATGTAGCCTAGTAGTAACGTGAGCTCGCGCTACAGTGTATGTAGCCTAGTAGCTAATGTGAGCTCGCACGCAGTGTATGTAGCCTAGTAGTAACGTGAGCTTGCGCTACAGTGTATGTAGCCTAGTAGCTAACGTGAGCTTGCGCTACACTCACTGAAACACAGACTAAACAGCACTCATTTATATCAGCGGCACGCATTACTTATAAATAATAAAATATATGTGTTGCACAATTACCTAGGAGAAGATGCAACAGTTGCAATGCTCACGACGTGGTGCAGGCTCTTCTGTAACGCGCTTCAATTCAAATTTCAAACCGGGATCCCCCACAATGCAACGCATCAGTGTTGCCAGATTTGAGAGTCTGCCTTCATCTGACAAACCTTTGATAATAATGGGCGGTTCGGATATTGTTAATCCGATCTGGCAACCATATGCTCTTCCTTGTTTCTCCGCACAGACTGACCACGGTTTTGATTGATTGATTTAAAACTTTATTAACAGATTGTAGAATGGGTACAATACAGTACAGCTCAATACACACAATTGTTAAGGGGATGCAGACCAAAGAAAGACTTTCGTCTTGCATCAGGGTCCCCCATTTTCAATTCATCAGGATATACGGCTATACATTTATGAAAACGTACATTATAGGTGGGGGGGTGGGTGGGGTGGGGGGGTTGGGTAGGGGTGGACACTGGACACTGTACAACTGCACAAGCAACTGTACATTGGAATATTGACAAAACTGTAGGAATGCAGGTAATAATAGTGAAAACGGAGTCGTGTTCCGATGCAATAATACTATTTTAATACGCACTCTACTATCCCACCACAACACTGCCATTCATCTTTCATTCGTCTCACTTTAACTACGTCATCCCCCGCTAAGGATCACGGGAGATGTAGTAAACACCACCTAAGGCTAGGATGCCGTGAATTATGTCCCAGTAGCCACTACACATAGTAAACACCACCTAAGGCTAGGATGCCGTGAATTATGTCCCAGTAGCCACTACACACGTCCCCCCAGAATTCACAAGAACTGGCCCCAAAAAACGTCCAGGGGCTCGGACGACCCGCCCAAAACGACTCCGGTACCCCTGGGCAGGCACAGGAACCTGAGGCAGTGGTAAAGCAGTAGGCTGGCCCTGAACAGGCCTCGGACGGCAGGTCCGGGGGTCCGCCGTAGCTAGAGTAGGCGTCGGGACTGCCCTACCAGGGGGCCGACCGCGGCGGGGCGGTTGGGCCAACTCAATGGGGCGGTCCAAATCCAGGTGAGCAGGCTTCAGGCGATCCACCGAGATCCGTTCTTCCCTCCCCCCCATGTCAACGATGAAGGTCTTATCGCCTGCCTTCACAACCCGGTAAGGACCATCGTAGGGTGGCTGTAGGGGGCCTCGATGGGCGTCGCAGCGGATAAACACGTACCCCGCTGCTTGCAGATCAGGCGGGACACGCACCCTTGGAACGCCGTGGCACGAGGTGGGGATGGGCAAAAAAGCCTTGGCCTTGTCCAGCAGAGCATCCCGCTGTTCCAGTGCTGACCAGGAGGCCGTAACACAGGGAAGAATATCCCCTGGGACACGGAGGGGTTGGCCGTATACCAGCTCAGCTGAAGATGAAAGAAGGTCCTCCTTAGGTGCAGTACGGAGCCCCAGCATCACCCAAGGAAGTCTGTCGACCCAGGTGTCGCCTCGGAGATCGGCCTTGAGAGCAGCTTTCATCGACCGGTGAAAACGTTCACACAGGCCATTGGCCTGTGGATGGTAAGCCGTAGTGCGGTGGAGGGAGACACCCAACTGCTGGGTAATGGAAGTCCATAACGCGGAAGTGAATTGGGCCCCTCGGTCAGAGGACAGATCAGAGGGAACACCGAACCGGGTGACCCAGGTACCGATGAACGCGCGAGCCACGTCAGCTGTAGTAGTCGCAGTGAGAGGGACAGCCTCCGGCCAACGGGTGGTCCTGTCCACCATCGTCAGAAGGTGAGTGTACCCCCTGGAGGGAGGAAGGGGTCCCACCAGATCCACGTTGATGTGGTCAAAACGCCTCTCAGGCACATCAAACCGCTCCAACGGGGCTTTAACATGTCGATGGACCTTCGCGCGTTGGCATGCCATGCAGGTCTTGACCCAACCTCCAATGTCAACCTTCATCCTGGGCCAGACGAATTTTGCTGCCATTAGGCGCTGTGATGGTTTCCTGCCCGGGTGCGAGAGGCCATGGATAACGTCGAAAACTTGTCGTCTCCATGCCCGTGGAACAACTGGCCTTGGCTGCGCCATAGATATATCACACAGCAGCGTCGTGCCATCATCAACGAAGGGGACGTCCGCCAACTGGAGGCCAGTAACCGCCGTCCTGCATGCCTGGATGTCTGGGTCTGAAACCTGATCCGCAGCCATACGGGCGTAATCAATTCCCAGGTGGACAGCACCAATGGCGGCCCGCGAGAGGCAGTCAGCCACGGGGTTGTCCTTCCCCGCCGCCACATGCTGGATGTCAGTGGTGAACTCAGAGATGAAAGCCAGATGGCGCTGTTGCCTGGCAGACCACGGTTCAGACACCTTCGACATAGCAAAAATTAATGGTTTGTGGTCTACAAAAACAGTGAAAGGGCGAGCCTCCAGCAGGAAACGGAAATGTCTGACCGCCAAGTACAGGGCGAGGAGCTCACGGTCAAAGGTGCTGTACTTCTGTTCGCTGGAACGGAGCTGTCGGCTGAAGAACGCCAGGGGTTGCCAAATGCCCTCGACCAACTGTTCATATACGCCTCCAACGGCATAATCCGAGGCATCAGTTGTCAATGCCACGGGAGCCTCAGGCACGGGGTGCGTCAGCATGGTTGCACTCGCAAGGGCCTCCTTGGTATCCGAGAACGCCTTTGACATGTCGTCGGACCAGGCGATGGCATGCTTGGGAGTCTTGCCCTTGAGAGCCCCATACAGGGGGTGCATTAGGTGGGCAGCCTGAGGGATGAACCGATGGTAGAAATTCACCATCCCCAGGAACTCCTGCAAGGCCCTAACCGTGGTAGGGCGTGGGAGCCGCAGCACCGCTTCCACCTTTACTGGTAATGGGACCGCTCCAGCAGTAGTGATGTGGTGGCCAAGGAAGTCCATGGCAGGCAGACCAAACTGACACTTTGCTGGGTTGATGATTAATCCATGCTCTCTGAGGCGACTGAAGAGGAGTCGGAGGTGTGTTAGGTGTTCCGCCTTGGACGTGCTGGCTACCAGGATATCGTCTAGGTAGACGAACACGAAAGACAGGTTGCGCAGCATGGCGTCCATTAACCTCTGAAAGGTCTGAGCCGCATTTTTGAGGCCAAAAGGCATCCTCAAAAATTCAAAGAGCCCGAATGGGGTTATAACTGCCGTCTTGGGGATGTCCTGAGGGCTAACCGGCACCTGGTGGTATCCTCTCACCAGATCCACCTTTGAAAAAACAGACGCTCCAGCCAGGTGGGCTGAAAAATCTTGTATGTGTGGAACCGGGTAACGATCAGGTGTAGTGGCGTCATTAAGGCGCCGGTAGTCGCCACACGGACGCCAGCCGCCGTTGGCCTTTGGAACGAGATGGAGAGGCGAGGCCCAAGGACTGTCGGACCGACGAACGATGCCCAGTGCCTCCATGGAGGCAAACTCATTCCTAGCGATGGTGAGCTTGTGTGGGTCGAGACGACGAGTCCTAGCATGTACTGGCGGGCCCTCCGTGGAGATGTAATGCACGACTCCATGCTTAGTGGCCGCGGACGAGAAGGTGGGTGTTGTGATGTCCGAGAACTCCAACAGGAGGCGGGAGAAATCATCAGTGGGCGCGACGGCGCTGGACAGTGTCATTGTGGCCGTGTCACTGCGCTCACATGCTAAGGAGCCAAAAGTCTCAGCATTGACGAGCCGGCGATTCCCCACGTCTACCAAGAGACTGTTGGTGCAGAGAAAGTCAGCGCCTAGGAGGGGAGTAGACACCTTGGCCAACACAAAATCCCAGCTGAAACGCTGGTCAGCAAAACACAATGCCACGGTGTGTTTGCCAAATGTAGGGATCGCACTGCCATTGGCAGCTTCAAGGGCAGGGCCCCGTCTCGCTGAGTGAAAATCCTGAGTGGACGCCGGCAACACGCTCACCTGGGCACCCGTGTCACATAAAAAACGGCGGCCGGAGAGTGAGTCGGTGACGTACAGCAAGCCTACAGGATGGCCAACACTCACGGCTGCTAATGAGTGGCAGCCAGTGCGTTTCCCGATCCCCCGTAGTTACAAGGTGGCAAACACTTTTTAGCTTTGTTCCCAAACTTTGCGTGGTAAAAACACAACCCCGACGGCCTCACCCGGCGGGGCATAGCCGCGGCAGAGATAGAGAGTGGCTGGAACCCCTGCTCATCAACGGTGTAGGCTGATGCTGCCACACACCTCTTCCCAGCTGAGAAAAATACATCCGCTTCCCTAGCTAGCTGGCGAAAGTCAGTTTTGATGGAATTAGCCATAGGTAAACGCACATAGTCTGGCAGCTGTTGCAAGAAAAGCTCCTTAAATAGAAAACATGGCCCATGGTCACCCAGCAGAGCTAACATGTGATCCATCAGTTCAGAGGGCTTTGAGTCACCCAATCCAGGTAGAGAGAGAAGCTGGCGAGCACGGTCAGATTCAGACAGACCGAAAGCCTCCTTCAGGTGTGTTTTTATAGCCACATATTTGTCATGTGTAGGTGGGTGTTACGACCCCTGTGAGTCTAAGGGTAAAGGGCTGTAACATAACAGTTGGTTGACAGAAAAGATGGACCACGTTTGTAAACAACAATGATATTTATTGAAAGATGCAAAGGAAGCACATGTAGCTCAAGGGTGAGCCCAGGCCAAAACAACAAACAAACACCACTATACTCCAAATAAACCCAATCTAATCTATGGTAAAAGAAATTACATTACCTAAACTACTCTTACCTAACCAAAACAGGAGAAAACAATATCCAAAGGAAATGGCAGCTCACCCCATCTGTGCTTCCTGAGAAAGAGAGAAAAACACATTAATGATAAATAAAACAAAGGCAGAATATATACAAAAACAACAAACAAACTATAACTAACAATGCTCTCTCTGTGGCCATACACACACAAGGAAATTTCTACTAAGCACCAAAGGCCAATAAACGAAATGCAATATTGTCAAAGTTACAGGTTACAAAATCACACTAGGCCTAGCTTCATGCCAGAGAGAGAGAAAGACTGAAGTGAGAAGCCATGTTTTAACAGGTGTGGGGTGATCCATGATTGGGTGGTGTTGATTGAGTGTTGGAGTCTGGAAAACCATCCACCAATCGGTGCTGTGTTGCTATAATGTGAGGGCAGGCCTGGCAGGGACCAATGGTGGAGGGAACAATGGCTGGAGGGAGGAAACAAAAATGGAGAACACACACACATGGAGACACACACTGGGGAATATATACATTGGGATGTAACACCCCCATACATAAGACAAAAACATGTTTGACACTTAACACCAACTAAACATGTTTTTCTTTTTCTTTTTTAACAACGAGATAACATCTCTGAGATAACATGTTCTTCAAAACAAAGAGCTATGAAAAAAACTAGCAGTTGGTACAACAACCACTCGGGTCAACAATGACAGAACGAGTTGACGGCAAGAGAGACTGAGTCGACAGCAACATAAAACGAGTCCACAGCAACATAGACAGAGTAGACAGCAAAATAGAACAAGTCGACAGCACGAGAGATTTAACTCCGAGACAGAGCATCCGCCAACACATTCTCAGACCCCTTCTTATGCTTTATGCTGAGGTTATAATTTTGCACTATGAGCGCCCAACGCATGAGGCGCTGATTGTGGTTGTACATCCGCAACAGAAAAACCAATGGGTTGTGGTCGGTGTATACTACCACTGGTAATACGCTCGAACCGACATACACCTCAAAATGTTGCAACGCATACAACATAGCCAAAGTCTCCTTTTCAATAGTGGAACAGTTTAGTTGATGTTTGTTAAATTTTCGGGAGAAATAACAAACCGGGTGACTGACATCATCGTGATCTTCCTGTAATAACACCCCTCCAGCTCCCACCCCGCTGGCATCCACCTCCAGCTGGAACGGCAGGGAGAAATCTGGAGCAGAGAGAACAGGGGAACTGCATAAGAGAGCTTTGACACTATGTACCTGCAGGGACAACAATCTGATAAACAGTGCTCTAGTCTGGTACCTGATCTGGTAGCCCTATCTCCGATTGTGCATGCTCTGCCAGTCTAGTACCATGGGACCTCCATGTACGCATCAAAACTCCTTCATCCACAAAATAAGAATGCAACTCTCTCCTCTGTTCTGTTTCAAGAGAAGAGAAACATTTTGCAAGAGAAGGGTCAGCCTTCTGGGCAGTAATTAGCATTTCACGAGTAACGGGTAACTTCAATGCGTCGGAACTAGTTACAGTTGTCTGTGGGGGTACCTTACTATGAGTTGGTGGTTTGTCAGCGGTATCAGAAGTTGGAGCCAGCAACTCCTCCCTGACAAAGGCTGAAGCAAAAACAGAGTCAGACAAATTAATTTCATCACCTCTCTTTTTCAATTGAGCCCGAGTGACAACACTTGCAGAAAAAACTTCAGGGAAGTTCTGTGACAAGTCACCAGGCAGAGAATCTGTGTCTGGGTGATCCAACACTTCCAGCACAGCGTTCACCTGTCCTCCAGCTAAATCATTTCCCATGATAAAGGAAATGCCTTTAACTGGCAAGGAAGGTCTCACCCCTATTTTAAAGAAACCAGTGACCAAATCAGATTGTACATGAATACAGTGTAACGGGGCTGGCACGAAACCCATCTCAATACCTTGAACTAGGACACTAGAACCACAGGAAGATTTCTCAGACAGAGGTAGTACATCAGAGAGGATAAAGGATTGTGAGGCTCCAGTATCTCGTAAGATCTGAACTGTACACTGATCTTTTGGATCCCCTGTCAAGGAAACTAAACCCTTGGAAGTAACTGGCCTGAAACAAGGATCGAGAACATCCTGATCATTGTGCATCTGTTGATCGGAATCAGGTGCCATTTTAATCAGACCAACCCCTTTGGGTTGCCTAAAGTTCTGAGAGGACGGTTGCTGCTTACGTTTCAATGTTAAACAGTCAGAAATAACATGACCAGATTTATGACAGTAGTAACATGTCCGCTCCTCTTTTGAGCGTGGAGGTGACATTTTTGGTCGGGGGTGTGTGAATTCTGGATGGTTGGGGACAGAAGGTCTCTGAGAGAAATCATGGGGGAGAAACGAGTCACGCCTATCTACAAACACAGTTTTATGGGTTAGCGCAACTCATCAGCTAATACAGCAGCTTGCTGCAGAGTGGACACTTTCTGCTCACTCAGGTAAATTACAATACGCTCTGGCAAATTATTCTTAAACTCTTCTAATAGAATGAGTTCTCTGAGAGAGTTAAGATCTGAGGCCTTGCTTGCTGCACACCATTTATCAAAGAGAGTTCCCTTCTCTTTAGCAAACTCTACAAAGGTCTGGTTGACAGTTCTCTTGTGACTGCGAAACCTCTGCCTATAAGCTTCGGGCACAAGCTCATATGCACGAAGGATGGCAGCCTTCACAGTATCATACAGTAAACTATCTTCTAGGGAAAGTGTTGAACAAACCTCTTGGGCTTTACCAGTCAATTTGCATTGAAGCAACAAAGGCCAGACCTCTCTTGGCCAGCGCAATGAAGCAGCAATACGCTCAAACACATTAAAATAAGTATCAACTTCTGTCTCTCGGAACGGAGGCACCAAAGCAATGTGTTTACTTATATCAAAAGTGTGTGATGAATAAGCTGTGGAGGAGGACATACCCGGGCCTTGTGGAGGAGTCGGTGTAGCAGAGTTGGATCCACTCCTTTGGTCTCCCAGCTCCAACTCCCGCAGTCTGAGCTCTTTTTCCACCTCAAGCTCCAACCTACGGATGTTAACAGCCCTTTCATTTTCCGCCTCAAGCTCCATTTTACGAAGCCGATACTCCGCCTCACGTGCTTGTGCCTTCTCCTGAGCCTCCATCTGGAGACGTGCTATTCTA
Organism: Notolepis coatsorum; assembly: GCF_963971535.1. Classification (NCBI taxonomy): domain Eukaryota; kingdom Metazoa; phylum Chordata; class Actinopteri; order Aulopiformes; family Paralepididae; genus Notolepis; species Notolepis coatsorum. The sequence goes on along the minus strand of NC_140168.1, from coordinate 36,322,812 downwards.
ACCTTGACCTGGGCCCCTTCTCGAGACCCAGTTGACACAGGAGAGGCAAAGTGAAGATGTGGCAATGTGACTTTCACACCTGCCTTCTCAGCACTTTCACCATGAGCTTGCTCCTCAGAAGGCTGTGCTTCCGTAGGTTCACCAGGAGGACTTGCATGTTCATCAGAGACCACAGGTAAAACAAGCGTCCCCTGCTCCAACAGCTTATCTACCACAAGACATCTGATATCCTGCTTAAGATGCTTTTGTTGAACCGAGAGTTTAAAATGTGTGGCAATCTCCACTAAGTCTGCCTTGCGGCAGCTATCCAGCGCTTCCCAAGTAGGATTGCTCAAGAATTTCCCCTGATCAAAAGTGCTAACTGCCATTATTATTTCTTACACAAATGCCATTTTTACACAAATTAATTAATAACTATACAAGTGTAAACAAACACAGTTCACCAAATCCATCAACCAACAATTGAACACGGGTTACAAGATCCCGGATGAGCCCCCATTTATGTTACGACCCCTGTGAGTCTAAGGGTAAAGGGCTGTAACATAACAGTTGGTTGACAGAAAAGATGGACCACGTTTGTAAACAACAATGATATTTATTGAAAGATGCAAAGGAAGCACAAGGGTGAGCCCAGGCCAAAACAACAAACAAACACCACTATACTCCAAATAAACCCAATCTAATCTATGGTAAAAGAAATTACATTACCTAAACTACTCTTACCTAACCAAAACAGGAGAACACAATATCCAAAGGAAATGGCAGCTCACCCCATCTGTGCTTCCTGAGAAAGAGAGAAAAACACATTAATGATAAATAAAACAAAGGCAGAATATATACAAAAACAACAAACAAACTATAACTAACAATGCTCTCTCTGTGGCCATACACACACAAGGAAATGTCTACTAAGCACCAAAGGCCAATAAACGAAATGCAATATTGTCAAAGTTACAGGTTACAAAATCACACTAGGCCTAGCCTCATGCCAGAGAGAGAGAAAGACTGAAGTGAGAAGCCATGTTTTAACAGGTGTGGGGTGATCCATGATTGGGTGGTGTTGATTGAGTGTTGGAGTCTGGAAAACCATCCACCAATCGGTGCTGTGTTGCTATAATGTGAGGGCAGGCCTGGCAGGGACCAATGGTGGAGGGAACAATGGCTGGAGGGAGGAAACAAAAATGGAGAACACACACACATGGAGACACACACTGGGGAATATATACATTGGGATGTAACAGTGGGTTTTCCAGCAAACTCACCACTCTCGCCGCAGTTGAGTTCGTCAGGGCTGCTACCACATAGTAGTACTTTGTGGCGTCCGCGGTAAGTCCCTGAGAGCGAATTGGGCTTCAGCCTGTGCAAACCAAGCGTTGGCGCTCCGCTCCCAAAACTCCGGCAGCTTGAGTGAAACGGCGTTCAAAGTGCTGCGATCTGCTGCGTTCTGTTGTTCATCAGGCATGTTCAATGTAATCTCCGAAATACGTCCAGGATCACGTCAGGGTCGCCAATGTAGGAATGCAGGTAATAATAGTGAAAACGGAGTCGTGTTCCGATGCAATAATACTATTTTAATACGCACTCTACTGTCCCACCACAACACTGCCATTCATCTTTCATTCGTCTCACTTTAACTACGTCATCCCCCGCTAAGGATCACGGGAGATGTAGTAAACACCACCTAAGGCTAGGATGCCGTGAATTATGTCCCAGTAGCCACTACACATAGTAAACACCACCTAAGGCTAGGATGCCGTGAATTATGTCCCAGTAGCCACTACAAAACCATGTTTGGTAATTGACTGTACATTGGGTTGGGTTAGGACATTTACAGGGGCCAGTTTCGAATTGCAGTCTCCCGTAGGTGTTCTTTGAGAGTGGTTTTGAAAGTGGGTAGTGATTCACATTCCTTTAAAGCTTTGGGTAGGGCGTTCCACATTGATGTGGCATAATTGCGAAACGTGTTCCTGTTTGAGCCGAATCTGGGTTTAACATGATTTGTGGAGCTCCCTCTATGGTGTTGTGGTCGTGGTATTCACTGACCTTTGGGAAGTATTTTGACATGTACACATATGGGTACCTTGATCGTGTATAGTGTATCTTGTAGACAGGCCCATTGCAAGTTGCTGTACTCTGTCGTCTACTCTAAGCCGTTGTCACGTGGGCAGGGGCGAGGTGGGTTCTAGGAGTAAGGTCAAGCAGTAGTCTGACCAGTTTGTTTTGAGATGAATTGTGTAGCAGGGTCAAGTCAAGTCAAGTCAAGTCAAGAGTTTTAATTGTCACGGCATACAAGTATACAATGAAATGCGGGTGGTCTTGCCCGCAACGATGTGCAATACAGTGGTACAACATATAATAGAATCCAATAAAACAACAACATTGTGCAATAAACAGGTAACAGGTAACATGGTGTGACATCTCGGTATCTGTACATATTATTTACAGGGCATATAGGACATGCTAGGTAGCTTTGGTAGTGCAATACACTGTTCCTGTTATTCTAATTTAAAGTGGCCTTTCCTTTTGGCCATAAGTGTGCGACATGAGTGTGTGCCCGCTCATGTTAAAGTGTTAAGTGGCTGCTAGTGTGTGAGCGTGCACAGCGTGCGTGTCGTGTGTGTGTTCATGTGTGCTTGTGTGTGGATAGTTCAGTGTTCTGTGGCACTCAATGTTCATTGTTCAGGGCTCTGATGGGGGAAGAAGCTGAGCCTAAGCCGCTCTGTCCTAGTAGCTGGGGTTCGCAGGCGTCTGTCTGACCTCAGCAGCTGGAACAGGCTGTTATTGGGGTGGTGAGGGTCTTTCATTATCCTGCAGGCTCTGGATTTGCACCTCTTGTTGTAAAGAACCTGCAGGGGAGGTAGTGCAATACCCGTTAGCCTCTTTAGCTCCCCTGTTAGCTCTCCTGTTAGCCTCTTTAGCTCCCATGTTAGCTCCCCTGTTAGCCTCTTTAGCTCCCCTGTTAGCTCTCCTGTTAGCCTCTTTAGCTGTGGCTGTTAGCTCCCCTGTTAGCTCCCCTGTTAGCCTCTTTAGCTCCCATGTTAGCTCTCCTGTTAGCCTCTTTAGCTCCCCTGTTAGCTCTCCTGTTAGCCTCTTTAGCTCCCATGTTAGCTCCCCTGTTAGCCTCTTTAGCTCCCATGTTAGCTCCCCTGTTAGCCTCTTTAGCTCCCATGTTAGCTCCCATGTTAGCTCCCCTGTTAGCTCCCCTGTTAGCTCCCCTGTTAGCTCCCCTGTTAGCTCCCCTGTTAGCCTCTTTAGCTCCCCTGTTAGCTCCCCTGTTAGCCTCTTTAGCTCCCCTGTTAGCTCCCCTGTTAGCCTCTTTAGCTCCCATGTTAGCTCCCCTGTTAGCCTCTTTAGCTCCCATGTTAGCTCCCCTGTTAGCCTCTTTAGCTCACATGTTAGCTCCCATGTTAGCTCCCCTGTTAGCTCCCCTGTTAGCCTCTTTAGCTCCCCTGTTAGCTCCCCTGTTAGCCTCTTTAGCTCCCCTGTTAGCTCTCCTGTTAGCCTCTTTAGCTCCCATGTTAGCTCCCCTGTTAGCCTCTTTAGCTCCCCTGTTAGCTCCCCTGTTAGCCTCTTTAGCTCCCCTGTTAGCTCCCTTGTTAGCCTCTTTAGCTCCCATGTTAGCTCCCCTGTTAGCTCCCCTGTTAGCTCCCCTGTTAGCCTCTTTAGCTCCCCTGTTAGCTCTCCTGTTAGCCTCTTTAGCTGCGGCTGTTAGCTCCCCTGTTAGCTCCCCTGTTAGCCTCTTTAGCTCCCCTGTTAGCTCTCCTGTTAGCCTCTTTAGCTCCCATGTTAGCTCCCCTGTTAGCCTCTTTAGCTCCCCTGTTAGCTCTCCTGTTAGCCTCTTTAGCTGCGGCTGTTAGCTCCCCTGTTAGCTCCCCTGTTAGCCTCTTTAGCTCCCCTGTTAGCTCCCCTGTTAGCCTCTTTAGCTCCCCTGTTAGCTCTCCTGTTAGCCTCTTTAGCTCCCATGTTAGCTCCCCTGTTAGCCTCTTTAGCTCCCCTGTTAGCTCTCCTGTTAGCCTCTTTAGCTCCCCTGTTAGCTCCCCTGTTAGCCTCTTTAGCGCCCATGTTAGCTCCCCTGTTAGCTCCCCTGTTAGCTCCCCTGTTAGCCTCTTTAGCTCCCCTGTTAGCTCCCCTGTTAGCCTCTTTAGCTGCGGCTGTTAGCTCCCCTGTTAGCTCCCCTGTTAGCCTCTTTAGCTCCCCTGTTAGCTCCCCTGTTAGCCGAATCTGGGTTTAACATGATTTGTGGAGCTCCCTGTGTTGTGGTCGTGGTATTCACTGACCTTTGGGAAGTATTTTGACATGTACACCGTACCTTGGTTGTGTAGTGTAGTGTGCTGGTCCAGCTTTAACAAATTATCTCTGTATCTTTTCAATGTAAATAATAAATCAGTGTTATGTTAGCGTACTGAGCTGCGGTTAAAGGCCTTAACTACAGTGTTGTTATGTTAGCTACTGAGCTGCTGGTTAAAGGCCTTAACTACAGTGTTGTTATGTTAGCTACTGAGCTGCTGCAGGCCTTAACCACAGTATTATGTTAGCTATGAGCTGCTAACTATAGAGGCCATAACCACAGTATTACATATACTCTTGTTAGCTTTATGAGGCTACATCAACACGCTCCTATGAGTGCAGCATATGCAGCTTTATGAGGCTACATCAACATCCTATGAGTGCAGCTATAATATTAGCTTTATGAGGCTACATCAACATGCAGGCTCCTATGAGTGCAGCTATTTAAAGGCCTTAACCACAGTTGTTATGTTAGCTACTGAGCTGCTGGTTAAAGGCCTTAACTACAGTGTTGTTATGTTAGCTACTGAGCTGCTGCAGGCCTTAACCACAGTATTGTTAGCTATGAGCTGCTAACTATAGAGGCCATAACCACAGTATTACATATACTCTTGTTAGCTTTATGAGGCTACATCAACATGCAGGCTCTTATGAGTGCAGCTAATGTTAGCTTTATGAGGCTCTGCCCCCCCCTCCACTCCTCTAACACCCACCTCGCTCTGCCCCCCCCCCTCCACTCCTCTAACATTTTATTTATAAATTTTATTATTATTATTTTATTTGTTGCCATTAAAATAATAGGCAAGCATAGGGCTAAACCATTTTCATAAACAATAATATAATTTTTTGTTATTTGGTTATAATAAGGGCTTTTCTATGCATTTGTCTGATTGATTGATTGATTGAAAGCTTTATTGACAGACAGCAGAGTGGGTACAGTACAGCTGTATTCACTTGTTGCGGTGGTCTCAACGGAACAATTTTGATTGACAGTCGATTCTGCCAATCACACCGCTGTTGTGTGTGGGGGCGGCGTCGCTTGACTGAAACTTCGGCTCTGCCCCGGCAACCATTGCCGGGCAAGAGCCGGTTTATCTTTGGCGAGCCCGAGTCGGCTCTGCCCCGGCAACCATTGCCGGGCCAGAGCCGGTTTATCTTTGGCGAGCCCGAGTCGGCTCTGGCACGGCAACCATTGCCGGGCCAGAGCCGGTTTAGCTTTGGCGAGCCCGAGTCGGCTCTGCCCCGGCAACCAGAGCCGGGCCAGAGCCGGTTTATCTTTGGCGAGCCCGAGTCGGCTCTGCCCCGGCAACCATTACCGAGCCAGATCTGGCTCATCGTTGGCGTGCCGTGCCGGACATATGCCGAGTATGCCGACCGGTAGCCGGAATTGGGCCGAGTATGCTGGCCACCTGGGCTGCAGTTACCCAGGTGGGGTATCTCCCGGGCCTTTCTGTGTGGAGTTCATGTTCTCCCTGTGCTCGCAAGGGTTTCCCCTCCCGATAAGATAAACCCAATGGAAAAACATGCAGAACAGATAGCTAATGAATGAATGAGAATGTCAACAATCACGACGACACGTTGAAATCACTGACTGCGCTCAGAGAGGAGTGGTTAGGCAAAAAATAGTTCAGAGTATATTTGCTTATAAAACGTAATTGTCTAATTCAATTATTTTTTATTTCTCCACGTGGTGAATACACAGGTCACAACATGTTTACATTAACGTTTTGGAGTTGTATTTGGAGTGTATTTCGTGACTGTATACAGTGTAAGGGAACGTCAGGCTCCGGATCTCCCCCACTTCCAGTGATGAAGCTCCGGATATCCCCCACTTCCAGTGATGAAGCTAAGCTATGCTAACGGAGCGACTGTTCCCAAAGCTAAATGCACGCACAGAGACAAAAAAGGTATGTATCTTAAATAATAATAATAATAATAATTCATTTAATTTATATAGCGCTTCTCAGTAACCCGAAGTCGCTGACAGTAGTCGGGAGCAGGGGTACAAACAAAGAGACGAAAGCAAAGAAACAAAACAAAACAACAAAGAAACAAAAACAAAGGAACATGAGACCATGGGGGGAACGGGGGAGACAGCCTGATGGCACAAAAAAAAAAAAAAAAATCTTCTTGTCTAACTCCAGGGAAGATGTTGGAGTTTTCCTTTAAGCTTTAGCAGTCTGCTCAGAGATAGAGGAAATGCATACAGGTTACTGAGGTTAGTGTGATGCACCTCTGTGTTTTCCTCACGTGACCCACAATAGCCAATCAATCATTAGGAAACTGCCCTCTGCTGGCCGTGCTGTGTGTGTGCAGTCCCCGTCGAAACTCCGTTTCAGTGTAAATATAAACTGAAACCTAACTGATTTTGATGGTATTGATTTTCAATACCGTCGGTATTTCTAAATACCGTGGTATACCGTAATACCGTCATACCGCCCAAGCCTACTATGAACCCTCTATTTGAGCTGTAGGCTACTGTACCCATTCTGCAATCTGTTAATAAAGTTTTCAATCAATCAATCAAACAATCAATCACCATAGAGGTGGAACGTAACCTTAAAGGAGCACGCCAACGTCATGGGACATGTGCTTACCGTCTCTCCGAGTTTTAAGCTATAGGCTAGTGGTCCGTATCCGCTTCCATTCATTTCTGCTAAGCTAGGCTAGCTTGCAGCCGGGTAGCTTTCTACTGAGCACACATCGAGGAAATTGGTATCTATCTATCTATTTGATTCTGGAGAATATGGTAAGCACAATAATGTTGGCGGTAGTGAATTGTGCAAAGCCATTGTACACAGTCATTGCCGCGGCTATCAACCAGAGACGTTGCGACGTTGTAAGGCCGCACAACCTGCCGATTTAAAGTTCCAACGTCCCTGCTATCAGCCAATCAGATTGCACGATTTGAGCTATGCGTGTTATAACATAGTAATATTAACACGTTAAGAGCAAGTAATCATGTGAAGTAATCACACTAATAATTAATTAATTACTTGAGAGCAAGCAATGTGTAGCTCATTGCATCCTGAAGACAGCCTTCCCGATGTCTGACATTCGACTGACTTCCACAACATGATCACTGTGACGCCACAATGATGACTCCATGACTTCAAACGGTTACAAATGGAGCAGACAGGACGCGGGGAACGGAAGATAGTAGCATGTCACATTTTTAGATGGCCAGGGAAGGCCGAGGGCAAATTACAGCGTAGATTAATTATGTTGAAAACAGGACATGACTTAAATGTCCTCATCTCCGGCCTGTCTACAGCAAACAGATGACTTCATAAACAGACTGTGGAGGACAGGGTCCATGTGTGTATGTATGTGTATGTATGTGTGTCTGTGTGTGTGTGTGTGTGTGTGTGTGTGTGTGTGTGTGTGTGTGTGTGTGTGTGTGTGTGTGTGTGTGTGTGTGTGTGTGTGTGTGTGTGTGTGTGTGTGTGTGTGTGTGTGTGTGTGTGTGTGTGTGTGTGTGTGTGTGTGTCAGATTGCATGTGTTTGTGTTTCTTGTATGCCTGTGTGCATGTCTGTATGTATTTGTGTGTGTGTGTTTATGCGTGTGCGTGTATGCGTGTGCGTGTACGCTCCTGTGTTTATGTATGCATGTGTCTGTCTGTGTGAGAATGTGTTTGTGTCTCTTGTATGCCTGTGTACATGTGTGTGTATGTGTATGTGTGTGTGTGTGTGTGTGTGTGTGTGTGTGTGTGTGTGTGTGTGTGTGTGTGTGTGTGTGTGTGTGTGTGTGTGTGTGTGTGTATGTGTATGTGTATGTGTGTGTGTGTGTGTGTGTGTGTGTGTGTGTGTGTGTGTGTGTGTGTGTGTGTGTGTGTGTGTGTGTGTGTGTGTGTGTGTGTGTGTGTGTGTGTGTGTGTGTGTGTGTGTGTGTGTGTGTGTGTGTGTGTGTGTGTGTGTGTGCATGCTCCTCCACGTGTGCCCGTGTCCTCCTTCCCCAGGCTCCCTCCCTCTCTGCCAGTGCAGTGGTTCTGTCAGAGTATCGTCCGCACCCATCCTGCTGTGGAACTTTAATTATGCAGACCCCTCCGTCTATGTTACGGGTCAACGCCGACTCCTTCTACGCTACTCGGATTGGCGTGTTGCTCAGTCAGTCACTTCCTCAAGTGTTTGGAGGTGAATCTCGCCGGGGATTCGGCCCGGTGGTTTGAAACCTCCAGGGGATAATTAAGAAGATTTAATTTCTGGCTCAGATTCTGTTGAATCGAACTCACAGCCAGAGTTACGGGGGGGGGGGGGGGGGGGGGGGGTAATGGGTTACATGTAATGGGATTACAGCAATTTCATCAGGAAGAGAAACAGTAGCTGTGATGCATTATGGTTAATGGGGGCGGGGTGGGTAAGTTATAAGATTACCGATACTGTCGGATTACTCAAAACCATGTTTGAAAGGGAAAATAACTATTTCTTTTTTAAGATTTTAAAACAAAATCACAGTAGGGGAGAATGGGATACGATGAGCCAGTGGGTGGTAAATTCAACGGCCCCGACTGCGTGTGTTTTTTTCTACACATCAGATGCAATGGCTCTTGTGTCAATGCTAATTTAGCAAGGTTTGAAATGATACAAGTTTCAAGTTTCAAGTTTCTTTAATAGTTGTCATACAGAAGTACAGAATACTTTCATACAAAATGCTTCTTACTGTTACGCTCCAGAGACTGTGCTAGACAAGATAGTATCAAATAACATAGTATAGCATGTAATTTAGAAGAAGAAAATGAGGTCACAGTGTTCGGTATAGACATATGTACAATGTTCTGAGTTACCATATAATATACAATACTATGCAGTGTACTAATGTACAGTACTATCTAGTGCAAGGCAGAAATGGGATGAGGTACAATTTAGGTACAATTTACAGTAAGGTGTACGAGTTGTAGTGCAATCCTTCATCAATAAATATAAAGTGTGGGGAGTGGGTGCTACAGTGTGTTTGTTTAAAGTGGGTGTGTGCTATAAAGTGTGTGGAGTGGGTGCTACAGTGTGTTTGTTTAAGTGAGTGTGTGCGTGTGGATGTGTGTGCTATGTGCGTTTGGTGGTTGTTGTTGTGTAGTGTTCATTCATTGTTCGTTTAGCAGCCTGATGGCCTGGGGATAGAAGCTTCTTCTGAGTCTTTCTGTGCTCGCCTTGAGACTCCGGTATCGCTTGCCTGACCGCAGCAGTTCAAAGAGGCAGTTGTTCGGGTGACTGGAGTCTTTAATGATTCTCTTAGCCTTGCCCTTGCAACGCTTGTTGTAAATGTTCTGGAGGGTGGGGAGCCCCCCTCCAATTGTGCGTTCGGCTGAACGTGTCACTCTTTGTAGTCTGCTTCGGTCTTGTGCAGTGCTATTCCCAAACCAGGAGGTGATGTTGCCGGTCAAGATGCTCTCTATTGTACATGAGTAGAAGTTCTTAAGGATCTTCTGACTGACTTGGAACTTCCTTAGGCGCCTGAGGAAGTAGAGGCGTTGTCGTGCCTTCTTCACAACACTGTCAATGTGTGTGGTCCATGTCAAGTCCTCGGATATGTAGGCTCCGAGGTACTTGAAGCTGTTGACTCTCTCAACCGGTGCCCCGTCGATGCTGAGGGGGCTGTAGTCCTTGACCCCCGACCTCCTGAAGTCCACAATCATCTCCTTTGTTTTGCTGACGTTCAGGGAGAGGCTGTTTTCCTGGCACCATCCCGCCAGGACCTTGACCTCTTCCAGGTAGGCCCTCTCGTCGTTGGCAGAGATCAGGCCCACCACCACTGTGTCGTCAGCAAATTTGATGATTGTATTGCTACTCCGCTGAGCCACACAGTCGTGTGTGTACAGGGAGTAGAGGAGGGGACTCAGAACACAGCCCTGGGGGGCCCCTAGTTGCCTGCTCTCACCACCTGGGGTCTGCCAGTCAGGAAGTCCAAGACCCACTGGCAGAGGTCATAGTTCAAGCCCAGGTCCATGAGCTTGGCTATGAGTATGGAGGGGACTATGGTATTGAATGCCGAGCTGTAGTCGATGAATAGCATTCTCACATAGTTCCCCTGCCTCTTGTCCAGGTGTGATGCTGCTGTGTGCAGCACATGGGCTATGGTGTCCTCCGTGGACCTGTTGGGGCAATATGCAAATTGCAGGGGGTCCATGTTGATGGGGAGGGAGGAGCAGATGTAGCCCTTTACTAGCTTCTCAAAGCACTTCATGGCTATGGAGGTGAGAGCTACAGGGCGGTAGTCGTTGAGGCAAGCAGGCTTGGATTTTTTGGGGACAGGGATAATGTTACAGCATGCAGTAATGAACTAGCTAAAGGGATAAGAACACGAGAACTAATTAACTAAAAGTAAGTTCAACTTAGAATACAGAGATACCAAGAGGATCCTAAAGAATGTTAAAGAAAGCTTGCTGGCCACAGCTAGCAAACAGTAAAAAAGTAGACCTAATGAAAATGTAAAATATGTCAATGAGACTGTGTTGAAAAGAAAGTAGAATGTCTTGGTGAGGTGTATTGATAAAGGAATATATCATATTTAATTATGTACAGCTTTCTACTGGACAAAGTAAATTGGTCCGTTTACCCACATGTGGCTCAACTGACCCTTTGGCTAGGAAGGATCTCTTACCCCTTACCTGGGGCATGTTCTTTAATTTTTCATTAGTAGTGAACATGATGCAATAGGGGCAGGATTATGGTATTTTGCAGAGTAAAATATACTGTATAGGGGAGAGTGGGGTAAGATGAGTAAATTTTTACATAAAATTAAGGAAATATGAAGTAAAATAAAGTACACATAAGGGACATTTTGTGTGAAAACGTTCTCATATTACCCCACTCTCCCCTACAGTATACAGTAGGATACCCTGTAAACTACATTTGAAAGGTTGGACCCAAATAAATACAGATTCAGTGGTAGTGATTTAATGTAATTGTAGCAGCCGGTGTATACAGTGTGACCGTTTTTCAAATGCAAATGAAAATAAATGGTCTGTTTATCGTCCGATTCCATACTACATTTACTGCTGAAGTACTAGCGATCTCAAATAATCCAAAAAACGAATCGGAGTTAGATTTTCAGAGTAATCCGATCGATCGATAAAGATATAACAGGTTTTCTCATCACAACAGAACACAGGGAGGACACTCATCACACAGGGAGAACACTCATCACACAGAGAGAACACTCATCACACAGGGAGAACACTCATCACACAGAGAGAACACTCATCACACAGGGATAACACTCATCGCACAGAGAGAACACTCATCACACAGAGAGAACACTCATCACACAGAGATAACACTCATCACACAGAGAGAACACTCATCACACAGAGAGAACACTCATCACACAGAGAGAACATTCATCACACAGAGAGAACACTCATCACACAGAGAGAACACTCATCACACAGAGAGAACACTCATCACACAGGGAGAACACTCATCACACAGTGTTGACAGAATCCGGCTATAGGGCGACAATAATGTGGTCAAGAGGCATGGTTTCTATCTTTAGCCTTTAAGCGGCGTGGTTTATTCATTCACATGGTATGAGCAGCAGCACATGAGGTCTCCTCTCACTGAGAGGCTGGGGGGAAAGAGGTAGAGTAGGAGGAGACATCTCTATTTATACTCGCCACCTGGTGGTGTCTTGAGTGGCTCTGCCTAGAGCGCCCTCTAGTGGAAACAGTTATATATGCAGTTAGACAGTTACTAACAATCCTACATAGAACCTCTGACTTCAACACTCCCACTTAGGGTTGTATAAGCATACTGGATAACTTCTCCGAAAAACATTTTACAAAGGAAATAATATAATCCAAAACATCAATAGAGTATGGCAGTCAATATTTACACATTAAACATGACCTTTGCAAATCTCTTCAATTTCAATTTGAAACAGGTTTCCTCATAGTGTCTGCTACCCTGTCGTCCGTTTGGACAATAAATCAGTGTCATTCTTTCTTCTCTGATGACAGATCTGATGAGATGATATTTTCTATATCGACATGTTTACATCTATGTCGGCACACTGGGTTCCTAGCAATCACAATGATTCCCTGGTTGCCCTCATAAACAACAGTCTTCATATATACATAGTGTCCATAATTTTTTAATTATGTTAACAAAACGCCCCTCATCTTCAAAAACACAATATTCGTTATAGAGGATACATTCCTACTACATATTAAGCAATATATTCATAATCTTATCTCCATCACTTCGAGCAGTTGTTCTAGATAAACACATTTTGCATTGTCATAGCTAGAAACTCGGCTTCACAGGCTGATAGTATGTATTACTGTGGGCTTTAAGCTCTAAACCCTTGCTGCCCTTTCTGAAACACAGCTGTTCGTCTGCTGCACCTCTAGGATAACGAAAAACAGGTTGTCAAACAAATGAGGCTACCCACAACTGTTCTATACATCTCTTACTTCAGTCAAAACATCTCAGGATCTTTTCCACATAATTAAATCATTGAGAACATGTTAAGTCATCCACCTTTGTATTTAAACATGGGATCCATTTCTGTATTTAAACATGGTAAATCATCCACCTCTGTACTTAAACATGGAATTAAACATAGGATCCATTTCAGTATTTAAACATGGACTCTAATCAGGTATTTAAACCTGGATTCTACTTCTCCCGTAAACCTGGAGTATCATCCTCCTGCATTTAAGCAGTGTAGCCACCCTCCTTCAGTATTTAAACATGGAGTACCCTCCTTCAGCATTTAAGCAATTAGCTATGAACCATACTTTGTATTTGTCGTGGCCTTCAATACCCTCCTGGATTGAATACACCCATTTCCCTCCCACTGTCTGTCTGCCCTCTGGTAACTTGGCTGGAGCAAAGGTGTGGTTGTCCTCTAGGGACCTCATCTCTGCATCCCTTGCTCTCTCCCATTTACTTGATTCGGGGGACAATGTGACCTCTTTAAAGGTCGGGGGTACCCTGTAGCAGTAATCAACGGTGGTAAGTGTACTGTCACCCTCGTCACTCCCTTTTCGGGCATAATCTGTCAGATACTTTGGGGGTTTGTGTTCCCTTGAGGGATACCTCCCACTGCTTGGGGCACTTGACGTCACCCTAGGGTGCTCCTCGTCATCGCCCTCTGGGGGTGGCTGACTGTCTGCATGCACGACCGTGCTAAGTACACTGGGCTGATGTGTCTCTGTTTCTACACACCTTACTCTGGAGTCCAGCTCTGGCTTTGTCACGCTCTCACATGTTGTCTTTGTGACAAACTTGACTAGCATGTGTTTCTGCACTCTCCTTTACCGGGATGATAAACTAGGAAAGCGGGGCTTCCCTTGTCATGCCCTACAAAGAGTCCTTTTACACATCTGGACTCTGGCTTTCCCCTGTCCTGCAGGTACGCCTAACACACTGATCCAAATCTGTGCATTCTGGCTAGATTACACTTCTTTCCTGTCAGTGCTGTATACGGGTTGGTACCCGAGTGCTTATTAAAGCACCTGTTTCTGGTGTAAGCGGCTTCTTGCACCGCATAATGCCATAGGCTCTTAGGTAAGTTACTGTCTACTAGCTTACACCTAGCTATTTCGAAAAGGGTGCGCCATTCCCTCTCTGCCACTCTGTTCTGGTGTGGGGGATGTGGACGTGACGTCTCGTGTCCTATCTTGTACCTTCTCAACAGTGATTGGAACTCTCTGTTTGTGAACTCGGTTTCGTTGTCGGACCTCAAGCATCCTACGTTAGCATAAGGGGCTACGTCTGCCAGGAATTTCTCTGTGGCCTGGAGTGTGTCACTCTTTGCTTTGAGAAAGTAAACAAACACTGCTCCTGTGCACACATCTGTAAAAGACGGTACATATCTAAAGCCTCCTATGGACTCGTTGCTTACTGGACCGGCTAGATCCGTGTTAACTAATGCAAGTGGTACCTTTACTTTTTCTGTGGGATTTCTGTTTCTTGGTTGAGTAAACTTCCCCGTTTTGCACACTGCACAATTTTTGTCAGGTCTACGCTTTTCACCTTCAATGTGCATGCCACTGCTTGCAGTTTCAGTAAATCCTCGTAATTACAATGACCCATAATCTCGTGCCATGTCTGAATATCGTGACTGACCGTCACGCTACACATATCATTATTATCATTACACTTGTCGTTGTCATTACACTCCGTTTGCAGATCATATATTCTCTGGTACATCTTTATGTCAAACCGTGTACCGTCAGGTTCTACAAGAACATTTTTACCTTTATCGAAGAATACCTTGGCACCGCTTGCAGTAGCAGCTATTACAGAAAATAGTCCTTGTGGGAACGATGGTACGTAAAGAGCCTTATTTAACGTCACCGTACGCCGGAGCCCCCCACTGTCCGAGAGACATACCTGTGCGTCTCCTCTCTCTTGCACCAACCCGTAGGTGCGCTTCCCGTCTGCCAGCTCCATGCTGTGCCTCTCCGGGTGGAAAGTGTTGTCAAAGATCTTGAACCGACTCCTGTCGTTGATGACATGGGACGACGCACCTGTGTCCACGATCAGTGCCCTCCTCTGGGCCCGCTGCAGCTGTGCCGGCCTGGCGATGCACGCTGTCCGCGCCCCGAAAGCGAAGTCTTCTTGTCCCGTTATTCTCCAGGCGTCGTCTCGATCCGTCTCACGTCGACCGTCGCTGCCATCGTGTCCGCTGCCGCCATCTTGTCCACAGCCGCCATCTTGTCCGTAGTTGCCATCTTGTCCGTGGCCGCCGTCTCGTCCATGGCCGCCGTCTCGTCCATGGCTGTCATCTTGTCCATGCGTGTATGTCGCACCACCTCCAGCCCCTGACACAGTGAGGCTGGGCTCGCACCACCTCCAGCCCCTGACACAGTGGGTCTGGGCTCGCAGCAGATACATCAACCTGTCGGATCCAGCTCCGCAGAGACAAGACTGTGTGGTAATTGTGACCCGCGAGGTAAGAGAGGAACGACGGGGATGGTGCTAGGTTTCGGAAATTCTTCAGGTAGGATAGTTTGGGGGAGTTCATTTCAGCGTGCCGATGTTCGGTCTGTGTCTGTGTGTTGCGTCTGTGCTGCTGCGATTTCTATACGTAGGTATAAAAAGCCATTTGACTTTTCTATTCCCCCTTCATTGTACTTACTTTTACTCTCTTTTAATCTAATATCCTCACATTTTATGATCTTGCAACCTCTTTAAATATAGGCACACCTTCTTTTGATGTCGGCGAAGTACATTTAAATGCAACAGCTGAACCGTGCTACATATATATACCCTGTAAATTAAGCTTGATCGATTGCGCATGCACATATGGGTGGATAAATGTGTGTGTGTGTGTGTGTGTGTGTGTGTGTGTGTGTGTGTGCGCGCGCTCGTGCCCGTGCGTGCGTAGTTGGGTTCCGATGGTGATCTACATCTCCCGACAGCTTTGCGATGTGTGTCATTATTGTCCCATCCATCAGCCGTAGGGTCCTGCCATGTCGCGGGCTCCTCTCTCTCTCTCGCTCCCCCTGCTCGCACGCCCCGAGTCCAGGTGGAATAATGGAGGAGCAGGCCGGCGCACTCGCAGTCATTCAATTACCCCAGCCATGCTTCAGCAGGAATAACATGTACGCGAATGAGGGCGGCCACATGCACACACACACACGCACACACGCACACACACACACACACACACTCACACACACTCACACACAGGTGCAAAGTGTAGGACACAAGTCGAGGGGACGTCTCCCGCCCATTCGTTGTCATCCTTGTTTTACCCCCCTCTCTCTCTCTCTCTCTCTCTCTCTCTCTCTCTCTCTCTCTCTCTCTCTCTCTCTCTCTCTCTCTCTCTCTCTCTCTCTCTCATCTCTCTCTCTCTCTCTCTCTCTCTCTCTCCCCCTTCTCTCTCTTTATTGTTGTAATGGAATTCTGTGAATGGGGCCATTTGGAGCTGAACAAGCTTCAGGATGAATTACACAGTGTGGGCACCACAAGTCAAGGTAGCAGTGTAATGGATCCCCCCCCCCCCCTTTTTCCTGTCCTGCTGGTACCATGTTATGTATCATTGCCAAACCGGCGTAGAATGTCCTGCAAGAGGTGACTGAGGTGAAGGGAGCAGAGGTTAGAGGTTAGTAACAAAATTTATTATAAATAAATAAATAAATAAAATAAAAAATAAATAAAAAAGTGCTATTGTTTCGGAGGCTAATAAACTCCATGTTTCTGTTGGGGAAGAGAGGAAAGATAACTTTGTCCTTGGCTCGCTCATAACCTCATCAGAATCGCTCAATGAATCACCTGGCGCCATAACTCATGGCAGGGAGCGCCGTGATACAGTTATGAAATACCCTTGGAGAAGAGCAGGGGGGGGGGGGTTGGGGAGTCGTATCTTGGGGAGAATTGAGTGAAAAATTACACACACACACAGAAACACGCATGTACACGGAAGCAAGCACATAATCATTTTGCACATAGGTGCTATAAATCAATAAGCTACACACACATCTTCCACCCACACATACACACACATGGACACGCACACACACACCAATTTAACAATGGGTATAATTTTGTGTCGCCATATTTTTTTTTTAGTAAAGGAAAGGCATGTACTACTGTAATAACTAAAATGACTAATCCTCTCTTCTGCATGAGATGAGATTTGGCAAGCAATGCTACATTGTTGTTTTGGTTGTATTGCTTTGTATGTGAGACACAAGAGAGTAGGGGTGTAACTGTACGTATGTATTCGTACCCAACCGTTTCAGTATGGGACCCTGTGTACTGAACGAATGCAATGTTACTTTAACCACTAACGGAACGCACATGCAGAACTTTTTTCTTGAGAGGGGCTGTCTCTCGGAGCGAGATCAAATGAATGAAAGTTTACAGTATATAGAACGGACATTCATACACAACAAAGTGTCTCCAGACAAGGTGTGATAATCATGAAGATATATTTTCCTTGGCATGAAACAGTGGGGTACTGCAGGGGGTACGCGAGGAAAATTCGAAAGGTGTGAAAGTCTATCAGTCGTGAATAATTCACAAATGAATATACCAATATTAAATTAAAATCCATATTTTAAAGTTCAATAATCACCTTTCTGAAACATTGACGTGAACAATGTGGTTTCCAATAGCAGTGAGCGCAATCACGTTATCAGTCGGCTAACGTTACGTCGATTGTAACCAAAAGATAGTAACGTCCCGCCAGTCTGTAATTTGACGTCATTCACTTTGAAGCGTGGAATGAGTTTTCGAATTAACGTTAGCAAGCAAAGAAAATGACAAGGCGTGTGGTTTTCTCAAGAAAGCAGAGCTGTGGAAAAGGTCATGTGCAGAGGGGTATCTCGCTTGCTTTCCTGGGGTAGATGCTTTTCTCTCCAATGAGGATGTGGAGAGAGCTCCAGTGAAGTCAATAATAGAGGGACATTGGGCCAACTTGACTTCTGATTTTAATTCCTACTTCCCTGACATTGAGAAGAGGTCTCTGAACAGATGGACTGGGTGAGAAATCCATGTATCTTGTCTGAAAGCAACAGAAGCAAGCTTCATGCCAGTCTGCAAGAACATCTCTTGGATGTTTCATGTGACCGTGGTCTACAGATGAAGATTGAGGGATGTATGCGTTTCTCTACGCATATGAGTGCATGCCTGCCTACCAACTGTTCGCCTGTTTTACTGCAACACTACTATCACCGACATCTAAGAAGGGAGATCCCCCCTTGAATGGCCCTTCTAACGCTTCTCTCCTCCACATTGCCTGTGGTGCATTTTTTCCTATTGCTAGGTTTTAGTGAGTTTTTCCTTACCTTCTGGGAGTGTTGCATTTTATTTTGCATTTATTTAAATTTTTTGGACTTGATGGTGTTCTTGTTTTGTTCTTGACTTATTGTGATGTTTCTTCTTGACTTGTTTAAAGAAGACGTGTCCGGCCCATGGGGACATTAACGTGTGTTGTCGGGCCTTACAAATACATTTTTTTTTTTTTTTTTTTTTTTTATTACAAATACATTTGATTTGATTTTATTTGATTATGTACTCTCACACAGTTGTCTGTGTGTGTGAAGAGGGAACAGCCAGAGCTAGGAAACAAGGCCTTGGAACAGGTACTCCCCTTTGGATCCACCTATCTGTGTGAAACATCCTTTTCTGCAATGACACAGATAAAAACAAAGCAAAGAAACAGACTATGCCTGGAAAAGAGCTTAATCACTGCAGTTGCCTCCCTGCCACCCAGAATGACGGAAATCATGAGTGAAGCACAAGCTCACGTGTCTCACTAACTTGTAAGTACATTTACATTTTGTCGAAGTAAATCTATAGTTTTGGGTTGGTCAAAGGGGTACTTGGTTGAACAAATATCTAAGAGGGGGTACAGTAGCCAAAAAAGTTTGAGAACCACTGCCCTAGGCCATCCTGCCAAAAGTAAATAGTGTCATATTGCCGCACGCACGCACGCATGCACGCACGCACGCACGCACGCACGCACGCACGCACGCACGCACGCACGCACGCACGCACGCACGCACACACACACACACACACACACACACACACACACACACACACACACACACACACACACACACACACACACACACACACACACGCACGCACGCACGCACGCACGCACGCACGCACGCACGCACGCACACACACACACACACAAACAGTGCAGTACATTTCTCCTGTGTAGACTTTTCTGGCTTAACTTGTTCAGACAAAACTCAGCCGGGGCTGAGCTGCTAGTTGTACTACAGATTTTTTTTTGCGGCAAACAGACTTATACATTCAGAATTAACAGGATTAGCTTTTCTCTAAGAGGCTTGTCAGGTAAACCTGTCTGTCTGGAGACACGAGCTGGCGGTGAGCTGCTCCTCCTTCTCGCTCACTTTGAAGAGTCTCCAAACAACCTGCCTTCATCACGACTGATGCATATCTGAGGCTCTACAGCCTGAGTCGCTTTATACCCCCAACAACACACATTGATATTCAGCCGGCGTAGATATAGATGCAGACATACACATGGACAAACGTACACACACTGGGCTAAGGCACCTGCTATGGTATCAGGTTTTGGAAATGCAAACGAGTGAAAACTCTTCAAGTTCAAGTTCAAGTTTCTTTATTAGTTGTCATACAGAAGTACAGAATACTTTTATACAAAATGCTTCTTTCTGTTTCGCTCCAGAGACTGTGCTAGGCAAAAATAAATAATAAAATAAGTATAGCAAGTATAAAATAGAAGTCAAGTACGTAGACAAAAATGTTCAGTATTTACATATATACAATGTTCTATGTAGAGTAGAAGTAACTGAGTTACCATACAATATACTATTGTAGCAGGGTGGATTATCCCTGCTTCGTGGGAACGGGTGTGTACCGTCACTGGGTAGCAGGACACAGTAGAGCTCCGTCTGACTGCACCCTCGTCTTTGGGCCTGGAGCGTCAAACTGGAGGCCGGCAGTGAGAGTGGATGGGGCCCGGGATTTACCAACCTGGTCTGGTACCCTGGTCTTCCTCGCCTCTCCGGGGCGGTCAGCAGTACTCCCCAACTTGCTCTCACTTCCCCCAATACCTCCGTAACTCTCCCACACCTAGTTACTGATAGATGAATAAATAGATTCGTTCCCCCCGCAAGCAGTACCCTCCCTTGATGACCACTAGAAACCTTAATGACTGGAAGGGGAAAGTTGGATAGGAAGGGGTTAATTGTATTAACGTTACCCACACCAAAAGAGTTAGTCATAGGCTCAGGAATCGACACGCACACAGAACCCCATCTAATTCTTTATATTAATTGTACTGTTCAGTTACAAATATTTAATAGGAATGGGTCAAATAGAATGAAGTCCTACTATTACTCAATTTGTACAATAAACACTATGCAACAACCATCAAATGCACACAGCACACACACCCACACGCACACACTCACTTAAACCACACAAACACACTTTATATTTATTGATAAAGGATTTGCACTACAACTCGTACACCCACTGTAAATTGTACCTAAATTGCACCTCATCCCATTTCTGCCGTGCACTATATAGTATTGTATTAGTACACTGCACAGTATTGTATATTATATGGTAACTCAGTTACGTCTATTCTGCATCGAACATTGTACATATGTCTATACTGAACACTGTGACCTAATTTTTTTTTTACTTCTAATTTACATGCTATACTATGTTATTTTATTTCATACTTATCTTGTCTTGCACAGTCTCTGGAGCGTAACAGTAAGAAGCATTTTGTATAAAAGTATTCTGTACTTCTGTATGACAACTATTAAAGAAACTTGAACTTGTAACTCAATACCTTATAGACACTTATATTATACACCCACCTCTGGGTTAGTACCAGGGATAATATACTTCTATACTTATCACACTCAAAGAAAATGAGAAGGTGGGCCCACTTTACCAAAACAAAAGTCCTATACTAATGCCGGCATCTAATGTTTATGGGGTACCCCTATGACCTGTAGTTAGCAATGTTAGCTTCACCCGTAGGCCGCATCACACTGTGTACTGTGCAATAAGATCCTGAGCATCGAAGCTCTATTGTACTCAACCAAGATGGCGGCCTCGCCGCGCCACCCCTGTCCGGGTAGCAAGATGGCGTCGAACGTTCTCGTCACGGGCGCCAGCCAGCGGGGCTGGAGCAGTAGCGGGCTGAGAGCGCGTGCTGGGTGATGGCGACCTCTGCTGGTCGGGACAAACTCCCGTGCTGGGCTGAAGACAGCCGGTGCAGAGCAGATGTCGGACGCCGGCGAAGACTGGTTGTTGACGGCCGACGCTGGGTCGACGCGCGACAATACTCTAGCCCGACCTTAACTGAAGCTACTCTGTGGGTCCCAGACAGCCCTCCTGCTATTCGGTTATACTGTTGCGCAACGTGGCTGGCTACACCACCGGTCTCTTCAGCGCCTCGCGCCCGGTGTATACTGGAGTCAATATAGCCGTTAGCAGCAAGCTAATATACCGCACACACTGCTACTATAACACGTTATCTATGGACGTTAGTCCTTGGGTTTGGTTTCTCTTACTCACGCACTATCACGGATACTTCTAGGATGCCTGTTGCTTCTTCCCAATCCAACAGTGCAAAAATGCTTCCGCATTCATCACCGCAGGTACCGTAGTGCCGTGCGGTAATGCGCCTTTAATTTTCCTTCGCCCAGCGCCCAGGTGCGTGCACCGGCGGCGGCGTGCTCGCTCAGGTGCGTGCGTGCGCCGGCGTGCTCGCGAGGTGCCCGCGCATGCGCATGAGATCCCGCCTTGGTTCGACACGAGCGGAGCTCAATATATATAAGTCACCGCCCCTTATTCAGTATCCAGAAATAGCTCAATTGGCAAGACTGCATGGCTGTGGATCCTACGGCTCGTTGCTGGCGAGTTCGATTCCCTTCAATTTTTTTTTTTTTTTTTTTTTAACGTGCATTCGGCATTCTTTCGCCGTTTCATTTCGCCGGTTAAGTTTAGGCATTGTTTCGGAGTTGGTTAAGGTTAGGCATTGTTTCGGAGTTGCTTAAGGTTAGAAGGGTTAAGTTTAGGCGCTGTTAAGGAGCTGGTTAAGGTTAGAGTTTGACTTAGATAATGGCAATATTTTTTAACGTGCGTTCATTTCGCCGGTTAAGTTTAGGCATTGTTTCGGAGTTGGTTAAGGTTAGGCATTGTTTCGGAGTTGCTTAAGGTTAGAAGGGTTAAGTTTAGGCGCTGTTAAGGAGCTGGTTAAGGTTAGAGTTTGACTTAGAGAATGGCAATAGACAGCCAGCCGAGGTTTCAAGTGATTCGTTGCAATGTACGCGGAAATGCCATAGCATTTGTCTAAGCAGGCCTGAAAAGAAAGGCGCTTTACCGTAGTGGCGTGCGGTGACGAATGCTTCCGCATTTTTGCACTGTTGGATTGGGAAGAAGCAACACGCTTCTAGGATAACCAGTCATATACTCAAGTTCAATACGTTCACCCGTGTGGTCCACAACAGGGGCTCTGTCCAGACACGACCGAACAGGTCCAAGTCCAATGTCGAAGAGGCTGCTCCTCCTCACTTCCGTTCCCGTTGACTTGCTTCCTTCTCTGTCTCTCTCTCGTGCGCTCCGCCTGCCACCGCCGCCCCCTGCTGGACCACCAACTAGCCCCACAGGAAGCACTGAGTGGATAGAATATGCTTCATTTTACTGTTTATAATCCATATTCCAGCCGGTGAAAGAAGGGGAAGCCCGCGTCATTGTTCGAGGGAATATCAATGGAAACTAGTTAATATGACTTTGTGCACAAAGTGGAGATAAAAGGCAAGTCAGCACTTCTGAATAATAGGCACATATTCAGGGTGCTACACTATACAGTGCAAAGCAGAAGTGGGATGAGGTACAATTTAGCTACAATATAATTTACAGTAAGGTGTAATGAGGTATGGGTTGTAGTGCAAATTCTTTACCGATAAATATAAAGTGTGCTTAGCTGTACTAAAGTGATTAAAGTGGGTGCTGCAGTGAGTTGTATGTTTAAAGTGAGTGTGTGCGTGTGGATGTGTGTGCTGTGAGTGCATTCGATGGTTGTTATATAGTGTTATTGTTCGTTGAGCATCCTGATGGCCTGGGATAGAAGCTTCTTCTGAGTCTTTCTGTGCTTGCCATGAGACTCCTGTATCGCTTGCCTGACCGCAGCAGTTCAAAGAGGCAGTTTTTTGGGTGGCTCGAGTCTTTGATAATTCTCTTAGCCTTGCCCATGCACCGCTTGTTGTAAATGCCCTGGAGAGTGGGAAGCCCCCCTCCAATTGTGCGTTCGGCTGAGCGGGCCACTCTCTGTAGTCTGCTACGGGCGTGCGTGCGTGCGTGCGTGCGTGCGTGCATGCGTGTGTGTGTTAGGGTTGCACGGTATACCGGTATTAGTATAGTACCGCGGTACTAGAGTGTTCAAAACGCTACTATAGGCCTACTGCATTTAAAAAAAATAACTGTATTTAAAAAAAATATTATTTATTAATTTATGCCTGCGGAATGTCTTCCTATTGGAGCACAGCGCTGCTGTCAGTGGTGACGTTGCTAGTTGTGTGTGTGACGTTAGCGGAATCAACCTTCTGGAATGAAGAAACACAACAGAGAAAACGAGGCAGAGAGAGCTCTGATGGAGAGAGATTGATCACCATTCCGGTTTTAAGAGAAGAGATGGCAGCCACAGCAGCTTCAGAAAACCTGCAACTAGTTGTGTGTGTGCGCACACATCTGTGTCTATATTAACACTTTGGTTGCCACTTGTTAACGTGGTAAAACCCTATTGAATGCCACCACCAACTTCAATGATAGCGTTCTGAACGCATAATCTCTGTTTTAAATTATGTGTCTAATCTGCCCGTCGTTTATCAATGACTTGTTTGCAGTAAACATTGTCGAGACGGATTGTTTTTTAATCGGTTCATTTCCGTTTTATAGAATTTTGAAAAGCCGTAGTTTTTCAGGAATATATATAGATTCAGTGATAAACGCCCTTTTCTGGCATACACAAACATTTTTAAAAATGTTCGGCCTATTTATGAATCGTTTTCAAATAAACGCTAGATTATCGATAGTATATGTGTACTTATGCACGCTATAGAAGCGATCTGAAAAATATATTCTCTCATTTCCTGATCAACGCACACACACATACACACACACACACACACACATGGGGCACACGCTGATTATAGGTCAAAACAGATCCGATTATCCCATGACTGGTAAAATAAATTGGTTACCTCAGATCAGATGTTATCCAAAAAGATTATTCCAATTCCTGATTGCCATTCCAAATATTGATCGCATTTATTGATTCAGCGTTGGGTACTGTAAATGATGTATTCCACACGTTTTCCGGCTCGGCGAATCACTTGGGTCTCTTCAGATGCCTCGCCGGAGAAGTAACATGAGGAGGCTGCCCACCCCCAGAATGGGGTGCAGTTACACAGGGAGAGATGGTAGGGGGCGGTATTTTCCCAATTGAGCTCAGAGAGAGTCTGCAACACTAGCGTGAGGCTCGATTGATGAAATATGAATTCAAATCGCTAATAAAAAGAAATACGACAAACAAACGCTATATGTCGTTGGTGGCACTCAACTGGTGGCATGTGTAGTATAATCCTATAGAATCCTAACAATATTGTACAGTACAAGGAGGTCGCTAAACTGGAGGAGGAAAGAAGGGTCATATGTGATAGAATTTGGTCTCCTCCTCTGACTTAGTCAGATGAGAAATAAACGTGTATAGCCAGACAACCAGAACTCTATTTCAACTCAACTGATTTATTTGTCACAGGGCCAAGAGTGAATAAAAGGTTGCTTTTCACATACAAGGATTATCAGAATACATTAACATGTCTGTTTTGTACAAAGAATCAACAAGGTTTGCATCTCAAAACCCCAACATACATACAACAGTCATTGTCAACATCAAATGAACATAGAGAATTTACTGTAAACATTATACATGAGTAAATCTGGTTTACAGATCAGGGATCTGTACATTACTCTAATCTAAACAACAATTGGTGTTTCTCATGATTTACTCACATAAAATGCAATCAGCTCACAGTAGTCTCTGGGTGGGAAGCGGTGGAGTCGCAGACCTGGGGTGGGTCTGGGCTCCTGAACTAACACTATGTTCGCTCTTATATACTATAACTTCCCTCCAATCATAACATTCTAGAAGTACATTTTGGTCCAATCATGTGGTCTTCTGTGGGCGGTCTTCTGTGGGGGCTGGCTGCCCCCACCTCTGGGCTGTGGCGACGTGATGGGACAGAGAGGGAGGGGGCCTGTCTGTGGCCCCCGTCGGTGTGGTCTTTTGCTGAGTACAGAGGGGTTCTGCTGGTGGCCTCCGTCGGTGTGGTTGCTGTGTGAGTCTTCTTTCAGTAAACAGAGGGGGGTTCTTGATGGCCCCCCCTCGGTGTGGCTGCCCAAATCTCCTCTAAATGAATATATAACTTTAACATTCCTTCTATATGGTTACAGATGTCTAATATCATCCAAGTACAGTCAGTGCTTTCTCAGACTGATACCAGACATCCTATGAAACCACACAACCTTTATTCACCAGACTGACACTCTGTCTATCTGTGATAGATATACCAGGATTCCATAACAAGAGTGTAATAACACTTGTTCCTCTGCTATTTAAAGTGAGCCACTGTTTACTGTGGGGTGTGACTTCCCCTGCGGCCTTTTATGACCGGCCACTGTTGTTCTCTACTCCAGTCTTACCCCTGAGCGGGGGTTTGTTTGGAATGCACTTTTGG
This sequence comes from Notolepis coatsorum, assembly GCF_963971535.1. Taxonomy (NCBI): domain Eukaryota; kingdom Metazoa; phylum Chordata; class Actinopteri; order Aulopiformes; family Paralepididae; genus Notolepis; species Notolepis coatsorum. The sequence goes on along the minus strand of NC_140168.1, from coordinate 36,297,310 downwards.
CTAAGCCCTGTTTTTACATTATGGATTAATTTCTTTTATTCACACATATTAGTTATGGAATTCAAGGTCAATATTACCACACATGAACTAACGACAAATCGCGTCCGTGGCACTCAAAGTGTTAATGCACACAGGGATGTGCACGTCCATCTGTCTGTGTCTGTTTGTGTCTATATCTATGGTCACTGAATGCAGAGAGAGAGAGAGAGAGAGAGAGATGGTTTTAATATCCCTCCATTGCATAAACAATGGAACAATAGCAGTTGATCAAAGAAAAATATACACCTTCCTCCTCTCTCTTCACTCAGCCTAATACCTCTGACAAATGCTACCCCTGCTCCACTCTGACAAAGCTGAAAATTGCTCTGTGAGCCCATACTGTATGCACACCAACACCAGGAGTGGTATCTTTGTCTTGCCGTAGGACAAGTCTACTTTTAGCAACAACTAAAAAAGAAAACTTAAACCACATCCCGACCTTGTCCCGAATGCAACATTTGTCTCCAAACCAAAGGTTGGTTTATGTCTTCCTTTATGTCACTCTTTAATGACGCCCCAAAAAAGAATGTGGTGATGGCAAAGTCCTCCCGGCAATAAACAAGGAACCGAATAAAAGTCAATGAGCCTCGCACTCTGTGAGGTTTCCATTTCAGAGGCATTCTGGTATCTTCATCTGACCAGCGGCCGCTGTTGCTCTGAGATACAGCAGGGGATCCAACCAGGGCCCCCAGTGGCCCCTAAAGGGCTTATTGGAGTTCAGTCTCAATGGATGCGGCTTAATTAACAGCGGAGCCACATTATCGCTGCCACGCTCGATTTGAGAGTCTCCCGGCCTCTCGAAGCCATCTGACGTTATTCCTTTCATGAAACGTTGCACAGACTGGCAAACTCCATAGTTCCCTCAGTTCCCTTTTCCTTCTGCTGAAACTCTACATAGATCCCAGGCCCATGTATCTATTCTCTGAATAAAGTGTACTCATTCTCTACGGGGTGTAGCGGTGTAGTCTCAGGCTTCCTCTCACTCATGACTATTCTCTGCCTTGTTAAGAAAACACAGACGCGTGCTCCCTTGTCACTAAAACCCCTTTGAACATGTTATGTTTAATGTGATGAACAGCATTTGGATTAGGCTATCTATCTCGTGACTTTGCATACTGTACAATAAGTTATTGTGATATATCGATATCAGAAAATTACTAGATGATTATGGTGATATGAAGTCCTATTTGCGATAAATAAGACATCTTAAAAGCAGATTTTGGTAACTGGTTTCAGGCAGTAGTATTGGTAGGCTACAGTTTTTAAGTGATACAATTTATTTCATAACAATTTACTCAACAGCAGACCGAACCTTTTATGTAACCTTTTATGACCGAACCTTTTGTGCCGCCATCTTGCTGGTCCCAGCATATAAACAGAAATCACGTGACGCCGTCGTGTCACGTGAGGTAAAAAAGATGGGACGACCAATCAGAGGCCACGCTTCAGGACGCACTAGACGCTGCCGACTGGGGAATGTTCAGGAGGAGTAACAGTGACGTCAGCGATTACACAGACACTGTGGTGTCATTCATAACAACACTGGCTGATAGTATCGTCCCCACAAAGAAGGCGAGAGTGTTCCCAAACCAGAAACCATGGGTGGACAGTACCATCAGAGCAGCCCTGAACTGTCGCACCACTGCTTATAACCGGGGCAGAAAGTCAGGAAACATGGAAGAGTACAAGACAACAGTCTACACTCTGCGCAAGGCTGTCAAACTTGCTAAGAGGACGTATGCCACACGATGGAGGCACAAATGGCACAGAATGACACAAGAGGCTTATGGCAGGGACTGAGGGCTATAACTGACAACAAAGTCAGCGCCCCCTCAATGGGGAGCGACGACGCCTCCCTTGCGGACCAGCTCAACACCTTCTACGCGCGGTATGGTGCAAACAGTGGCACTGCTAGCCCTACGGCTAGTGACGTCACTGGTGCGCCGGCTGGTGTGGAGGGGGGGGGGGGCATCCGCGGGGGGGCGGGGACGCTATCTCATTGACAGTACACAGTGTGAGAAGAGCATTTATGCAGGTGAACACCAGGAAGGCTGCTGGCCCAGATGGTATAACAGGACGCATACTTAAGTCTTGTGCCAACCAGCTTGCCCCGATATTTAATCAATCCCTGGCGGAGTCAGTGGTCCCTGCCTGCTTCAAGATGTCTACCATCATCCCTGTACCGAAGAAACCCTCCCCAACATGTCCAAATGACTACAGACCGGTGCAGTGGCGGACTGGGACACAAATTCAGCCCGGGACATTCAGACGCACCAGCCCACACACCGGCCCACGCACCGGCCCACGCACCGGCCCCGAAACCGGCCCACACAACGGCCGTTATGAAACACTTGTCCAGTATTAAACAACCCAAGGCTGTGGCTAAGGAGTCAACATCAGGGAGACCAAATCTACACCCCGCCCCTAGATGTCCACTCGTGCACAGTGCACACACACACACACACACACACACACACACACACACACACACACACACACACACACACACACACACACACCGTTACTTTCTGTCATTGGCATATGTGTTTTTTTTTACTAACATCTTAGTGCCTCATTAGCCTAGGGATTAAGGATACATGAAGTATTAACTACACCATAATAATATTGAGGTTTTGATCCATAGAAAGGTCTGTGCTACACAATTTCAGTTAGATTGGATTTATGGTGCTTTAATTTGGCACTCATGACATTAGTTGCTTGCCGTTTAATCAACATCGAAAGACCTCCCAGACACCCATTCCAAGAGCCTTCTCTCTCTCTCTCTCTCTCTCTCTCTCTCTCTCTCTCTCTCTCTCTCTCTCTCTCTCTCTCTCTCTCTCTCTCTCTCTCTCTCTCTCTCTCTCTCTCTCTCTCTCTCTCTCTCTCTCTCTCTCTCTCTCTCTCTCTCTCTCTCTCTCTCTCTCTCTCTCTGTGTATGTGTCGCTCTGTGTGTGTGTGTGTCTCTCTCTCTCTCTGTGTCTCTCCCTCTATCTGTGTGTCTCTCTCTGTGTCTCTCTCTGTCTCTCTCTCTCTCTGTGTGTCTTTCTGTCTGTCTGTCTGTCTGTCTGTCTGTCTGTCTGTCTGTCTGTCTGTCTGTCTGTCTGTCTGTCTGTCTGTCTGTCTGTCTGTCTGTCTGTCTGTCTGTCTGTCTGTCTGTCTGTCTGTCTGTCTGTCTGTCTGTCTGTCTGTCTGTCTGTCTGTCTGTCTGTCTGTCTGTCTGTCTGTCTTTCGCTCTCTCTGTCTCTCCCCCAATTAAACTGTCCTATACTCTACATCACCAGCATGTTTCGCAGCAAGTCACTTGTTCCTGCAACCCTGTCAATCACTCCATCAGTGTCCAGAGCCGTCAGGATCTCCTTCTCTGTGCACATGAGCATGAACGCCTCCAGATGCTCCTGGGTCAGAGTGGTCCTCAGTCGAGTCTTCACAAATTTCAGGGTGGAGAAGGTCCTCTCACAGGCAACTTGACTGAATGACAGTGTTAGGAGGAACTTGTAGCCCAATCCAATTACATGATAGGCATCAGTCAGCAAGTTGTACTTTGACAGTACATGATGCACACAAACAGGACAGTTTTTACATGAGTTGCAACTCTTGTTCTCCAGCTCCAGGTCTTCTTCTCCTCCTCCTCCATCCTCCCCTCCGGTTGTCCTGACATTGTATGCATCCAAATGAGGCATCTTAAGTCTTTCCCAATGGTTGGCCAGGCTTGAGAGCTCAGCCTGCAGTCTTCCAGCAGTGGCTCTTTCATCAAACCTCTGCAGGTATTCGCTCAACTTTTGCAATGCTTCTGTTGGAAGGCCCGTTTCCATTATTTCAGGGAAATTCCGAGGATCAAGACATGCAAAGTCCGCGCAGAGTGGTCCATTTGCAGCATAGCGACTCTTAATGCTCTCTGTGACTGTGTCCAGAATGACATTGTGGACCTTGATCTTGTAGTTTGCCTCAGCATCTGACACAGGCTCATCTTCAGCCAACTCACCTGGCATGGCCTTCTTTCTCCTGACCCGTTTCTCTGGGAGCGCAGTCTGGACCACAACTTCACAGTCTTCCTTCTCCTGCAGCTTGGCATTGGCCCACTCAACAAATGCATCTGCTGCTCTTTTCACCTTATCAAAATCCCTGACACACTTTTTGAGGCTCTCCTGGCTCCCTGTCACTAACCGATGAGCAGTCAGTAAGTCCATGCCACTGGTTTGGAGATACTTGGAGAGAGGAGACGTGATCTCAAATATTCTGAGAAAGATCTGAGCGGTCAGTATGGTCTCAAACCTTAGGAGAGCCTCTGTGTACCCTCTGGCTTTCGCTCTGACGGTTGGCTTCATGGAGACATCTTCTTCAATCTTTGTTAATGTTGACACCAAGTCGATGAACAAGGCATGGTCAGGATTTCCAAAACACCTCCTAGCACAAGGTTCAGGACGTGTGCGTAGCACCAGATGTGGACTTGGTTGGGAGATTCTGCGGAAAGCAAGGTGGAGAACCCCTTGTATTGGCCCTGCATATTTGCTGCTCCGTCAGTTGAGTTTCCCACACAGTTCCCAAGATTGATGTCCACCTTCGCCAGAGTTTTCCTCAGTAGCTCCACAAAATACTCCCCAGTTGACGACTCACAGTCAACCACAGCTACGAGCCTCTCGTGAATCACATCTGTCACATATCGGAGGATGACAGCACACTGGTCTTTAGACGTCAAATCCTGTGTGGTGTCAATCTGAACAGAAAACATGCCTGCCTCCCTGACTTCCCTAGATATATTCTCCTGGATCAGGTGGCAGATGACATTGATCACCTTGTTGACTGTGTTTTTGGAGAGCAGAGTAATAAAGGACCCTCTGCCTTTAGACCCAGTCTCATGCAGCTTTTTGCTTTTCTCGATACATTGGGTGACATGTTCCTGCAGGCATACATCGTATTTGCTGAGCATGATGATTAATTCTAAGAAGTTCCCATGGTCAACCGCAACATTCTCCAACATGTATGCTGCTTCGAATTTGTGGCCTCTGAAGCTTAGACCACGCTTTCCAATGAGTTTGACTACTTCTATGATCCGTTCCATGACTTGTCGTTTCTTCCTGACCTGGTCTCGGTGTAGAGAGATTTGTTTGCCACTGAGTAGGCTTGCTATGTCTACTTCACTAGCCTTCATGAAATATGCTGTTGCACTTTATCTGTGGACTTGGTTTCTCTCGTGCTCTTCTATCCTTTGGTGTACATGCCTCCAAGCAGTCATTCCCCCTTTGATCAATGATCCGTCATTTGCTGATGACTTTGCATACACTAAACATACTGTACAGTAAAGCGAGTTGGATTTCTCACAATATGTAAGCCACTTTCTGTTGATTCCATCTTTGTTGTTGTAGATACTTCTACCGGTGTGTTTTGGGGGTTGTTGAGGGTGGTATGAAAAAAAAGCCTCTATATCTTTAACTGCAGGCCGGGCAAAGTAATCAAAGCTCACTTCATCAGTCAACATCTCCATGTCTTTTGGTTCTTCTGTGCTGGACTGGGCTCTCTCTCTCCCCTCAGGGTCAGCTGTGCTGGACTGGGCTCTCTCTCTCCCCTCAGGGTCAGCTGTGCTGGACTGGGCTCTCTCTCTCCCCTCAGGGTCAGCTGTGCTGGACTGGGCTCTCTCTCTCCCCTCAGGGTCAGCTGTGCTGGACTGGGCTCTCTCTCTCCCCTCAGGGTCAGCTGTGCTGGACTGGGCTCTCTCTCTCCCCTCAGGGTCAGCTGTGCTGGACTGGGCTCTCTCTCTCCCCTCAGGGTCAGCTGTGCTGGACTGGGCTCTCTCTCTCCCCTCAGGGTCAGCTGTGCTGGACTGGGCTCTCTCTCTCCCCTCAGGGTCAGCTGTGCTGGACTGGGCTCTCTCTCCCCTCAGGGTCAGCTGTGCTGGACTGGGCTCTCTCTCTCTCCCCTCAGGGTCAGCTGTGCTGGACTGGGCTCTCTCTCTCCCCTCAGGGTCAGCTGTGCTGGACTGGGCTCTCTCTCTCCCCTCAGGGTCAGCTGTGCTGGACTGGGCTCTCTCTCTCCCCTCAGGGTCAGCTGTGCTGGACTGGGCTCTCTCTCTCCCCTCAGGGTCAGCTGTGCTGGACTGGGCTCTCTCTCTCCCCTCAGGGTCAGCTGTGCTGGACTGGGCGCTCTCTCTTTCCTCAGAGTCAACTGCATAAGAAGAACATCAGCAATCAATTATAATGGCTTGAATTCATACAGCGTTTTTCAGCCTTTTGAAAACACCCAAAGTAGTAGTAGTAGTAGTAGTAGTAGTAGTAGTAGTAGTAGTAGTAGTAGTTTATTCAGTCATCATCTCACACAATACAATATACACCATCATTTAACAATATTTGATTTTACAGTGACTGAAAAGGTACAGACTGAAGCATAATGCTTATATATGCCTGTCCTATATTCTTAACAAAAATTACAAAAATTAAGACTCCAAAACAGTATTCTAAAAGAAAATAGCAAAAAAAACAGTGTTATTCACCCTTGTAGTTTTCAAAAATAGCTTTACAAACCATTTTCTTAAAAACCAAAAGCGAATTACTCATTCTTAACTGTATATTAGCATTGTTCCACAAAGCGCTTCACAGAAACCATCAAGCATTCACACTCACACAGTCATACGCTACTGGTGGTCGTGAGCAGCATCAGCAAACACAGCTGCCCCTTGGCAGACTGACGGAATCATGTCTGCTATTCAGCGCCAACCACCATCAACAACCTTCATAAATACATTCAACATTAATGGAATAGGCTAACTACCAACTTAGCTGTAGCAGTTAGCTGTTATATGCAATCACATTTGTTTAACTACGGGGTAGTAGTTGACCTAGTTGTTAGCTTAAGTTAGTTAGCTGTGGTTATTTACAAACATGTAGATGAGACTAATCATATACAGATCGAGAACATGGCTAACAGTTGGGAATTCTAAGGTACATCCTATTTAAGCATGAAAAATGGCAACTAATCAATTCAATCAATTAGATTACCAATATTATATCAACATGAAAATTTGGAAGGGAACATAATAGTATTTTATTTTAATATTTACTATTATAATATTAGTAGCCGATTAATTTGCAGTCCGTCCTAGGTTCTGATTGGCTCTCTAGGTTAGCACTTTAGCTTCTGATGCTGTGGTGGGCACTAGTCCTAACATTGCTAACTAAACTTTTAGTCAGAGAAAAAATTTCACGAGTCACAACTATTTACGTCCACGTGCTGTAAGGAATCAGGAATACGGAAAGCACATTGTCTTGTAATAGAATGACTGAAATCACTGCAAGAGCTAGTATAGGCTAGCTAGCCCTCATGAACCGGCAGACACCAACAGAATATGCACTAGGCTACTGCACGCACCTGTCATGTTACTGTTGGTTCCTTCCACTTGAACTTCATCATCATTAGCAGCAGCAGCTACTCTAATGCCAGCCCTTCCTCTACTAAACATGTCTGTAATTTTAGAACATTGTTCTGCATCTTTTACTAGCAATTTTCGTTTTTTTATTCTAGCTTTTTCAGCTCCACCGATTCTTTTTTTTGCGTCCTCCATTTCTGTGCTTCTAGGCCTACTCACGGTTGGGAGGAAACGTGAATCTCATTCATTGATGTCTCATGTCTCATTCAAGACTGGCTAACAAAAGCATGTCTTTCACTTTCACTTTCACACCAAGAAAACAGTGTGTATGATGTTCACAAAGTCACCCACACACTGGCCCACATTAGTGGCCCACACACTGGCCCACATTAGTGGGCCACACACTGACTCACACACTGGCCCACACACCGGCCCACACACTGGCCCACACACCGGCCCACACACCGGCCCACATACTGGCCCACACACCGGCCCACACACTGGCCCACATTAGTGGCCCACACACCGACTCACACACTGGCCCACACACCGGCCCACACACTGGCCCACATTAGTGGCCCACACACTGACTCACACACTGGCCCACACACTGGCCCACACACTGACTCACACACTGGCCCACACACTGGCCCACACACTGGCCCACACACCGGCCCACATTAGTGGCCCACACACTGACCAAAAAAAAAAGTAAAAAAAAAAAAAAAAAAAAAAAATTTGGACCAGCCCACTTTGGTTCCGGCCCATCGGGATTCGTCCCGAACGTCCCGATGGCCAGTCCGCCACTGGACCGGTGGCACTCACCTCTGTGGTCATGAAATGTTTTGAGAGGCTGGTCAAGGACCACATTTGTGCCTCCCTCCCCAGTGATATGGACCCTATGCAATTTGCATACAGGACAAACAGGTCCACTGACGACGCGGTCTCCCAGGTACTGCACAGCACCCTCTCCCACCTTGACCGTCAGAAGGGGGGCTATGTGAGACTGTTGTTCATTGACTACAGCTCAGCGTTCAACACCATAGTCCCCACCAGACTGGTGGACAAGCTGATCGAGCTGGGTCTGAGCTCCGCCCTGAGCGCCTGGGTACTGGACTGTCTGAGTGAAAGACCCCAGGCGGTCAGGGTGGGGGGTCAGACCTCCAACACCATCGCCCTGAGCATCGGGTCCCCCCAGGGCTGTGTTCTAAGCCCCCTGCTGTACTCACTCTACACACACGACTGTGTGGCCAAGTTCAGCTCCAACTCCATAGTGAAGTTCGCAGACGACACGGTGGTGGTGGGGCTGATCTCGGACAACGACGAGAAGGCCTACCGGGAGGAGGTTGAGGTACTGGAACGCTGGTGCCAGGACAACAGCCTGCTCCTGAACATTGGTAAAACCAAGGAGCTGATCGTGGATTATAGGAGAGGACAGCAGGAGACACACACACCACTGATGATTAACGGGGCTACCGTGGACAGGGTGAGCAGCTTTAAGTACCTGGGGGTCCACATCTCAGAGGATCTGACATGGTCAACACACATAGACACAGTAGTAAAGAAGGCGAAACAGTGCCTCTACCACCTGAGACAGTTAAGGAAGTTCAGAGTATCGGGGAAGATACTCCAGTCCTTCTACTCAGGAGCTGTAGAGAGCATCTTGACCGGAAACATCACTGCCTGGTATGGAAACAACACGGCACAAGACAAGAAGGCCCTACAGAGAGTGGTGCGCTCAGCCGAGCGTACCACGGGTATTGCACTACCTCCCCTGCAGGTTCTATACAACAAGAGGTGCAAATCCAGAGCCTGCAGGATAATGAAAGACCCTCACCACCCCAATAACAGCCTGTTCCAGCTGCTGAGGTCAGGCAGACGCCTGCGAACCCCAGCTACTAGGACAGAGCGGCTTAGGCTCAGCTTCTTCCCCCAGGCCATCAGAGCCCTGAACAATGAACATTGAGTGCCACAGAACACTGAACTACCCACACACAAGCACACATGAACACACACACGACACGCACGCTGTGCACGCTCACACACTAGCAGCCACTTAACACTTTAACATGAGCGGGCACACACTCATGCCGCACACACGCACACTTATGGCCAAAAGGAAAGGCCACTTTAAATTAGAATAACAGGAACAGTGTATTGCACTACCAAAGCTACCTAGCATGTCCTATATGCTCTGTAAATAACTATGTACAGATACCGAGATGTCACACCATGTTACCTGTTACCTGTTTATTGCACAATGTTGTTTTTTATTGGATTCTATTATATGTTGTACCACTGTATTGCACATCGTTGCGGGCAAGACCACCCGCATTTCATTGTATACTTGTATGCCGTGACAATTAAAACTCTTGACTTGACTTGACTTAACTGCATTATGTTATTGTTATTATTTCACCGTCGCTCTGCCTCCAGTCAGTGTCCACACTTCTTCTCTTCTTCTAACCAGCCTGACATGAACACACCGGGTGAAGAATGCTTCCATCATGTGGTGAAAACTGCCACATGAACGTACAGCAATATTAAAGTTGTCATTACTTTTTAGAGACAGGGCGAGGGCCGTTTTATCATTGTCCAATCGGCCTGCGGGACGCACTTCGGTCACCCCTGCTTTTGAACGAGTGAAATCATTTCTCAGCAATGTCAACAATTGCTGTCAGCAACAGTATATTATTAGTCGCTCGAGGAGATTCATTGTTCATTCAAGTGTTGAATATAGTTTCCACACCTAGACACAGTAAAGAAGCTACTTTAAAGAAAGGCAACTTTCTCCAAAGATGACTTTGACTATTACTCAGATGTCAAAGTGGTTGCGAAGGTTGCGGCAAGCCTGCCAAGCTCCCCCCAAGCCTTCCGGTGATGCCTACATGCAGCTGGGTAAAAACAAGTGCGCGTCAAATTGACGCAAGCTGATGCGGACAGCGCAGAGCTGTGATTGGCCGCTGGGCTGGGACGTGTACGTGTTCCTCTGACGTACTTCCGTATTCATTATCTCGGGAGCTTGGTCGGAGCATTCCATTATCGAACGTGATTAACTACATTACAAACATGGACCAAATCCAAGAAAGACTGGCAGAGGAAGTCTGAAAATATAGCCAATTGTACAACACAATGCAATACAGCCATCTAGTGGTCCAGCGGTGTACTGTATCCCACGCCTTGATCCGATGTGGAAGTATGTCGGTCTAGCTCCCATGTGCAAAATGTCGGCAACAGCCGGCATTGAAGCATATCTCGGCCTTTACAAGCATATAGTTACAGCTAACCAAGCGGCTGAAATACTGTACAAGGAGATGGAGGAGTGAACCACAGCCAGGCTACAAATGTACACTCCGGATTTTTACTGTATATTTGGTTGCATGGGTCAAGTGTACAGAGTAGGCTAATATTGAGAGTATTTCAGATGGCTGGCCTCACTTGGACAAGGGCCAAGCAGTTAGCAGGATATTGTTCATTCAGCATCTGCTATTTGCTAGACCCCCATAAGCGGATGCTGTATTGTTATGCTGTCTTGTGTTTCATGCTTCAACCTGGTTTTCAATTGAGCACATACTTTATGTAACTGAATGCATTTGCAATGTTTATTTCCTTTGCCTGTTTGTGATTGCGTTTTATTCAAATATGTATGTGTCCTCGCTCGCGTCTGATTATGTGCATGTATTGAGCTCACAGGCACAGATTGTTTCCTGTTATTGTCATTGTTGTTGGAGTTAAAGGACCAGTGTGTAGGATTTAGGGTGATCTATTGGCAGAAATGGAATACACATGTTTTCATTAGTGTATAATTACCTGAAACTAATAACTGTTGTGTTATATTATATTTCTCCGTAGATAGCGGGTCCTCATAGAAGGGGTCTGCCATTTTCCACTGCCATCTTTCTGGCTGAGAAGACAACGCTATGAAACCAAATGGTCAAAACAACGGACAAAAAATACACTATTGGAATTCTATACTACTACTCGTGATCACCCTACTGTTTTTCAGTGCCGTCGTTTTCCCATTTTGGACGTTTTGTTCATGGCTTCTATGAAAACAAAGAATGCCGTGATTACCAATGAGAATGAGAGGGGTATTCAGTTGGTAAATGCCACTAAATCCTACACAAGTGTTGTGCCCACTGACGGCAAAGTTATATGCCTATGGACAGACAAATAAATCATAGTGAGAGATTTGGGGTGCTTTTTCAATGTATGTGATGTATAGATTGGGGGGAGTGACCACAGCTAAAACGGTGCCGGGTCAGAGAGGTCGAAGTGCATGCGGACGGTGGAAGCAGGAGACGGTGGTTCAGTAGAGCAGGGTGATTGTTGTGAGGCACACTGCCAGCGAGAGAATGTTTGTTGACATTCCTTGTAAGAACATCTGAGATTAGAGTGTACTGTAGGCCCAGAGCAGGAGGGAGAGAGGTTCATCTTAATGAAAGTTTAATGGTGTTAAAGGTTACGCAGTTGTCATGACAACACGTCGCATGACAACCAGAAGGCGGGGCCGTCGTTGCGACGACGAACATCTATAAGTCGAACTGTGTTTCCGGGTGGAGGGCAGACTAAAATCTGACTGAGACTAAGAGGGAAGGAACCAGGAGAGACTCTTCCTCCTCCACCATGGAGGGGGGGGGGGAAGGGAGAATGCCACATCATCATTACAGTAGCTTCGGCTAACACGAGGAGGGTTCAGGCTAACGACCGGGCCTGACCACTATTGGACATAACAGCAAAGGGACTATAGAACACACCGAAAGATCATTAGAATAGACTCTTCAAGGACGATACAATTTGATAACATCTGATAACATCTGATTATGAGGTTCTGTTTATAGCAATAAAACAACGCTTTCCCTCATAAGGTATCTCACGGTGTCGAAGTGTCGAATTCTTACGGAGGTGGAGAATTAGTATGGTTTATGGATTGCACTAACGGGAGAGATAAGGATCTTATCAGCCAGTATCTGAGACGTCGGGACCATTAAAATGACACAACGCAGAGGAATTGGATGGAGGGCCAAACAGACGAAGACGTGATACTGGCCAGTTTGATCAGAATCTTACAGTTGGTGCCGTGACCCGGATTTGCAAGAGATTAAAACAACGGGAGCAGTTGGTTGCCGAGAGATAAGAACAACGGAAAAAGACTTTTTCAATAATGGGACGACAGTGGACAACAGTTGTCGTGTGTGGGAGAATCATGATCGAGCAAGGCCGGCCAGCCCTGGGAGAGAGCGGCGAGTCGAGCGGTCAGGAGGCGAACCAGCGCTGTAGGGGAAACAGCACTCCGATCAAAAATGGGGGAATGACACCGACAGCGATGGAGATGACCAGGAGACAGACTGGAGGAGGAGGAAGCCGCAGGGGCCAGGCACCACCGCCTGTGACACAGATCCACGACGAGAGAGAGGAGACGGCGGCGGTGGAGGAGCAGATGTGGAGAGGACAGCCAGAGACACTGAGCAGTAGCAGACCAGGGGAGACATTTTTGCCTAGGGGACCGCGCCCTGGGAGGGGGACCAGCTCAGGAAAGGAGCCGTCACTGAAAGGGGCCCTTGCCCTAGAAGACGGGACCGGCCCAAGATGGGAGGTGTACTGTAAGAGGGAAGGGAGCGCTCTGATTTGGACGTGGGGTACCTAATAGGGGGGCCGAAGGGTTTAGGTGTGTCGTTTGAAAAGTTGCAATCTGTGTTTTTCTCTGTCTCTCTCTCTCTATCTCTCCTCCATGACCGTTGTTTATCCTTTCTGGTTTGGGTGTGATGCGGGTAATGGAAAACAAAAGGAAAAAACAGCAGACGGCGGGGCCCTAATTGTTATGAGTCTATTTTTGGTATTAATTGATTGAAAAACCAAGTAGTCTTATGATTCTGAAGGTTGATTAAGAATCAAAGGGGGGAATGAGAGATTTGGGGTGCTTTTTCAATGTATGTGATGTATAGATTGGGGGGAGTGACCACAGCTAAAACGGTGCCGGGTCAGAGAGGTCGAAGTGCATGCGGACGGTGGAAGCAGGAGACGGTGGTTCAGTAGAACAGGGTGATTGTTGTGAGGCACACTGCCAGCGAGAGAATGTTTGTTGACATTCCTTGTAAGAACATCTGAGATTAGAGTGTACTGTAGGCCCAGAGCAGGATGGAGAGAGGTTCATCTTAATGAAAGTTTAATGGTGTTAAAGGTTACGCAGTTGTCATGACAACACATCGCATGACAACCAGAAGGCGGGGCCGTCGTTGCGACGACGAACATCTATAAGTCGAACGGTGTTTCCGGGTGGAGGGCAGACTAAAATCTGACTGAGACTAAGAGGGAAGGAACCAGGAGAGACTCTTCCTCCTCCACCACGGAGGGGGGGGGGGGGGAAGGGAGAATGCCACATCATCATTACAGTAGCTTCGGCTAACACGAGGAGGGTTCAGGCTAACGACCGGGCCTGACCACTATTGGACATAACAGCAAAGGGACAATAGAACACACCGAAAGATCATTAGAATAGACTCTTCAAGGACGATACAATTTGATAACATCTGATTATGAGGTTCTGTTTATAGCAATAAAACAACGCTTTCCCTCATAAGGTATCTCACAGTGTCGAAGTGTCGAATTCTTACGGAGGTGGAGAATTAGTATGGTTTATGGATTGCACTAACGGGAGAGATAAGGATCTTATCAGCCAGTATCTGAGACGTCGGGACCATTAAAATGACACAACGCAGAGGAATTGGATGGAGGGCCAAACAGACGAAGACGTGATACTGGCCAGTTTGATCAGAATCTTACAATAGTATCTTGGGCAGGACCTCAGCCCACCCCTAACACCCATGACCCACCTGATCACCCGCCTCCAAGGTTATCAGGCCTCCTGAGGGGCGACAGTGGCTCAGGAGGTAGAGCGGTCATCTGGTAATGAGAAGGATCCCGATTAGATTCCGGCTCCTCCCGGCAGCGTGTCGAAGGGTCTTTGAGCAAAACACTTAACCCATAACTGCTCCCGATGAGCAGGTTGGCACCTTGGGTGAATGTGAGGCACAAGTTGTAAAGCCTTTTGGATAAAAGCACTATATAAATGCAGTACAAATAAAGTACAGTCCAGTAATTACCACCAAACTAGCACCTGTGGTACTGCCATCTCCTCTACCCTCTCCTCTACCACCATTTTCGCCACCAGCAGCAGCTACCTCAGAAACAGATGACGGTATTGCGTCTGTTAGCAGCCCTTCTCCCACCCTTCATGTTTAAGAATGACGCAGTCCAGATGACCAGGGTGGATACACTTTCCAGTTCAGCTCTATTCAGGGTGGTTTCTTCTCAGCTTTTAGGTGGTTAAAGATATTTGATCTTATTCAGTGTATGTTTGCCAATATCAAGAAATAGATAAGCCTACGTGAGAGCGTAGAATAAAAGGTCCCCTGAGCTGCACGCTGCCATAGTCCTGCTTGTTTGATGTGTGGTACTGTCCATTGTGCTGATCACAATCATGTTGCTGTTTTAGTGACTTTGTTTTCCACTAACAACTGTAAGGTTTAATAGTAGGGTGAGACTACATGACTTTAGCATACTTTACCATTCTTATAGGCTGCACTATTGGGTCACAGTTAATTCATATAGACTGAACTGCATTATAAGTTTCATCATTCAAATAATACAGTAAATAAGCACATAATTACATGGTAGTCTTTTAACATATAAATCTACATAATATTCAATAATCAATCCGTTAAACATTTTAAAGTCTGAATGACTCAGATTGCTGGACAAGAGTTGAAGATGTTGCACGATGACACATTGTTTACAAAGACCTTATTGGTAAGCTATCAACTTTAGATGACATTGAGGCTGGACTGGTACTTTGGACTCTATCTAACCCGATCGAATGATGAAAAGTTTGCCTTTTCCTTTAGTGCTCCTGACTCATGGTATGACCTTCAGCACACTTTAAAGATCGATACTCTTCCAACCTATGCACAGTTCAAAACCATGTTCACAAACCACGGAAGAGGTGGAGAGAGGAAGAGGGAGAGAGGGGCCAGGCAGGGAGTGGGAGAGAGGGACCAAGCAGGGAGGGAGAGAGAGCGGAAGCGAGGGGTTGAGAGTGAGCTAGAGGGATGAGAAGGAGAAGGAGAAAAAGAGAGCAGAGGTATAGTAAGGCTGCTGTGCAGGTGGGATCAACAGAGCTCAAAAACCTATAAACGGCATCCTTGGAAAAATATTTTACTGACTGAGAGTTACTGTCCATTCTGAACCCTGAGTTACTTTCAAGACATAGTCCATTCTGAACCCTGAGTTACTGTTAAAACATAGTCCATTCTGAACCCTGAGTTACTGTTAAAACATAGTCCATTCTTAACCCTGAGTTACTGTTAAGACATAGTCCATTCTGAACACTGAGTTAGTTAAGACATAGTCCATTCTGAACCCTGAGTTACTGTTAAAACATAGTCCATTCTGAACCCTGAGTTACTGTTAAGACATAGTCCATTCTGAACACTGAGTTAGTTAAGACATAGTCCATTCTGAACCCTGAGTTACTGTTAAGACATAGTCCATTCTGAACTCTGAGTTAGTTAAGACATAGTCCATTCTGAACCCTGAGTTACTGTTAAGACAGTCCATTCTGAACTCTGAGTTAGTTAAGACATAGTCCATTCTGAACCCTGAGTTACTGTTAATACATAGTCCATTCTGAACTCTGAGTTAGTTAAGACATAGTCCATTCTGAACCCTGAGTTACTGTTAAGACATAGTCCATTCTGAACTCTGAGTTACTGTTAAGACATAGTCCATTCTGAAGACTGAGTTACTGTTAAGACATAGTCCATTCTTGTTAGGGTTTGAAACCGACCTCAAACGCACGGCACAGACAGGTAGTTCAGAGTTAGCCAAATACTAGGGCGTATTTATTTTCAGAGTCAAAAAGGAGCAAGTAACAATCTTGAAACAAAGGGAGACTGCCTTCAGCAGAGTTATCTGCGGCTCTGCAGATCCTCTTGGTGTTCGAGGTGGGGAAACGGTGTTGACGCCGAAGCGGCTGTGCAGATACTCCCAGCTTCAACTCGAGGTGGAAAAGAGAGAGAGAGAGAGAGAGAGAGAGAGAGAGAGAGAGAGATCAATAACAGTCCACATCACACAGAGGCAGTGCGGTCTTCTCCTCCCTTAGCTGAGTCCAGAACAAACAAAACTATATCTTCAGTGTTCACCACAACACACAATTTAGCTGAGGGTCAGTGCAAAACAAAAACGATAATCTTCAGTGTCTCTTCTAAACACACACCCCAGCTGAGTCCAGTGCAAGCAAAATGATAATCTTCAGTGTCTCCTTTAACACACAACTTAGCTGAGTCAAGTGTAAGCAAAAATAGAACTCTTCAGTGTTCTTCAAAACACACAAAACAGTATAGTCCAAAAAGGGGTTTGGTTCAAACTCACCAAAGCGCAAGAGTAAAGCGGGTAAACGAGGCGCAGCTCAAAACGGGGGGACAAGGTCTTCACCAGCGGCAATCCACAGATGTCCTGGAGGGAGAGTAGACGAGGCACAGCAACGGGGAACAACAGGCAGAAACAGAAGTATTCAAAACGACCCGACATCGATTGAAGGGAAGTCCCAGTATAAAAAGCCTCTGGGGCGCTAACCAAAAACGATGACAGGTGCGTGCTGGAATTGATACTTGCTCCAAAAGCGTGTGGCGGGGAATGCACCAATCAACACAGTACCTTAAAAAGCGTGTGGCGGGGAATGAACCAATCCTCACAATTCTGAACTCTGAGTTAGTTAAGACATAGTCCATTCTGAACCCTGAGTTACTGTTAAGACATAGTCCATTCTGAACTCTGAGTTAGTTAAGACATAGTCCATTCTGAACCCTGAGTTACTGTTAAGACATAGTCCATTCTGAACTCTGCATGTGAGTTAGTTAAGACATAGTCCATTCTGAACCCTGAGTTACTGTTAAGACATAGTCCATTCTGAACCAGTGCATGTGAGCGGATCGGAGCGCGAGCGGCGCGGGGCGCGGAGCGGCCGGTTTTGACGTGAGCGAGGAGTGGGTTTTAAAATGAGTCGGCGCGACGTCCGGAGCGAGAGTTCTCCTCCGCTCCAATCCACTCCAGGCCGCTCACAGTGGTTTAACACTGATGTAATATATACATGCAGTACAATGCCAAAGCAACAGATGGCGATGTACAAACATGAAGGCCATTTTCAACCAATGAGAAGGGTGAACCTGTGATAGGCTGTTCGTTCAGGCTTTGTCACTGTAGAGACGCCCACACTCACTCTAGTTAGAAAAAGTATATCGACGCCATTGTTGTTGACGTTAGCTTACATGCTAAGGTTAATGGCAGCGACCATAGCATTGTGGCTCGGCTAGCCTATCATCGCTTAATAGAGATAGTGAATGGATAAACAACGTTATTTAACATTGCAGAATGGCTACAATTACAATGCGGCTCAATACAAACAATTGTTAAGGGGCCCAGGGGGTGTAGACTGTTGTAGTTTGAGCTCATTTACACCATGCTCCAAAAAAAGAAGAAAAAAAACTGCCGAGCGATCTGGCGCGGGGAGCGGGGAGCGCTCGATTCAAGGTGAGCGGGGAGCGAGCGGAGAGCGACTTGGGGGCGGGGTCAACATGAGTGATTAGCGGAGCGGACCAAGCTTTAAAGAGCGAAGAGCGGATTTCTCGGCCGCGCCGATCCGCTCACGTGGTCTGTTCTGAACTCTGAGTTAGTTAAGACATAGTCCATTCTGAACTCTGAGTTAGTTAAGACATAGTCCATTCTGAACCCTGAGTTACTGTTAAGACATAGTCCATTCTGAACTCTGAGTTAGTTAAGACATAGTCCATTCTGAACCCTGAGTTACTGTTAATACATAGTCCATTCTGAACCCTGAGTTACTGTTAAGACATAGTCCATTCTGAACTCTGAGTTAGTTAAGACATCCATTCTGAACCCTGAGTTACTGTTAAGACATAGTCCATTCTGAACTCTGAGTTAGTTAAGACATAGTCCATTCTGAAGACTGAGTTACAGACACAGTCCATTCTGAACCCTTAGTTACTGTTAACACATAGTCCATTCTGAACCCTGAGCGAGTCACAAAAGTTGTTATTGTTCATTGAAAGGCAAGTTCCCGTTTTACAGCAGAAACAGTCGAACACCAACAATGGACCTCATTCTTGAAAATGATATTTTTACAAACTTTGTAAGAACAAACTTAAGAAAGATCCCCACCGGATTCACAAACGTGTGAAAAGGTGTTAATTAAACAGCCAACGTTTTCTCAACTGCGCTCCCTCGAATGAAGAATGTCAATCATTCTTAAATTGAAAGTGCATTCTCGTAAACCTGAATTTGCATACAAAAACGCCCCACCAGCTCCTTATAAGGTGCAACCACAGGACCGAATACACACAGATTCAACTGGCTGTTGATCATTGATCAACAAAATGTGATTAGATTAGATCAAAATGAGAGATTCTGGCTACTGGAGGAGGAAAAGCGAGCTCAGGGTTGTCTGAGGTGTGTCAGCTGCTGCGTCCAAACACATCCAGCGTCTTTCCAGCAGTGCAATGCTGCACTCGACGGTGGAACAAGTGCACACATGGCTCTCATTGTAGGCTACCTCCTGCTCCATCTGGGGGTTGGTGAGTGGGGTCATCAACCAGGGGGCCAGTGCATATCAGTGATCTCTCTCTAATAAAACAACTCATTAGAAGAATAGAAGCCTACTGTTGCTGGAACGATTCATTGCACACATATTATAAGTCTCTAGCATCACAGATCTGTTCTGTAAGGTGTAGGAATCATGTACACCTCTTGGGAAGCGGGAAACCACGTAGAGCAGATGGTTCTGGGTGTCGCAGATGATTTGAACATTGATGGAGTGGAATTGCTTTCTGTTGAGATATGGAGACGCATCTGGGGAGGGTGCAGAGCTCCATGTGCATCCTCCTCAAGCCGCCTGCGTTGTTGCTAATAAACTATAGATTTATATGGAATCCATTAAACCTATCCTTTGTGTCAGTTGTCATTTGTGTGGATTCAATTCGTGAGTAAGATGAGCAGCGGAATGTTAATGAACGTAATTGTTAATGATGCAAATATTGTCGTATTTATTAGTATTATATTTATCTAAATCCGAGGAGTACTGTAGAATTGACGTGAACACAATCACCAATATTTCTCCCAAATTAAGCCCTGAAGAAGACGGGCGCACACCAATCTGGCCTATCTATGGCTCTTTTTCCGTGTTCCTAAATCCTGTTCTTAGCTAAGAACGAATCCCAGATAAGAAACCGTTTGTGAGTGCCAAAATCAGCCCGAGAAGTTCGTAAGTGGAGTTAAGAAGAAATTAGTTTGTAACTTTTTCGTAATGCAGCAAATACGTGGCACACAATCTGGTTAATTTGCAATGTGAATGTGAGTTATCTGCTTTTGCCACATAAAAAAGCAACCATTCATTTGAAATGTAAACAAATTTCAATTAACTTTGTAAATGACCTATATTTCGTTAAGTAATTTTTACTCGACCAAAACAATCACAACACACAACACAAACACGATTCGTGAAAATTACCTCCCCTTTCCATCCTGCGAGCGTTAACGGTGACACATCCGCTCCTTCACCACTTGGATCTGTGCTCCATTATTAATGCCTGGCTCAGTATAGGGATCTGCCTTGGGCTGGTATCAAAGGCCTGCGCAGACATGACGCCACTTCCTCACTTATTGATGGGACGTCTCTCAGACCTGAACATCACATATAGAATGTCAAGACTGGGACCAGGATGAAACATCTCTTCATCTCGTTCCCTTCATCTACTAAATATTTTCTTTTTTTCTCCTTCTCATAATCTTTCTTTTCGGCTGGTGTCTTCACCCCCGCCTGTCTCCTGTGCTACTGGTTCTGTGTATGCTTACATGCATGATTGCGTGTGTGTGTGTGTGTGTGTGTGTGTGTGTGTGTGTGTGTGTGTGTGTGTGTGTGTGTGTGTGTGTGTGTGTGTGTGTGTGTGTGTGTGTGTGTGTGTGTGTGTGTGTGTGTGTGTGTGTGTGTGTGTGTGTGTGTGTGTGTGTGTGTGTGTGTGTGAAACCAGAGTGGTTTGGCCTTACCAACGATGTTTTTGCTAACATACCCAATACACCGGACGTTGTTTTTGTTGACACCAGCCACGGAGAGGTGCTGGTCATAGAAGTAGGCTGTACCTTTGATCTGTACATGGACCAGGCCTTCCGGGACAAGTATATCAAATACCAACCACTGCTCAGTGTGATGGCTGACCTTGGCCATAGGTGTAGATATAGTGTACTTGTGTTCGGAAGTCTTGGCCATGTACACAAATGCACCATGACCGGTCTGAGAATTGCTGCAATGTCTAAAAGAAAAGCCAAACAAATTGCCAAATATTGCTCTGTCTCAGCTATTATTGGCAGCTTAGCCACGTGGAGAAGGAGGTGCTATGTGTACCCTTAAAGTGGAAAGGAAGCAGTGCGATAAATACATATTCATAGCATCACATTAGTATTTAGATAAGCCACAGAAGAAATCACGTTATAAAAATAAGCAGTTTCTAAGAAAAAACGATTTGTTGTGTGCATTTCTGAAGCATTTAGCATTATGGGCGCGGCCATTTTGTTGCTGACGTCATGCCGCTGGTTTGGTGTATACACTGCTGGTACACTGCCTATAGTGAATGGGTCAGTCAGTAAATAAAATGTTGCCTACAAAACAACGGGACCGCGGTGGTTCTGTTTGTATTGCTCCTGGCTGTTCAAACTAATTTTACCATGTGAGAGAGAGGAAAGTTGGTTAATTTCCACAAACTACCAGTGAAAAAAACAGTGTTGTTGGCATGTTGGCTCAGGCTGGCTGCACTCAGGCGGCGCGACCAGCCTGTTGGACAGGGAAGGAGGATCTGCAGAGAACACTTCATTGCCTCGGATTATGTTGTTGGGGTGGGATGTTTGTCCAGAAGACCACTAATCAGCTGAAGCCTGATGCGGTTCCCTCGGTCTTCGACAGACAGACCGGCGTTAGCTCTCGGGAGCGATCGCTAGCTAGTTGGCACCAGCCGGCGACCGGCGTTAGCAACCGGAGCGTCGCGGAGCATTCAGCCTGCTGGCTACATAGACCCACTTCAACCAGCGTCGCGGAGCATTCAGCCTGCTGGCTACACAGCTTGTCGGTGTGCTAATAGCCTCTGCAAGCTAACGGTAGCTGGCTAAACAGCTTGTCGGTGTGCTGGAGCCTCTGCAAGCTAACGGTAGCTGGCTACACAGCTTGTCGGTGTGCTGGAGCCTCTGCAAGCTAACGGTAGCTGGCTACACAGCTTGTTGGTGTGCTGGAGCCTCTGCAAGCTAACGGTAGCTGGCTACACAGCTTGTCGGTGTGCTGGAGCCTCTGCAAGCTAACGGTAGCTGGCTACACAGCTTGTCGGTGTGCTGGAGCCTCTGCAAGCTAACGGTAGCTGGCTACACAGCTTGTCGGTGTGCTGGAGCCTCTGCAAGCTAACGGTAGCTGGCTACACAGCTTGTCGGTGTGCTGGAGCCTCTGCAAGCTAACGGTAGCTGGCTACACAGCTTGTCGGTGTGCTGGAGCCTCTGCAAGCTAACGGTAGCTGGCTCCAGGCTATTAGCACATCGACAAGCTGCTGGAGCTCCCGACGCTCGGCTGGTTGAAGTGGGTCTAGGTAGCCAGCAGGCTGAATGCTCCGCGACGCTCCGGTTGCTAACGCCGGTCGCCGGCTGGTGCCAACTAGCTAGCGATCGCTCCCGAGAGCTAACGCCGGTCTGTCTGTCGAAGACCGAGGGAACCGCATCAGGCTTCAGCTGATTAGTGGTCTTCTGGACAAACATCCCACCCCAACAACATAATCCGAGGCAATGAAGTGTTCTCTGCAGATCCTCCTTCCCTGTCCAACAGGCTGGTCGCGCCGCCTGAGTGCAGCCAGCCTGAGCCAACATGCCAACAACACTGTTTTTTTCACTGGTAGTTTGTGGAAATTAACCAACTTTCCTCTCTCTCACATGGTAAAATTAGTTTGAACAGCCAGGAGCAATACAAACAGAACCACGCGGTCCCGTTGTTTTGTAGGCAACATTTTATTTACTGACTGACCCATTCACTATAGGCAGTGTACCAGCAGTGTATACACCAAACCAGCGGCATGACGTCAGCCATGACGTCAGCAACAAAATGGCGGCGCCCATGTTGAAAACAGGGATATTATATTTGATTTTTCAGACAAATAAGATAGATTTCACATTTGATTATAGAACCCTGTCTTACACAAGGTACACAACAAACAAACTAGGATCACATTGCTCACTGCTTCATTTCCACTTTAAGTGTTCAGTGCTGCTTGGCCCCGATACATTTGATTCCCTGTTTATGTAATATAATTTGTGGAACCAAATAAAGTATTAAAATGTGTGTGTATCAGATAGAGAGAGAGCGAGAGAGAGAGAGAGAGAGAGAGAGAGAGAGAGAGAGAGAGAGAGAGAGAGAGAGAGAGAGAGAGAGAGAGAGAGAGAGAGAGAGAGAGAGCATTGGTGCACACATTTTTGCTGTTCTGACCCCCCTGTGGATATCAGACAAGATATAAGACCGCATTTAAGCCAAATGTAAATATATGATAATTACATATAATGGCCTTTTAATAGTGTTTCCTATTTAAATACAACAACATTATAATGGGTAATAATAATAATAATAATAATAATAATAATAATAATAATAATAATAATAATAATAATAATAATAATAATAATAATAATAATAATAATAATAATAATAATAATAATAATAATAATAATAATAATAATAATAATAATAATAATAATAATAATAATAATAATAATAATAATAATAATAATAATAATAATAATAATAATAATAATAATAATAATAATAATAATAATAATAATAATAATAATAATAATAATAATAATAATAATAATAATAATAATAACAATAATAATAATAATAATAATAATAATAATAACTAGACAATTCCGCGCGGGGGAAATTGTGAAAGTGTGGGTGACGCCTGTGCACCGCCGGCCAACGGGGGAGAGGGTCTCTCGCGAGTCTCTATGACAAACGGTTCAAAGGATACAAAAAGGGGGCGCGGCCTAAGGATCGGGGGAGTGGTCAACATAGACCAATCAAAGAGGATATCCCTACTGAGTGCAATGACACAACCCGCAACACTATTACACTATTACACTATTACACAATATTACACTATTACACACTATTACACACTATTACACACTATTACACTATTACACACTATTACACTATTACAAACTATTACACTATTACATACTATTACACACTATTACACACTATTACACTATTACACACTATTACACTATTACACACTATTACACACTATTACACTATTACACTATTACACACTATTACACTATTACACACTATTACACTATTACACTATTACACACTATTACACTATTACACACTATTACACACTATTACACTATTACACTATTACACACTATTACACTATTACACTATTACACAATATTACACTATTACACACTATTACACTATTACACTATTACACACTATTACACTATTACACACTATTACACTATTACACACTATTACACTATTACACACTATTACACTATTACACTATTACACTATTACACACTATTACACTATTACACACTATTACACTATTACACTATTACACACTATTACACTATTACACACTATTACACTATTACACTATTACACACTATTACACTATTACACACTATTACACTATTACACACTATTACACTATTACACACTATTACACTATTACACACTATTACACTATTACACTATTACACACTATTACACTATTACACTATTACACACTATTACACTATTACACACTATTACACTATTACACTATTACACACTATTACACTATTACACTATTACACACTATTACACTATTACACACTATTACACTATTACACACTATTACACTATTACACACTATTACACTATTACACTATTACACAATATTACACTATTACACACTATTACACTATTACACTATTACACACTATTACACACTATTACACTATTACACTATTACACACTATTACACTATTACACACTATTACACTATTACACTATTACACACTATTACACTATTACACACTATTACACTATTACACCGAGTACAATGGCACAATCCGCAAGTCTCTACGACAAACGGTTCAAGAGATACACTGAGGGGGTGTGGCCTAAGGGGGCGTGGTCTAAGGATCGGGGGAGTGGTCAACATCGACCAATGAAAGGTGGTCAACATCGACCAATGGCACAATCCCCAAGTCTCTACGACAAACGGTTCAAGAGATACACTGAGGGGGTGTGGCCTAAGGGGGCGTGGTCTAAGGATCGGGGGAGTGGTCAACATCGACCAATGAAAGGTGGTCAACAGGGGGAGTGGTCAACATCGACCAATGAAAGGTGGTCAACATCGACCAATGGCACAATCCGCAAGTCTCTACGACAAACGGTTCAAGAGATACACTGAGGGGGTGTGGCCTAAGGGGGCGTGGTCTAAGGATCGGGGGAGTGGTCAACATCGACCAATGAAAGGTGGTCAACATGGACCAATGAAAAATGAAAGAGGATATCCCTACTGAGTACAATGACACAACCCACAAGACAGAGGGCGCTGTCAGCAATTCAGTAGTGCAACACAGTGATGGCCAATGATGGGTTAAGTGGATGATGTCATTGGCAGCTCAGCCACGAGCCACACAGCTGAACCAATCATGAGTGAGCCATGAGCCACACAGGTGAAGCAATCACTATGACTTGCATATTTTCTATCCAATGCATTTTATGGAGGCAGATGCATGACTGCATTGTCACATTGATTAAAAGAAAACTATAAGAGATGAAGCGTTGTGACGCGCACATGAGCACTACAACGAGTAGGCGAAGGGTTGTGCGCGATATTGTGACATTCGTGCGATATTGTGGCACTCCTTCGGCGATCGGAACAGAAGGCTAAAAAATAGTGTGAAAAATGTGATTTCTAGAGTGCGATTGCATGGCGGTCAATGGGGAGGAGAACCTTCAAACAAATGGTCGTCAGTTGAGATAGAAATGTCCAATTCCATTTATTTTTCTTTTGTGAGCGGGTTGACAGCCGTGTCATCGTTTTGATGTGTTTGTTTTATTTCTACGTCTATAATTGAGATCACACTCGCAATTCATCCAAGGTAGGGGGAAAAAGATTATTTCAGCTGCTACACTCTAAATTGCAATGCATTCCCAATGGGACAGAAATTTTACCGTTTAAAGTCGATTCGTAGCCAGACGGTGCAGTGAAACTTTACGAGTTCGAATAGCATATCGAGTTGGAGCAAGCCGGTCGTTTTGATACCTTTCACGTGTATGGGGCGCAAACGCTCTGGGAGGAGTTTGTTGGCAAAATCTGAGAATATAGATAATAAGTAAACACTAGACAATTCCGCGCGGGGGAAATTGTGAAAGTGTGGGTGACGCCTGTGCACCGCCGGCCAACGGGGGAGAGGGTCTCTCGCGAGTCTCTATGACAAACGGTTCAAAGGATACAAAAAGGGGGCGCGGCCTAAGGATCGGGGGAGTGGTCAACATAGACCAATCAAAGAGGATATCCCTAATGAGTGCAATGACACAACCCGCAACACTATTACACTATTACACACTATTACACTATTACACTATTACACACTATTACACTATTACACACTATTACACACTATTACACTATTACACTATTACACTATTACACTATTACACACTATTACACTATTACACTATTACACACTATTACACTATTACACACTATTACACTATTACACTATTACACACTATTACACTATTACACACTATTACACTATTACACACTATTACACTATTACACTATTACACACTATTACACTATTACACACTATTACACTATTACACTATTACACACTATTACACTATTACACACTATTACACTATTACACACTATTACACTATTACACTATTACACACTATTACACTATTACACTATTACACACTATTACACTATTACACACTATTACACTATTACACACTATTACACACTATTACACTATTACACTATTACACACTATTACACACTATTACACACTATTACACTATTACACACTATTACACACTATTACACACTATTACACTATTACACACTATTACACTATTACACTATTACACTATTACACACTATTACACTATTACACACTATTACACTATTACACTATTACACACTATTACACTATTACACTATTACACTATTACACACTATTACACTATTACACTATTACACACTATTACACTATTACACACTATTACACTATTACACTATTACACACTATTACACTATTACACTATTACACACTATTACACACTATTACACACTATTACACTATTACACACTATTACACTATTACACTATTACACAATATTACACTATTACACACTATTACACTATTACACACTATTACACTATTACACACTATTACACTATTACACACTATTACACTATTACACACTATTACACTATTACACTATTACACACTATTACACTATTACACACTATTACACTATTACACACTATTACACACTATTACACTATTACACACTATTACACACTATTACATTATTACACACTATTACACACTATTACACTATTACACACTATTACACTATTACACTATTACACAATATTACACTATTACACACTATTACACTATTACACTATTACACTATTACACACTATTACACTATTACACTATTACACACTATTACACTATTACACACTATTACACTATTACACACTATTACACTATTACACACTATTACACACTATTACACTATTACACTATTACACACTATTACACTATTACACACTATTATACACTATTACACTATTACACACTATTACACTATTACACTATTACACACTATTACACTATTACACTATTACACAATATTACACTATTACACACTATTACACTATTACACACTATTACACTATTACACACTATTACACTATTACACTATTACACACTATTACACTATTACACTATTACACACTATTACACTATTACACACTATTACACTATTACACACTATTACACTATTACACTATTACACACTATTACACTATTAAACCGAGTACAATGGCACAATCCGCAAGTCTCTACGACAAACGGTTCAAGAGATACACTGAGGGGGTGTGGCCTAAGGGGGCGTGGTCTAAGGATCGGGGGAGTGGTCAACATCGACCAATGAAAGGTGGTCAAGATCGACCAATGGCACAATCCGCAAGTCTCTACGACAAACGGTTCAAGAGATACACTGAGGGGGTGTGGCCTAAGGGGGCGTGGTCTAAGGATCGGGGGAGTGGTCAACATCGACCAATGAAAGGTGGTCAACATGGACCAATGAAAAATGAAAGAGGATATCCCTACTGAGTACAATGACACAACCCACAAGACAGAGGGCGCTGTCAGCAATTCAGTACTGCAACACAGTGATGGCCAATGATGGGTTAAGTGGATGATGTCATTGGCAGCTCAGCCACGAGCCACACAGCTGAACCAATCATGAGTGAGCCATGAGCCACACAGGTGAAGCAATCACTATGACTTGCATATTTTCTATCCAATGGATTTCTATGGAGGCAGATGCATGACTGCATTGTCACATTGATTAAAAGAAAACTATAAGAGATGAAGCGTTGTGACGCGCACATGAGCACTACAACGAGTAGGCGAAGGGTTGTGCGCGATATTGTGACATTCGTGCGATATTGTGGCACTCCTTCGGCGATCGGAACAGAAGGCTAAAAAATAGTGTGAAAAATGTGATTTCTAGAGGGCGATTGCATGGCGGTCAATGGGGAGGAGAACCTTCAAACAAATGGTCGTCAGTTGAGATAGAAATGTCCAATTCCATTTATTTTTCTTTTGTGAGCGGGTTGACAGCCGTGTCATCGTTTTGATGTGTTTGTTTTATTTCTACGTCCAAAATTGAGATCACACTCGCAATTCACCCAAGGTAGGGGGAAAAAGATTATTTCAGCTGCTACACTCTAAAATGCAATGCATTCCCAATGGGACCGAAATTTTACCGTTTAAAGTCGATTCGTAGCCAGACGGTGCGGTGAAACTTTACGAGTTCGAATAGCACATCGAGTTGGAGCAAGCCGGTCGTTTTGATACCTTTCACGTGTATGGGGCGCGAACGCTCTGGCACGAGTGTGTTGGCAAAATCGGTGGAATAAAGAATAATAAATAAAAAGAGTATGGATATGTATAGTGTGGGTGGCAACCTGGCTTCGCCAGGTCACCCACACTAATTACACACTATTGCACTATTACACTATTACACACTATTACACTATTACACACTATTACACACTATTACACTATTACACTATTACACACTATTACACAATATTACACTATTACACTATTACACACTATTACACTATTACACACTATAACACTATTACACACTATTACACTATTACACTATTACACACTATTACACTATTACACTATTACACACTATTACACTATTACACTATTACACTATTACACACTATTACACTATTACACTATTACACACTATTACACTATTACACACTATTACACTATTACACTATTACACACTATTACACTATTACACACTATTACACTATTACACTATTACACACTTTTACACTATTACACACTATTACACTATTACACACTATTACACTATTACACTATTACACTATTACACACTATAACACTATTACACTATTACACTATTACACACTATTGCACTATTACACTATTACACTATTACACACTATTACACTATTACACACTATTACACTATTACACACTATTACACTATTACACACTATTACACTATTACACACTATTACACTATTACACACTATTACACTATTACACTATTACACACTATTACACTATTACACTATTACACACTATTACACTATTACACTATTACACACTATTACACTATTACACACTATTACACTATTACACTATTACACACTATTACACTTCGCCAGGTCACCCACACTAATTACACACTATTGCACTATTACACTATTACACACTATTACACTATTACACACTATTACACACTATTACACTATTACACACTATTACACACTATTACACTATTACACTATTACACACTATTACACTATTACACTAACACTATTACACACTATTACACTATTACACTATTACACACTATTACACTATTACACACTATTGCACTATTACACTATTACACACTATTACACTATTACACACTATTACACTATTACACTATTACACACTATTACACTATTACACTATTACACTATTACACACTATTACACTATTACACACTATTACACACTATTACACTATTACACTATTACACACTATTACACTATTACACTATTACACACTATTACACTATTACACACTATTACACTATTACACACTATTACACACTATTACACTATTACACTATTACACACTATTACACACTATTACACTATTACACACTATTACACACTATTACACACTATTACACTATTACACACTATT
Source organism: Notolepis coatsorum (assembly GCF_963971535.1). NCBI lineage: Eukaryota > Metazoa > Chordata > Actinopteri > Aulopiformes > Paralepididae > Notolepis > Notolepis coatsorum. Next base: position 36,267,246 of record NC_140168.1, on the reverse strand, counting down.
ACACTATTACACTATTACACACTATTACACTATTACACACTATTACACTATTACACTATTACACACTATTACACTATTACACTATTACACTATTACACACTATTACACTATTACACTATTACACACTATTACACTATTACACACTATTACACTATTACACTATTACACACTATTACACTATTACACTATTACACACTATTACACACTATTACACACTATTACACTATTACACACTATTACACTATTACACTATTACACAATATTACACTATTACACACTATTACACTATTACACACTATTACACTATTACACACTATTACACTATTACACACTATTACACTATTACACACTATTACACTATTACACTATTACACACTATTACACTATTACACACTATTACACTATTACACACTATTACACACTATTACACTATTACACACTATTACACACTATTACATTATTACACACTATTACACACTATTACACTATTACACACTATTACACTATTACACTATTACACAATATTACACTATTACACACTATTACACTATTACACTATTACACTATTACACACTATTACACTATTACACTATTACACACTATTACACTATTACACACTATTACACTATTACACACTATTACACTATTACACACTATTACACACTATTACACTATTACACTATTACACACTATTACACTATTACACACTATTATACACTATTACACTATTACACACTATTACACTATTACACTATTACACACTATTACACTATTACACTATTACACAATATTACACTATTACACACTATTACACTATTACACACTATTACACTATTACACACTATTACACTATTACACTATTACACACTATTACACTATTACACTATTACACACTATTACACTATTACACACTATTACACTATTACACTATTACACACTATTACACTATTAAACCGAGTACAATGGCACAATCCGCAAGTCTCTACGACAAACGGTTCAAGAGATACACTGAGGGGGTGTGGCCTAAGGGGGCGTGGTCTAAGGATCGGGGGAGTGGTCAACATCGACCAATGAAAGGTGGTCAAGATCGACCAATGGCACAATCCGCAAGTCTCTACGACAAACGGTTCAAGAGATACACTGAGGGGGTGTGGCCTAAGGGGGCGTGGTCTAAGGATCGGGGGAGTGGTCAACATCGACCAATGAAAGGTGGTCAACATGGACCAATGAAAAATGAAAGAGGATATCCCTACTGAGTACAATGACACAACCCACAAGACAGAGGGCGCTGTCAGCAATTCAGTACTGCAACACAGTGATGGCCAATGATGGGTTAAGTGGATGATGTCATTGGCAGCTCAGCCACGAGCCACACAGCTGAACCAATCATGAGTGAGCCATGAGCCACACAGGTGAAGCAATCACTATGACTTGCATATTTTCTATCCAATGGATTTCTATGGAGGCAGATGCATGACTGCATTGTCACATTGATTAAAAGAAAACTATAAGAGATGAAGCGTTGTGACGCGCACATGAGCACTACAACGAGTAGGCGAAGGGTTGTGCGCGATATTGTGACATTCGTGCGATATTGTGGCACTCCTTCGGCGATCGGAACAGAAGGCTAAAAAATAGTGTGAAAAATGTGATTTCTAGAGGGCGATTGCATGGCGGTCAATGGGGAGGAGAACCTTCAAACAAATGGTCGTCAGTTGAGATAGAAATGTCCAATTCCATTTATTTTTCTTTTGTGAGCGGGTTGACAGCCGTGTCATCGTTTTGATGTGTTTGTTTTATTTCTACGTCCAAAATTGAGATCACACTCGCAATTCACCCAAGGTAGGGGGAAAAAGATTATTTCAGCTGCTACACTCTAAAATGCAATGCATTCCCAATGGGACCGAAATTTTACCGTTTAAAGTCGATTCGTAGCCAGACGGTGCGGTGAAACTTTACGAGTTCGAATAGCACATCGAGTTGGAGCAAGCCGGTCGTTTTGATACCTTTCACGTGTATGGGGCGCGAACGCTCTGGCACGAGTGTGTTGGCAAAATCTTGAATAGATAAAAAAATGTAATGTGGGGGCCCTGTTCAGTCAGCTAATTACACACTATTCATATATTCACTATTACACCTATTAACCACTATTACACTATTCACACTATTACACTATTACACTATTACACACTATTACACAATATTACACTATTACACTATTACACACTATTACACTATTACACACTATAACACTATTACACACTATTACACTATTACACTATTACACACTATTACACTATTACACTATTACACACTATTACACTATTACACTATTACACTATTACACACTATTACACTATTACACTATTACACACTATTACACTATTACACACTATTACACTATTACACTATTACACACTATTACACTATTACACACTATTACACTATTACACTATTACACACTTTTACACTATTACACACTATTACACTATTACACACTATTACACTATTACACTATTACACTATTACACACTATAACACTATTACACTATTACACTATTACACACTATTGCACTATTACACTATTACACTATTACACACTATTACACTATTACACACTATTACACTATTACACACTATTACACTATTACACACTATTACACTATTACACACTATTACACTATTACACACTATTACACTATTACACTATTACACACTATTACACTATTACACTATTACACACTATTACACTATTACACTATTACACACTATTACACTATTACACACTATTACACTATTACACTATTACACACTATTACACTTCGCCAGGTCACCCACACTAATTACACACTATTGCACTATTACACTATTACACACTATTACACTATTACACACTATTACACACTATTACACTATTACACACTATTACACACTATTACACTATTACACTATTACACACTATTACACTATTACACTATTACACACTATTACACTATTACACACTATTACACTATTACACTATTACACACTATTACACTATTACACTATTACACACTATTACACTATTACACACTATTGCACTATTACACTATTACACACTATTACACTATTACACACTATTACACTATTACACTATTACACACTATTACACTATTACACTATTACACTATTACACACTATTACACTATTACACACTATTACACACTATTACACTATTACACTATTACACACTATTACACTATTACACTATTACACACTATTACACTATTACACACTATTACACTATTACACACTATTACACACTATTACACTATTACACTATTACACACTATTACACACTATTACACACTATTACACACTATTACACACTATTACACACTATTACACACTATTACACTATTACACACTATTACACTATTACACTATTACACTATTACACACTATTACACTATTACACACTATTACACTATTACACTATTACACACTATTACACTATTACACTATTACACTATTACACACTATTACACTATTACACTATTACACACTATTACACTATTACACACTATTACACTATTACACTATTACACACTATTACACTATTACACTATTACACACTATTACACACTATTACACACTATTACACTATTACACACTATTACACTATTACACTATTACACAATATTACACTATTACACACTATTACACTATTACACACTATTACACTATTACACACTATTACACTATTACACACTATTACACTATTACACACTATTACACTATTACACTATTACACACTATTACACTATTACACACTATTACACTATTACACACTATTACACACTATTACACTATTACACACTATTACACACTATTACATTATTACACACTATTACACACTATTACACTATTACACACTATTACACTATTACACTATTACACAATATTACACTATTACACACTATTACACTATTACACTATTACACTATTACACACTATTACACTATTACACTATTACACACTATTACACTATTACACACTATTACACTATTACACACTATTACACTATTACACACTATTACACACTATTACACTATTACACTATTACACACTATTACACTATTACACACTATTATACACTATTACACTATTACACACTATTACACTATTACACTATTACACACTATTACACTATTACACTATTACACAATATTACACTATTACACACTATTACACTATTACACACTATTACACTATTACACACTATTACACTATTACACTATTACACACTATTACACTATTACACTATTACACACTATTACACTATTACACACTATTACACTATTACACACTATTACACTATTACACTATTACACACTATTACACTATTAAACCGAGTACAATGGCACAATCCGCAAGTCTCTACGACAAACGGTTCAAGAGATACACTGAGGGGGTGTGGCCTAAGGGGGCGTGGTCTAAGGATCGGGGGAGTGGTCAACATCGACCAATGAAAGGTGGTCAAGATCGACCAATGGCACAATCCGCAAGTCTCTACGACAAACGGTTCAAGAGATACACTGAGGGGGTGTGGCCTAAGGGGGCGTGGTCTAAGGATCGGGGGAGTGGTCAACATCGACCAATGAAAGGTGGTCAACATGGACCAATGAAAAATGAAAGAGGATATCCCTACTGAGTACAATGACACAACCCACAAGACAGAGGGCGCTGTCAGCAATTCAGTACTGCAACACAGTGATGGCCAATGATGGGTTAAGTGGATGATGTCATTGGCAGCTCAGCCACGAGCCACACAGCTGAACCAATCATGAGTGAGCCATGAGCCACACAGGTGAAGCAATCACTATGACTTGCATATTTTCTATCCAATGGATTTCTATGGAGGCAGATGCATGACTGCATTGTCACATTGATTAAAAGAAAACTATAAGAGATGAAGCGTTGTGACGCGCACATGAGCACTACAACGAGTAGGCGAAGGGTTGTGCGCGATATTGTGACATTCGTGCGATATTGTGGCACTCCTTCGGCGATCGGAACAGAAGGCTAAAAAATAGTGTGAAAAATGTGATTTCTAGAGGGCGATTGCATGGCGGTCAATGGGGAGGAGAACCTTCAAACAAATGGTCGTCAGTTGAGATAGAAATGTCCAATTCCATTTATTTTTCTTTTGTGAGCGGGTTGACAGCCGTGTCATCGTTTTGATGTGTTTGTTTTATTTCTACGTCCAAAATTGAGATCACACTCGCAATTCACCCAAGGTAGGGGGAAAAAGATTATTTCAGCTGCTACACTCTAAAATGCAATGCATTCCCAATGGGACCAAAATTTTACCGTTTAAAGTCGATTCGTAGCCAGACGGTGCGGTGAAACTTTACGAGTTCGAATAGCACATCGAGTTGGAGCAAGCCGGTCGTTTTGATACCTTTCACGTGTATGGGGCGCGAACGCTCTGGCACGAGTGTGTTGGCAAAATCGGTGGAATAAAGAATAATAAATAAAAAGAGTATGGATATGTATAGTGTGGGTGGCAACCTGGCTTCGCCAGGTCGATATGTATAGTGTGGGTGGCAACCTGGCTTCGCCAGGTCACCCACACTAATTACACACTATTGCACTATTACACTATTACACACTATTACACTATTACACACTATTACACTATTACACACTATTACACTATTACACACTATTACACTATTACACACTATTACACTATTACACACTATTACACTATTACACACTATTACACTATTACACACTATTACACTATTACACACTATTACACTATTACACTATTACACTATTACACACTATTACACTATTACACTATTACACACTATTACACTATTACACACTATTGCACTATTACACTATTACACACTATTACACTATTACACACTATTACACTATTACACTATTACACACTATTACACTATTACACTATTACACTATTACACACTATTACACTATTACACACTATTACACACTATTACACTATTACACTATTACACACTATTACACTATTACACTATTACACACTATTACACTATTACACACTATTACACTATTACACACTATTACACACTATTACACTATTACACTATTACACACTATTACACACTATTACACACTATTACACTATTACACACTATTACACACTATTACACACTATTACACTATTACACACTATTACACTATTACACTATTACACTATTACACACTATTACACTATTACACACTATTACACTATTACACTATTACACACTATTACACTATTACACTATTACACTATTACACACTATTACACTATTACACTATTACACACTATTACACTATTACACACTATTACACTATTACACTATTACACACTATTACACTATTACACTATTACACACTATTACACACTATTACACACTATTACACTATTACACACTATTACACTATTACACTATTACACAATATTACACTATTACACACTATTACACTATTACACACTATTACACTATTACACACTATTACACTATTACACACTATTACACTATTACACTATTACACACTATTACACTATTACACACTATTACACTATTACACACTATTACACACTATTACACTATTACACACTATTACACACTATTACATTATTACACACTATTACACACTATTACACTATTACACACTATTACACTATTACACTATTACACAATATTACACTATTACACACTATTACACTATTACACTATTACACTATTACACACTATTACACTATTACACTATTACACACTATTACACTATTACACACTATTACACTATTACACACTATTACACTATTACACACTATTACACACTATTACACTATTACACTATTACACACTATTACACTATTACACACGTGTAATAGTATACTATTACACACTATTACACTATTACACACTATTATACACTATTACACTATTACACACTATTACACTATTACACTATTACACACTATTACACTATTACACTATTACACAATATTACACTATTACACACTATTACACTATTACACACTATTACACTATTACACACTATTACACTATTACACACTATTACACTATTACACTATTACACACTATTACACTATTACACACTATTACACTATTACACACTATTACACTATTACACTATTACACACTATTACACTATTAAACCGAGTACAATGGCACAATCCGCAAGTCTCTACGACAAACGGTTCAAGAGATACACTGAGGGGGTGTGGCCTAAGGGGGCGTGGTCTAAGGATCGGGGGAGTGGTCAACATCGACCAATGAAAGGTGGTCAAGATCGACCAATGGCACAATCCGCAAGTCTCTACGACAAACGGTTCAAGAGATACACTGAGGGGGTGTGGCCTAAGGGGGCGTGGTCTAAGGATCGGGGGAGTGGTCAACATCGACCAATGAAAGGTGGTCAACATGGACCAATGAAAAATGAAAGAGGATATCCCTACTGAGTACAATGACACAACCCACAAGACAGAGGGCGCTGTCAGCAATTCAGTACTGCAACACAGTGATGGCCAATGATGGGTTAAGTGGATGATGTCATTGGCAGCTCAGCCACGAGCCACACAGCTGAACCAATCATGAGTGAGCCATGAGCCACACAGGTGAAGCAATCACTATGACTTGCATATTTTCTATCCAATGGATTTCTATGGAGGCAGATGCATGACTGCATTGTCACATTGATTAAAAGAAAACTATAAGAGATGAAGCGTTGTGACGCGCACATGAGCACTACAACGAGTAGGCGAAGGGTTGTGCGCGATATTGTGACATTCGTGCGATATTGTGGCACTCCTTCGGCGATCGGAACAGAAGGCTAAAAAATAGTGTGAAAAATGTGATTTCTAGAGGGCGATTGCATGGCGGTCAATGGGGAGGAGAACCTTCAAACAAATGGTCGTCAGTTGAGATAGAAATGTCCAATTCCATTTATTTTTCTTTTGTGAGCGGGTTGACAGCCGTGTCATCGTTTTGATGTGTTTGTTTTATTTCTACGTCCAAAATTGAGATCACACTCGCAATTCACCCAAGGTAGGGGGAAAAAGATTATTTCAGCTGCTACACTCTAAAATGCAATGCATTCCCAATGGGACCGAAATTTTACCGTTTAAAGTCGATTCGTAGCCAGACGGTGCGGTGAAACTTTACGAGTTCGAATAGCACATCGAGTTGGAGCAAGCCGGTCGTTTTGATACCTTTCACGTGTATGGGGCGCGAACGCTCTGGCACGAGTGTGTTGGCAAAATCGGTGGAATAAAGAATAATAAATAAAAAGAGTATGGATATGTATAGTGTGGGTGGCAACCTGGCTTCGCCAGGTCACCCACACTAATTACACACTATTGCACTATTACACTATTACACACTATTACACTATTACACACTATTACACTATTACACACTATTACACTATTACACACTATTACACTATTACACACTATTACACTATTACACACTATTACACTATTACACACTATTACACTATTACACTATTACACACTATTACACTATTACACTATTACACACTATTACACTATTACACACTATTGCACTATTACACTATTACACACTATTACACTATTACACACTATTACACTATTACACTATTACACACTATTACACTATTACACTATTACACTATTACACACTATTACACTATTACACACTATTACACACTATTACACTATTACACTATTACACACTATTACACTATTACACTATTACACACTATTACACTATTACACACTATTACACTATTACACACTATTACACACTATTACACTATTACACTATTACACACTATTACACACTATTACACACTATTACACTATTACACACTATTACACACTATTACACACTATTACACTATTACACACTATTACACTATTACACTATTACACTATTACACACTATTACACACTATTACACACTATTACACTATTACACTATTACACACTATTACACTATTACACTATTACACTATTACACACTATTACACTATTACACTATTACACACTATTACACTATTACACACTATTACACTATTACACTATTACACACTATTACACTATTACACTATTACACACTATTACACACTATTACACACTATTACACTATTACACACTATTACACTATTACACTATTACACAATATTACACTATTACACACTATTACACTATTACACACTATTACACTATTACACACTATTACACTATTACACACTATTACACTATTACACTATTACACACTATTACACTATTACACACTATTACACTATTACACACTATTACACACTATTACACTATTACACACTATTACACACTATTACATTATTACACACTATTACACACTATTACACTATTACACACTATTACACTATTACACTATTACACAATATTACACTATTACACACTATTACACTATTACACTATTACACTATTACACACTATTACACTATTACACTATTACACACTATTACACTATTACACACTATTACACTATTACACACTATTACACTATTACACACTATTACACACTATTACACTATTACACTATTACACACTATTACACTATTACACACGTGTAATAGTATACTATTACACACTATTACACTATTACACACTATTATACACTATTACACTATTACACACTATTACACTATTACACTATTACACACTATTACACTATTACACTATTACACAATATTACACTATTACACACTATTACACTATTACACACTATTACACTATTACACACTATTACACTATTACACACTATTACACTATTACACTATTACACACTATTACACTATTACACACTATTACACTATTACACACTATTACACTATTACACTATTACACACTATTACACTATTAAACCGAGTACAATGGCACAATCCGCAAGTCTCTACGACAAACGGTTCAAGAGATACACTGAGGGGGTGTGGCCTAAGGGGGCGTGGTCTAAGGATCGGGGGAGTGGTCAACATCGACCAATGAAAGGTGGTCAAGATCGACCAATGGCACAATCCGCAAGTCTCTACGACAAACGGTTCAAGAGATACACTGAGGGGGTGTGGCCTAAGGGGGCGTGGTCTAAGGATCGGGGGAGTGGTCAACATCGACCAATGAAAGGTGGTCAACATGGACCAATGAAAAATGAAAGAGGATATCCCTACTGAGTACAATGACACAACCCACAAGACAGAGGGCGCTGTCAGCAATTCAGTACTGCAACACAGTGATGGCCAATGATGGGTTAAGTGGATGATGTCATTGGCAGCTCAGCCACGAGCCACACAGCTGAACCAATCATGAGTGAGCCATGAGCCACACAGGTGAAGCAATCACTATGACTTGCATATTTTCTATCCAATGGATTTCTATGGAGGCAGATGCATGACTGCATTGTCACATTGATTAAAAGAAAACTATAAGAGATGAAGCGTTGTGACGCGCACATGAGCACTACAACGAGTAGGCGAAGGGTTGTGCGCGATATTGTGACATTCGTGCGATATTGTGGCACTCCTTCGGCGATCGGAACAGAAGGCTAAAAAATAGTGTGAAAAATGTGATTTCTAGAGGGCGATTGCATGGCGGTCAATGGGGAGGAGAACCTTCAAACAAATGGTCGTCAGTTGAGATAGAAATGTCCAATTCCATTTATTTTTCTTTTGTGAGCGGGTTGACAGCCGTGTCATCGTTTTGATGTGTTTGTTTTATTTCTACGTCCAAAATTGAGATCACACTCGCAATTCACCCAAGGTAGGGGGAAAAAGATTATTTCAGCTGCTACACTCTAAAATGCAATGCATTCCCAATGGGACCGAAATTTTACCGTTTAAAGTCGATTCGTAGCCAGACGGTGCGGTGAAACTTTACGAGTTCGAATAGCACATCGAGTTGGAGCAAGCCGGTCGTTTTGATACCTTTCACGTGTATGGGGCGCGAACGCTCTGGCACGAGTGTGTTGGCAAAATCGGTGGAATAAAGAATAATAAATAAAAAGAGTATGGATATGTATAGTGTGGGTGGCAACCTGGCTTCGCCAGGTCACCCACACTAATTACACACTATTGCACTATTACACTATTACACACTATTACACTATTACACACTATTACACTATTACACACTATTACACTATTACACACTATTACACTATTACACACTATTACACTATTACACACTATTACACTATTACACACTATTACACTATTACACACTATTACACTATTACACTATTACACACTATTACACTATTACACTATTACACACTATTACACTATTACACACTATTGCACTATTACACTATTACACACTATTACACTATTACACACTATTACACTATTACACTATTACACACTATTACACTATTACACTATTACGCTATTACACACTATTACACTATTACACACTATTACACACTATTACACTATTACACTATTACACACTATTACACTATTACACTATTACACACTATTACACTATTACACACTATTACACTATTACACACTATTACACACTATTACACTATTACACTATTACACACTATTACACACTATTACACACTATTACACTATTACACACTATTACACACTATTACACACTATTACACTATTACACACTATTACACTATTACACTATTACACTATTACACACTATTACACTATTACACACTATTACACTATTACACTATTACACACTATTACACTATTACACTATTACACTATTACACACTATTACACTATTACACTATTACACACTATTACACTATTACACACTATTACACTATTACACTATTACACACTATTACACTATTACACTATTACACACTATTACACACTATTACACACTATTACACTATTACACACTATTACACTATTACACACTATTACACTATTACACACTATTACACTATTACACTATTACACACTATTACACTATTACACTATTACACACTATTACACTATTACACTATTACACACTATTACACTATTACACACTATTACACTATTACACTATTACACACTATTACACTTCGCCAGGTCACCCACACTAATTACACACTATTGCACTATTACACTATTACACACTATTACACTATTACACACTATTACACACTATTACACTATTACACACTATTACACACTATTACACTATTACACTATTACACACTATTACACTATTACACTATTACACACTATTACACTATTACACACTATTACACTATTACACTATTACACACTATTACACTATTACACTATTACACACTATTACACTATTACACACTATTGCACTATTACACTATTACACACTATTACACTATTACACACTATTACACTATTACACTATTACACACTATTACACTATTACACTATTACACTATTACACACTATTACACTATTACACACTATTACACTATTACACTATTACACACTATTACACTATTACACTATTACACACTATTACACTATTACACACTATTACACTATTACACACTATTACACACTATTACACTATTACACTATTACACACTATTACACACTATTACACACTATTACACTATTACACACTATTACACACTATTACACACTATTACACTATTACACACTATTACACTATTACACTATTACACTATTACACACTATTACACTATTACACACTATTACACTATTACACTATTACACACTATTACACTATTACACTATTACACTATTACACACTATTACACTATTACACTATTACACACTATTACACTATTACACACTATTACACTATTACACTATTACACACTATTACACTATTACACTATTACACACTATTACACACTATTACACACTATTACACTATTACACACTATTACACTATTACACTATTACACAATATTACACTATTACACACTATTACACTATTACACACTATTACACTATTACACACTATTACACTATTACACACTATTACACTATTACACACTATTACACTATTACACTATTACACACTATTACACTATTACACACTATTACACTATTACACACTATTACACTATTACACACTATTACACTATTACACACTATTACACTATTACACTATTACACACTATTACACTATTACACACTATTACACTATTACACACTATTACACACTATTACACTATTACACACTATTACACACTATTACATTATTACACACTATTACACACTATTACACTATTACACACTATTACACTATTACACTATTACACACTATTACACTATTACACACTATTACACACTATTACACTATTACACTATTACACACTATTACACTATTACACACTATTATACACTATTACACTATTACACACTATTACACTATTACACTATTACACACTATTACACTATTACACTATTACACAATATTACACTATTACACACTATTACACTATTACACACTATTACACTATTACACACTATTACACTATTACACTATTACACACTATTACACTATTACACTATTACACACTATTACACTATTACACACTATTACACTATTACACACTATTACACTATTACACTATTACACACTATTACACTATTAAACCGAGTACAATGGCACAATCCGCAAGTCTCTACGACAAACGGTTCAAGAGATACACTGAGGGGGTGTGGCCTAAGGGGGCGTGGTCTAAGGATCGGGGGAGTGGTCAACATCGACCAATGAAAGGTGGTCAAGATCGACCAATGGCACAATCCGCAAGTCTCTACGACAAACGGTTCAAGAGATACACTGAGGGGGTGTGGCCTAAGGGGGCGTGGTCTAAGGATCGGGGGAGTGGTCAACATCGACCAATGAAAGGTGGTCAACATGGACCAATGAAAAATGAAAGAGGATATCCCTACTGAGTACAATGACACAACCCACAAGACAGAGGGCGCTGTCAGCAATTCAGTACTGCAACACAGTGATGGCCAATGATGGGTTAAGTGGATGATGTCATTGGCAGCTCAGCCACGAGCCACACAGCTGAACCAATCATGAGTGAGCCATGAGCCACACAGGTGAAGCAATCACTATGACTTGCATATTTTCTATCCAATGGATTTCTATGGAGGCAGATGCATGACTGCATTGTCACATTGATTAAAAGAAAACTATAAGAGATGAAGCGTTGTGACGCGCACATGAGCACTACAACGAGTAGGCGAAGGGTTGTGCGCGATATTGTGACATTCGTGCGATATTGTGGCACTCCTTCGGCGATCGGAACAGAAGGCTAAAAAATAGTGTGAAAAATGTGATTTCTAGAGGGCGATTGCATGGCGGTCAATGGGGAGGAGAACCTTCAAACAAATGGTCGTCAGTTGAGATAGAAATGTCCAATTCCATTTATTTTTCTTTTGTGAGCGGGTTGACAGCCGTGTCATCGTTTTGATGTGTTTGTTTTATTTCTACGTCCAAAATTGAGATCACACTCGCAATTCACCCAAGGTAGGGGGAAAAAGATTATTTCAGCTGCTACACTCTAAAATGCAATGCATTCCCAATGGGACCGAAATTTTACCGTTTAAAGTCGATTCGTAGCCAGACGGTGCGGTGAAACTTTACGAGTTCGAATAGCACATCGAGTTGGAGCAAGCCGGTCGTTTTGATACCTTTCACGTGTATGGGGCGCGAACGCTCTGGCACGAGTGTGTTGGCAAAATCGGTGGAATAAAGAATAATAAATAAAAAGAGTATGGATATGTATAGTGTGGGTGGCAACCTGGCTTCGCCAGGTCACCCACACTAATTACACACTATTGCACTATTACACTATTACACACTATTACACTATTACACACTATTACACACTATTACACTATTACACTATTACACACTATTACACAATATTACACTATTACACTATTACACACTATTACACTATTACACACTATAACACTATTACACACTATTACACTATTACACTATTACACACTATTACACTATTACACTATTACACACTATTACACTATTACACTATTACACTATTACACACTATTACACTATTACACTATTACACACTATTACACTATTACACACTATTACACTATTACACTATTACACACTATTACACTATTACACACTATTACACTATTACACTATTACACACTTTTACACTATTACACACTATTACACTATTACACACTATTACACTATTACACTATTACACTATTACACACTATAACACTATTACACTATTACACTATTACACACTATTGCACTATTACACTATTACACTATTACACACTATTACACTATTACACACTATTACACTATTACACACTATTACACTATTACACACTATTACACTATTACACACTATTACACTATTACACACTATTACACTATTACACACTATTACACTATTACACTATTACACACTATTACACTATTACACTATTACACACTATTACACTATTACACTATTACACACTATTACACTATTACACACTATTACACTATTACACTATTACACACTATTACACTTCGCCAGGTCACCCACACTAATTACACACTATTGCACTATTACACTATTACACACTATTACACTATTACACACTATTACACACTATTACACTATTACACACTATTACACACTATTACACTATTACACTATTACACACTATTACACTATTACACTATTACACACTATTACACTATTACACACTATTACACTATTACACACTATTACACTATTACACTATTACACACTATTACACTATTACACACTATTGCACTATTACACTATTACACACTATTACACTATTACACACTATTACACTATTACACTATTACACACTATTACACTATTACACTATTACACTATTACACACTATTACACTATTACACACTATTACACACTATTACACTATTACACTATTACACACTATTACACTATTACACTATTACACACTATTACACTATTACACACTATTACACTATTACACACTATTACACACTATTACACTATTACACTATTACACACTATTACACACTATTACACTATTACACACTATTACACACTATTACACACTATTACACTATTACACACTATTACACTATTACACTATTACACACTATTACACTATTACACACTATTACACTATTACACTATTACACACTATTACACTATTACACTATTACACTATTACACACTATTACACTATTACACTATTACACACTATTACACTATTACACACTATTACACTATTACACTATTACACACTATTACACTATTACACTATTACACACTATTACACACTATTACACACTATTACACTATTACACACTATTACACTATTACACTATTACACAATATTACACTATTACACACTATTACACTATTACACACTATTACACTATTACACACTATTACACTATTACACACTATTACACTATTACACACTATTACACTATTACACTATTACACACTATTACACTATTACACACTATTACACTATTACACACTATTACACACTATTACACTATTACACACTATTACACACTATTACATTATTACACACTATTACACACTATTACACTATTACACACTATTACACTATTACACTATTACACAATATTACACTATTACACACTATTACACTATTACACTATTACACTATTACACACTATTACACTATTACACTATTACACACTATTACACTATTACACACTATTACACTATTACACACTATTACACTATTACACACTATTACACACTATTACACTATTACACTATTACACACTATTACACTATTACACACTATTATACACTATTACACTATTACACACTATTACACTATTACACTATTACACACTATTACACTATTACACAATATTACACTATTACACACTATTACACTATTACACACTATTACACTATTACACACTATTACACTATTACACTATTACACACTATTACACTATTACACTATTACACACTATTACACTATTACACACTATTACACTATTACACACTATTACACTATTACACTATTACACACTATTACACTATTAAACCGAGTACAATGGCACAATCCGCAAGTCTCTACGACAAACGGTTCAAGAGATACACTGAGGGGGTGTGGCCTAAGGGGGCGTGGTCTAAGGATCGGGGGAGTGGTCAACATCGACCAATGAAAGGTGGTCAAGATCGACCAATGGCACAATCCGCAAGTCTCTACGACAAACGGTTCAAGAGATACACTGAGGGGGTGTGGCCTAAGGGGGCGTGGTCTAAGGATCGGGGGAGTGGTCAACATCGACCAATGAAAGGTGGTCAACATGGACCAATGAAAAATGAAAGAGGATATCCCTACTGAGTACAATGACACAACCCACAAGACAGAGGGCGCTGTCAGCAATTCAGTACTGCAACACAGTGATGGCCAATGATGGGTTAAGTGGATGATGTCATTGGCAGCTCAGCCACGAGCCACACAGCTGAACCAATCATGAGTGAGCCATGAGCCACACAGGTGAAGCAATCACTATGACTTGCATATTTTCTATCCAATGGATTTCTATGGAGGCAGATGCATGACTGCATTGTCACATTGATTAAAAGAAAACTATAAGAGATGAAGCGTTGTGACGCGCACATGAGCACTACAACGAGTAGGCGAAGGGTTGTGCGCGATATTGTGACATTCGTGCGATATTGTGGCACTCCTTCGGCGATCGGAACAGAAGGCTAAAAAATAGTGTGAAAAATGTGATTTCTAGAGGGCGATTGCATGGCGGTCAATGGGGAGGAGAACCTTCAAACAAATGGTCGTCAGTTGAGATAGAAATGTCCAATTCCATTTATTTTTCTTTTGTGAGCGGGTTGACAGCCGTGTCATCGTTTTGATGTGTTTGTTTTATTTCTACGTCCAAAATTGAGATCACACTCGCAATTCACCCAAGGTAGGGGGAAAAAGATTATTTCAGCTGCTACACTCTAAAATGCAATGCATTCCCAATGGGACCGAAATTTTACCGTTTAAAGTCGATTCGTAGCCAGACGGTGCGGTGAAACTTTACGAGTTCGAATAGCACATCGAGTTGGAGCAAGCCGGTCGTTTTGATACCTTTCACGTGTATGGGGCGCGAACGCTCTGGCACGAGTGTGTTGGCAAAATCGGTGGAATAAAGAATAATAAATAAAAAGAGTATGGATATGTATAGTGTGGGTGGCAACCTGGCTTCGCCAGGTCACCCACACTAATTACACACTATTGCACTATTACACTATTACACACTATTACACTATTACACACTATTACACACTATTACACTATTACACTATTACACACTATTACACAATATTACACTATTACACTATTACACACTATTACACTATTACACACTATAACACTATTACACACTATTACACTATTACACTATTACACACTATTACACTATTACACTATTACACACTATTACACTATTACACTATTACACTATTACACACTATTACACTATTACACTATTACACACTATTACACTATTACACACTATTACACTATTACACTATTACACACTATTACACTATTACACACTATTACACTATTACACTATTACACACTTTTACACTATTACACACTATTACACTATTACACACTATTACACTATTACACTATTACACTATTACACACTATAACACTATTACACTATTACACTATTACACACTATTGCACTATTACACTATTACACTATTACACACTATTACACTATTACACACTATTACACTATTACACACTATTACACTATTACACACTATTACACTATTACACACTATTACACTATTACACACTATTACACTATTACACTATTACACACTATTACACTATTACACTATTACACACTATTACACTATTACACTATTACACACTATTACACTATTACACACTATTACACTATTACACTATTACACACTATTACACTTCGCCAGGTCACCCACACTAATTACACACTATTGCACTATTACACTATTACACACTATTACACTATTACACACTATTACACACTATTACACTATTACACACTATTACACACTATTACACTATTACACTATTACACACTATTACACTATTACACTATTACACACTATTACACTATTACACACTATTACACTATTACACTATTACACACTATTACACTATTACACTATTACACACTATTACACTATTACACACTATTGCACTATTACACTATTACACACTATTACACTATTACACACTATTACACTATTACACTATTACACACTATTACACTATTACACTATTACACTATTACACACTATTACACTATTACACACTATTACACACTATTACACTATTACACTATTACACACTATTACACTATTACACTATTACACACTATTACACTATTACACACTATTACACTATTACACACTATTACACACTATTACACTATTACACTATTACACACTATTACACACTATTACACACTATTACACACTATTACACACTATTACACACTATTACACACTATTACACTATTACACACTATTACACTATTACACTATTACACTATTACACACTATTACACTATTACACACTATTACACTATTACACTATTACACACTATTACACTATTACACTATTACACTATTACACACTATTACACTATTACACTATTACACACTATTACACTATTACACACTATTACACTATTACACTATTACACACTATTACACTATTACACTATTACACACTATTACACACTATTACACACTATTACACTATTACACACTATTACACTATTACACTATTACACAATATTACACTATTACACACTATTACACTATTACACACTATTACACTATTACACACTATTACACTATTACACACTATTACACTATTACACACTATTACACTATTACACTATTACACACTATTACACTATTACACACTATTACACTATTACACACTATTACACACTATTACACTATTACACACTATTACACACTATTACATTATTACACACTATTACACACTATTACACTATTACACACTATTACACTATTACACTATTACACAATATTACACTATTACACACTATTACACTATTACACTATTACACTATTACACACTATTACACTATTACACTATTACACACTATTACACTATTACACACTATTACACTATTACACACTATTACACTATTACACACTATTACACACTATTACACTATTACACTATTACACACTATTACACTATTACACACTATTATACACTATTACACTATTACACACTATTACACTATTACACTATTACACACTATTACACTATTACACTATTACACAATATTACACTATTACACACTATTACACTATTACACACTATTACACTATTACACACTATTACACTATTACACTATTACACACTATTACACTATTACACTATTACACACTATTACACTATTACACACTATTACACTATTACACACTATTACACTATTACACTATTACACACTATTACACTATTAAACCGAGTACAATGGCACAATCCGCAAGTCTCTACGACAAACGGTTCAAGAGATACACTGAGGGGGTGTGGCCTAAGGGGGCGTGGTCTAAGGATCGGGGGAGTGGTCAACATCGACCAATGAAAGGTGGTCAAGATCGACCAATGGCACAATCCGCAAGTCTCTACGACAAACGGTTCAAGAGATACACTGAGGGGGTGTGGCCTAAGGGGGCGTGGTCTAAGGATCGGGGGAGTGGTCAACATCGACCAATGAAAGGTGGTCAACATGGACCAATGAAAAATGAAAGAGGATATCCCTACTGAGTACAATGACACAACCCACAAGACAGAGGGCGCTGTCAGCAATTCAGTACTGCAACACAGTGATGGCCAATGATGGGTTAAGTGGATGATGTCATTGGCAGCTCAGCCACGAGCCACACAGCTGAACCAATCATGAGTGAGCCATGAGCCACACAGGTGAAGCAATCACTATGACTTGCATATTTTCTATCCAATGGATTTCTATGGAGGCAGATGCATGACTGCATTGTCACATTGATTAAAAGAAAACTATAAGAGATGAAGCGTTGTGACGCGCACATGAGCACTACAACGAGTAGGCGAAGGGTTGTGCGCGATATTGTGACATTCGTGCGATATTGTGGCACTCCTTCGGCGATCGGAACAGAAGGCTAAAAAATAGTGTGAAAAATGTGATTTCTAGAGGGCGATTGCATGGCGGTCAATGGGGAGGAGAACCTTCAAACAAATGGTCGTCAGTTGAGATAGAAATGTCCAATTCCATTTATTTTTCTTTTGTGAGCGGGTTGACAGCCGTGTCATCGTTTTGATGTGTTTGTTTTATTTCTACGTCCAAAATTGAGATCACACTCGCAATTCACCCAAGGTAGGGGGAAAAAGATTATTTCAGCTGCTACACTCTAAAATGCAATGCATTCCCAATGGGACCGAAATTTTACCGTTTAAAGTCGATTCGTAGCCAGACGGTGCGGTGAAACTTTACGAGTTCGAATAGCACATCGAGTTGGAGCAAGCCGGTCGTTTTGATACCTTTCACGTGTATGGGGCGCGAACGCTCTGGCACGAGTGTGTTGGCAAAATCGGTGGAATAAAGAATAATAAATAAAAAGAGTATGGATATGTATAGTGTGGGTGGCAACCTGGCTTCGCCAGGTCACCCACACTAATTACACACTATTGCACTATTACACTATTACACACTATTACACTATTACACACTATTACACTATTACACACTATTACACTATTACACACTATTACACTATTACACACTATTACACTATTACACACTATTACACTATTACACACTATTACACTATTACACACTATTACACTATTACACACTATTACACTATTACACTATTACACACTATTACACTATTACACTATTACACACTATTACACTATTACACACTATTGCACTATTACACTATTACACACTATTACACTATTACACACTATTACACTATTACACTATTACACACTATTACACTATTACACTATTACACTATTACACACTATTACACTATTACACACTATTACACACTATTACACTATTACACTATTACACACTATTACACTATTACACTATTACACACTATTACACTATTACACACTATTACACTATTACACACTATTACACACTATTACACTATTACACTATTACACACTATTACACACTATTACACACTATTACACTATTACACACTATTACACACTATTACACACTATTACACTATTACACACTATTACACTATTACACTATTACACTATTACACACTATTACACTATTACACACTATTACACTATTACACTATTACACACTATTACACTATTACACTATTACACTATTACACACTATTACACTATTACACTATTACACACTATTACACTATTACACACTATTACACTATTACACTATTACACACTATTACACTATTACACTATTACACACTATTACACACTATTACACACTATTACACTATTACACACTATTACACTATTACACTATTACACAATATTACACTATTACACACTATTACACTATTACACACTATTACACTATTACACACTATTACACTATTACACACTATTACACTATTACACTATTACACACTATTACACTATTACACACTATTACACTATTACACACTATTACACACTATTACACTATTACACACTATTACACACTATTACATTATTACACACTATTACACACTATTACACTATTACACACTATTACACTATTACACTATTACACAATATTACACTATTACACACTATTACACTATTACACTATTACACTATTACACACTATTACACTATTACACTATTACACACTATTACACTATTACACACTATTACACTATTACACACTATTACACTATTACACACTATTACACACTATTACACTATTACACTATTACACACTATTACACTATTACACACGTGTAATAGTATACTATTACACACTATTACACTATTACACACTATTATACACTATTACACTATTACACACTATTACACTATTACACTATTACACACTATTACACTATTACACTATTACACAATATTACACTATTACACACTATTACACTATTACACACTATTACACTATTACACACTATTACACTATTACACTATTACACACTATTACACTATTACACACTATTACACTATTACACACTATTACACTATTACACTATTACACACTATTACACTATTAAACCGAGTACAATGGCACAATCCGCAAGTCTCTACGACAAACGGTTCAAGAGATACACTGAGGGGGTGTGGCCTAAGGGGGCGTGGTCTAAGGATCGGGGGAGTGGTCAACATCGACCAATGAAAGGTGGTCAAGATCGACCAATGGCACAATCCGCAAGTCTCTACGACAAACGGTTCAAGAGATACACTGAGGGGGTGTGGCCTAAGGGGGCGTGGTCTAAGGATCGGGGGAGTGGTCAACATCGACCAATGAAAGGTGGTCAACATGGACCAATGAAAAATGAAAGAGGATATCCCTACTGAGTACAATGACACAACCCACAAGACAGAGGGCGCTGTCAGCAATTCAGTACTGCAACACAGTGATGGCCAATGATGGGTTAAGTGGATGATGTCATTGGCAGCTCAGCCACGAGCCACACAGCTGAACCAATCATGAGTGAGCCATGAGCCACACAGGTGAAGCAATCACTATGACTTGCATATTTTCTATCCAATGGATTTCTATGGAGGCAGATGCATGACTGCATTGTCACATTGATTAAAAGAAAACTATAAGAGATGAAGCGTTGTGACGCGCACATGAGCACTACAACGAGTAGGCGAAGGGTTGTGCGCGATATTGTGACATTCGTGCGATATTGTGGCACTCCTTCGGCGATCGGAACAGAAGGCTAAAAAATAGTGTGAAAAATGTGATTTCTAGAGGGCGATTGCATGGCGGTCAATGGGGAGGAGAACCTTCAAACAAATGGTCGTCAGTTGAGATAGAAATGTCCAATTCCATTTATTTTTCTTTTGTGAGCGGGTTGACAGCCGTGTCATCGTTTTGATGTGTTTGTTTTATTTCTACGTCCAAAATTGAGATCACACTCGCAATTCACCCAAGGTAGGGGGAAAAAGATTATTTCAGCTGCTACACTCTAAAATGCAATGCATTCCCAATGGGACCGAAATTTTACCGTTTAAAGTCGATTCGTAGCCAGACGGTGCGGTGAAACTTTACGAGTTCGAATAGCACATCGAGTTGGAGCAAGCCGGTCGTTTTGATACCTTTCACGTGTATGGGGCGCGAACGCTCTGGCACGAGTGTGTTGGCAAAATCGGTGGAATAAAGAATAATAAATAAAAAGAGTATGGATATGTATAGTGTGGGTGGCAACCTGGCTTCGCCAGGTCACCCACACTAATTACACACTATTGCACTATTACACTATTACACACTATTACACTATTACACACTATTACACTATTACACACTATTACACTATTACACACTATTACACTATTACACACTATTACACTATTACACACTATTACACTATTACACACTATTACACTATTACACACTATTACACTATTACACACTATTACACTATTACACTATTACACACTATTACACTATTACACTATTACACACTATTACACTATTACACACTATTGCACTATTACACTATTACACACTATTACACTATTACACACTATTACACTATTACACTATTACACACTATTACACTATTACACTATTACACTATTACACACTATTACACTATTACACACTATTACACACTATTACACTATTACACTATTACACACTATTACACTATTACACTATTACACACTATTACACTATTACACACTATTACACTATTACACACTATTACACACTATTACACTATTACACTATTACACACTATTACACACTATTACACACTATTACACTATTACACACTATTACACACTATTACACACTATTACACTATTACACACTATTACACTATTACACTATTACACTATTACACACTATTACACTATTACACACTATTACACTATTACACTATTACACACTATTACACTATTACACTATTACACTATTACACACTATTACACTATTACACTATTACACACTATTACACTATTACACACTATTACACTATTACACTATTACACACTATTACACTATTACACTATTACACACTATTACACACTATTACACACTATTACACTATTACACACTATTACACTATTACACACTATTACACTATTACACACTATTACACTATTACACTATTACACACTATTACACTATTACACTATTACACACTATTACACTATTACACTATTACACACTATTACACTATTACACACTATTACACTATTACACTATTACACACTATTACACTTCGCCAGGTCACCCACACTAATTACACACTATTGCACTATTACACTATTACACACTATTACACTATTACACACTATTACACACTATTACACTATTACACACTATTACACACTATTACACTATTACACTATTACACACTATTACACTATTACACTATTACACACTATTACACTATTACACACTATTACACTATTACACTATTACACACTATTACACTATTACACTATTACACACTATTACACTATTACACACTATTGCACTATTACACTATTACACACTATTACACTATTACACACTATTACACTATTACACTATTACACACTATTACACTATTACACTATTACACTATTACACACTATTACACTATTACACACTATTACACTATTACACTATTACACACTATTACACTATTACACTATTACACACTATTACACTATTACACACTATTACACTATTACACACTATTACACACTATTACACTATTACACTATTACACACTATTACACACTATTACACACTATTACACTATTACACACTATTACACACTATTACACACTATTACACTATTACACACTATTACACTATTACACTATTACACTATTACACACTATTACACTATTACACACTATTACACTATTACACTATTACACACTATTACACTATTACACTATTACACTATTACACACTATTACACTATTACACTATTACACACTATTACACTATTACACACTATTACACTATTACACTATTACACACTATTACACTATTACACTATTACACACTATTACACACTATTACACACTATTACACTATTACACACTATTACACTATTACACTATTACACAATATTACACTATTACACACTATTACACTATTACACACTATTACACTATTACACACTATTACACTATTACACACTATTACACTATTACACACTATTACACTATTACACTATTACACACTATTACACTATTACACACTATTACACTATTACACACTATTACACTATTACACACTATTACACTATTACACACTATTACACTATTACACTATTACACACTATTACACTATTACACACTATTACACTATTACACACTATTACACACTATTACACTATTACACACTATTACACACTATTACATTATTACACACTATTACACACTATTACACTATTACACACTATTACACTATTACACTATTACACACTATTACACTATTACACACTATTACACACTATTACACTATTACACTATTACACACTATTACACTATTACACACTATTATACACTATTACACTATTACACACTATTACACTATTACACTATTACACACTATTACACTATTACACTATTACACAATATTACACTATTACACACTATTACACTATTACACACTATTACACTATTACACACTATTACACTATTACACTATTACACACTATTACACTATTACACTATTACACACTATTACACTATTACACACTATTACACTATTACACACTATTACACTATTACACTATTACACACTATTACACTATTAAACCGAGTACAATGGCACAATCCGCAAGTCTCTACGACAAACGGTTCAAGAGATACACTGAGGGGGTGTGGCCTAAGGGGGCGTGGTCTAAGGATCGGGGGAGTGGTCAACATCGACCAATGAAAGGTGGTCAAGATCGACCAATGGCACAATCTGCAAGTCTCTACGACAAACGGTTCAAGAGATACACTGAGGGGGTGTGGCCTAAGGGGGCGTGGTCTAAGGATCGGGGGAGTGGTCAACATCGACCAATGAAAGGTGGTCAACATGGACCAATGAAAAATGAAAGAGGATATCCCTACTGAGTACAATGACACAACCCACAAGACAGAGGGCGCTGTCAGCAATTCAGTACTGCAACACAGTGATGGCCAATGATGGGTTAAGTGGATGATGTCATTGGCAGCTCAGCCACGAGCCACACAGCTGAACCAATCATGAGTGAGCCATGAGCCACACAGGTGAAGCAATCACTATGACTTGCATATTTTCTATCCAATGGATTTCTATGGAGGCAGATGCATGACTGCATTGTCACATTGATTAAAAGAAAACTATAAGAGATGAAGCGTTGTGACGCGCACATGAGCACTACAACGAGTAGGCGAAGGGTTGTGCGCGATATTGTGACATTCGTGCGATATTGTGGCACTCCTTCGGCGATCGGAACAGAAGGCTAAAAAATAGTGTGAAAAATGTGATTTCTAGAGGGCGATTGCATGGCGGTCAATGGGGAGGAGAACCTTCAAACAAATGGTCGTCAGTTGAGATAGAAATGTCCAATTCCATTTATTTTTCTTTTGTGAGCGGGTTGACAGCCGTGTCATCGTTTTGATGTGTTTGTTTTATTTCTACGTCCAAAATTGAGATCACACTCGCAATTCACCCAAGGTAGGGGGAAAAAGATTATTTCAGCTGCTACACTCTAAAATGCAATGCATTCCCAATGGGACCGAAATTTTACCGTTTAAAGTCGATTCGTAGCCAGACGGTGCGGTGAAACTTTACGAGTTCGAATAGCACATCGAGTTGGAGCAAGCCGGTCGTTTTGATACCTTTCACGTGTATGGGGCGCGAACGCTCTGGCACGAGTGTGTTGGCAAAATCGGTGGAATAAAGAATAATAAATAAAAAGAGTATGGATATGTATAGTGTGGGTGGCAACCTGGCTTCGCCAGGTCACCCACACTAATTACACACTATTGCACTATTACACTATTACACACTATTACACTATTACACACTATTACACACTATTACACTATTACACTATTACACACTATTACACAATATTACACTATTACACTATTACACACTATTACACTATTACACACTATAACACTATTACACACTATTACACTATTACACTATTACACACTATTACACTATTACACTATTACACACTATTACACTATTACACTATTACACTATTACACACTATTACACTATTACACTATTACACACTATTACACTATTACACACTATTACACTATTACACTATTACACACTATTACACTATTACACACTATTACACTATTACACTATTACACACTTTTACACTATTACACACTATTACACTATTACACACTATTACACTATTACACTATTACACTATTACACACTATAACACTATTACACTATTACACTATTACACACTATTGCACTATTACACTATTACACACTATTACACTATTACACACTATTACACTATTACACACTATTACACTATTACACACTATTACACTATTACACACTATTACACTATTACACACTATTACACTATTACACACTATTACACTATTACACTATTACACACTATTACACTATTACACTATTACACACTATTACACTATTACACTATTACACACTATTACACTATTACACACTATTACACTATTACACTATTACACACTATTACACTTCGCCAGGTCACCCACACTAATTACACACTATTGCACTATTACACTATTACACACTATTACACTATTACACACTATTACACACTATTACACTATTACACACTATTACACACTATTACACTATTACACTATTACACACTATTACACTATTACACTATTACACACTATTACACTATTACACACTATTACACTATTACACTATTACACACTATTACACTATTACACTATTACACACTATTACACTATTACACACTATTGCACTATTACACTATTACACACTATTACACTATTACACACTATTACACTATTACACTATTACACACTATTACACTATTACACTATTACACTATTACACACTATTACACTATTACACACTATTACACACTATTACACTATTACACTATTACACACTATTACACTATTACACTATTACACACTATTACACTATTACACACTATTACACTATTACACACTATTACACACTATTACACTATTACACTATTACACACTATTACACACTATTACACTATTACACACTATTACACACTATTACACACTATTACACTATTACACACTATTACACTATTACACTATTACACACTATTACACTATTACACACTATTACACTATTACACTATTACACACTATTACACTATTACACTATTACACTATTACACACTATTACACTATTACACTATTACACACTATTACACTATTACACACTATTACACTATTACACACTATTACACTATTACACTATTACACACTATTACACACTATTACACACTATTACACTATTACACACTATTACACTATTACACTATTACACAATATTACACTATTACACACTATTACACTATTACACACTATTACACTATTACACACTATTACACTATTACACACTATTACACTATTACACACTATTACACTATTACACTATTACACACTATTACACTATTACACACTATTACACTATTACACACTATTACACACTATTACACTATTACACACTATTACACACTATTACATTATTACACACTATTACACACTATTACACTATTACACACTATTACACTATTACACTATTACACAATATTACACTATTACACACTATTACACTATTACACTATTACACTATTACACACTATTACACTATTACACTATTACACACTATTACACTATTACACACTATTACACTATTACACACTATTACACTATTACACACTATTACACACTATTACACTATTACACTATTACACACTATTACACTATTACACACTATTATACACTATTACACTATTACACACTATTACACTATTACACTATTACACACTATTACACTATTACACTATTACACAATATTACACTATTACACACTATTACACTATTACACACTATTACACTATTACACACTATTACACTATTACACTATTACACACTATTACACTATTACACTATTACACACTATTACACTATTACACACTATTACACTATTACACACTATTACACTATTACACTATTACACACTATTACACTATTAAACCGAGTACAATGGCACAATCCGCAAGTCTCTACGACAAACGGTTCAAGAGATACACTGAGGGGGTGTGGCCTAAGGGGGCGTGGTCTAAGGATCGGGGGAGTGGTCAACATCGACCAATGAAAGGTGGTCAAGATCGACCAATGGCACAATCCGCAAGTCTCTACGACAAACGGTTCAAGAGATACACTGAGGGGGTGTGGCCTAAGGGGGCGTGGTCTAAGGATCGGGGGAGTGGTCAACATCGACCAATGAAAGGTGGTCAACATGGACCAATGAAAAATGAAAGAGGATATCCCTACTGAGTACAATGACACAACCCACAAGACAGAGGGCGCTGTCAGCAATTCAGTACTGCAACACAGTGATGGCCAATGATGGGTTAAGTGGATGATGTCATTGGCAGCTCAGCCACGAGCCACACAGCTGAACCAATCATGAGTGAGCCATGAGCCACACAGGTGAAGCAATCACTATGACTTGCATATTTTCTATCCAATGGATTTCTATGGAGGCAGATGCATGACTGCATTGTCACATTGATTAAAAGAAAACTATAAGAGATGAAGCGTTGTGACGCGCACATGAGCACTACAACGAGTAGGCGAAGGGTTGTGCGCGATATTGTGACATTCGTGCGATATTGTGGCACTCCTTCGGCGATCGGAACAGAAGGCTAAAAAATAGTGTGAAAAATGTGATTTCTAGAGGGCGATTGCATGGCGGTCAATGGGGAGGAGAACCTTCAAACAAATGGTCGTCAGTTGAGATAGAAATGTCCAATTCCATTTATTTTTCTTTTGTGAGCGGGTTGACAGCCGTGTCATCGTTTTGATGTGTTTGTTTTATTTCTACGTCCAAAATTGAGATCACACTCGCAATTCACCCAAGGTAGGGGGAAAAAGATTATTTCAGCTGCTACACTCTAAAATGCAATGCATTCCCAATGGGACCGAAATTTTACCGTTTAAAGTCGATTCGTAGCCAGACGGTGCGGTGAAACTTTACGAGTTCGAATAGCACATCGAGTTGGAGCAAGCCGGTCGTTTTGATACCTTTCACGTGTATGGGGCGCGAACGCTCTGGCACGAGTGTGTTGGCAAAATCGTGGATAAGAATAATAAATAAAAGAGTATGGATATGTATAGTGTGGGTGGCAACCTGGCTCTACACTAGGACACTCTACACTAATTACACACTATTCACTATTACACTATTACACACTATTACACTATTACACTATTACACTATTACACACTATTACACACTATTACACTATTACACTATTATACCTATTACACTATTACACCTATTACACTATTACACTATTACACTATTACACTATTACACTATTACACTATTACACACTATTTACACTATTACACACTATTACACTATTACACTATTACACTATTACACTATTACACTATTACACTATTACACTATTACACTATTACACTATTACTTACACTATTACACTATACTACACTATTACAACTATTACACACTATTACACTATACCACTATTACTACACTATTACACACTATTACACTATTACACTATTACACTATTACACTATTACACTATTACACACTATTACACTATTAACTTACACTATTACACACTATTACACTATTACACTATTACACACTATTACACTATTACACACTATTACACTATTACACACTATTACAACACTATTACACTATTACACACTATTACACACTATTACACTATTACACTATTACACACTATTTACACTATTACACACTATTCACTATTACACTATTACACACTATTACACTATTACACACTATTACACACTATTACACTATTACACACTATTACACTATTACACTATTACACACTATTACACTATTACACTATTACACACTATTACACTATTACACTATTACACACTATTACACTATTACACACTATTACACTATTACACTATTACACACTATTACACTACCATTACACACTACACTATTACACACTATTACACTATTACACTATTACCACTATAACACTATTACACACTATTACACACTATTACACTATTACACACTATTACACACTATTACACTATTACACTATTACACACTATTACACTATTACACTATTACACACTATTACACTATTACACACTATTACACTATTACACTATTACACACTATTACACTATTACACTATTACACACTATTACACTATTACACACTATTACAACTATTACCACTATTACACTATTACACTATTACACACTATTACACTATTACACTATTACACTATTACACACTATTACACTATTACACTATTACACACTATTACACTATTACACTATTACACTATTACACTATTACACTATTACACACTATTACACTATTACACTATTACACACTATTACACTATTACACACTATTACACTATTACACACTATTACACACTATTACACTATTACACTATTACACACTATTACACTATTACACACTATTACACTATTACACACTATTACACTATTACACACTATTACACTATTACACACTATTACCTATTACACTATTACACTATTACACACTATTACACTATTACACTATTACACTATTACACTATTACCACTATTACACTATTACACTATTACACTATTACACACTATTACACTATTACACTATTACACACTATTACACTATTACACACTATTACAACTATTACACTATTACACACTATTACACTATTACACTATTACACTATTACACACTATTACACTATTACACTATTACACACTATTACACTATTACACTATTACACAATATTACACTATTACACACTATTACACTATTACACACTATTACACTATTACACACTATTACACTATTACACTATTACACTATTACACACTATTACACTATTACACTATTACACACTATTACACTATTACACACTATTACACTATTACACACTATTACACACTATTACACTATTACACACTATTACACACTATTACACTATTACACACTATTACACCTATTACACACTATTACACTATTACACACTACACACTATTACACACTATTACACTATTACACACTATTACACTATTACACTATTACACTGATTACACACTATTACACTATTACCACTATTACACCTATTACAACTATTACACACTATTACACTATTACACACCTATTACACTATTACACACTTACACACTATTACACTATTACACTAGTACAAGGCACCTTCCGAAGACTCAGTCATCTACGAAAACGGTTCAAGAGATACTGAAACACTATTACACACTATTACTCTATACCTATTACACACTATTTACACTATTACACTATTACACAAATATTAACACTATACACATATTACACTATTACACACATTAAAATATTACACACTATTACACTATTATCACTATTACACACTATTACACTATTACACTATCACATTACTTCCTTCTAACACACTTTACACATTACACTACTTACACACTATTAAACTATTAAACCGAGTACAATGGCACAATCCGCAAGTCTCTACGACAAACGGTTCAAGAGATACACTGAGGGGGTGGTGGGCCTAAGGGGGCGTGGTCTAAGGATCGGGGGAGTGGTCAACATCGACCAATGAAAGGTGGTCAGATCGGACCAATGGCACAATCCGCAAAGCTCTACGACAACGGTTCAAGAGGAAACACTGAGTGGGTGTGGCCTAAGGGGGCGTGGTCTAAGGAT
>NC_140168.1:36201705-36232788 GCF_963971535.1 Notolepis coatsorum | reverse complement strand
GAGAATAAAACTGTCTGGGAAAGAGATGAGAGTTTCCCGTGAACAGAACCATTTACTAGAAGCACTGGAACAGAAAGAGGTTTGGGAGGGGGGGCAGACAGACAGAGGGGGGGGGGGGGGGGGGGGGGGTAATGAAAGAGGTTTTAGGCGCCTTGCCTATGAGAAGGAATAGAGACAAGTCTTCTGAGCCATCAGGTCTCAGTGAAATGGATACAAGTGTGCCATTATTTTTTAATTTTTTTAACTCAGACCTTTGCTAGAGAGGCGTGTGGCCCACCAATCCTGACACTGTGTCCCTGGAGAGTGTCTGAACAAACCACAGGATCTACCGACACATGGTTTGAACCACTGGTCAGCTGCCTCCACCCAGTATATTCCGAGTGATCCATGGCATACCATCATTTTACAATTTGACCTTTATACAAAGTCTACCTTTGTCTGATCAACTGTTCATTTCGGAACAGGCTAATTGCAGTTGGGATTGTGTTAACAAAATGACACCATTATGGTGGACGCTTTTATCTATTACAATGATGTGATCATGACGCATTCATTTATTTTTTTGCATGAGGTTAGTTCCACTGCCATGCCGACCCCCCCCCCCACACCTCTATACCCCAACCAGCCATCCCTCGCTACTCATATCTACCCCACCCAAACCCCCCCCCCCCCCCCCCCAGCCCCGCCTACCCTCTTCCTCTGTCATCACAATGACAAGACAGAATAGCATGCTAACTAGTTAGCAGTAGGCTTCTTAGCTTCCTTGCTTTGGTTAGGGGTTCATGCAGTTCTCTTCAGCCGTTCAACTACTGTATCTTTACAGTAATGTAATGAATTGTACAATGTGAGTTGTGAGTGGTCCTTGCCAATCTTGTGGGCCAATGTTCCATCTCTATACGGGGCACCTTTCCTGTCATTTGGCAAACAAAGATGTCTGATGATTCTGCACTCATTGGCTACATCCTTAAAGACAACCACCTAGCTTAATATAGCACGAGGTAGATGGCTGTGTCAAATGGTGTGATGAAAACCACTTAATTTGAAACATACGTGAGACAAAGGAGATTTGCATTGATTTTAGAAAGAAAAGAGGAGGTAATTGAGGTGGTCTCCTCTTACAAGTACCTTAGTGTCGACGTGGAGAACAGGCTGGACTGGAAAGAGAACACCAGTGCCGTCTAAAGCTCAGAAAGCTCCAGTCTTTTGGTCTCTCCTGCACGTGATTTACCAAAGCATTTTAGCAAGTGTCCTAGTTTATGCCATTGTCTGTTGGCGGTGCGGCTTAAGCGCAGAGGACAGGAAGAAGATCAATAAAGTGATCAGGAAGGCAGGATCCATTATCGACTTGACCCCTGACTCGCTACTCCAAGTGACCATGGAGCAAAGCATGGGTAGCGAGGCTCATTTCATTTAGTTTCATTTAAGTCTTTATTTAATCTCGAGGATCATTGAGAGCAAGCTCTCATTTACAATGATGTTGAAAATGTACAGGCAGGGCCGCCTCAGGGGGTGTGCGAGCAGTGCGGTCGCACAGGGCCTCGCGGGAAGGGGGGCCTCAAAAAAAAAATATATATATATATATATATATATATATATATATATATATATGTATTATTATTATTTTAATTTTTTTTTTTTTTGCGAGGCCCCCCTTCCCGTGAGGCCCTTTTTCATCACAGACCTAAAATCTAGTTTTGCTTATATGCTTATATATTTCACATTAGACACGTTTGTAGAATGTGTCTGACTTGTTCCTGGGTCTGCAGATATACTCACTATTGGAGCTCAGCCTCTGGGGTTCTGCAGCAGACATACTATTGGTTTCAACGAAGGGAGTGGTTTTACTTACATCATGTGTAGTACACTACGCCGGCGTGAGTCAGCTGCGTTTGACTATTATGCTTAGTTATGCCAGCCAAGACGAAGAAAGAGGTCGGTCATTATCAGTCGGTCGGTCACCAAGGAACGTTGACGAAAGGCGGGACAAATGGCCGGAGCCTTGTCATGATGCAGTCGGGATATAGCCATGATGATGATGTCGGCTAGTAGCTAGCTTAGCTAAAGGCTATCTAGCATTAGCTAACCTAGAGACATGCAGCCAAGATGAAGAGGATGGTCGTTTGGCAGATGAACTTCGTCAACTCCACGCGGTTGTCTCCATCCTCTTGGACGTTTGGTGAGTTTTTAACCTATTCTATTAACTCTATTCTATTCCCGCCGTGGACATCGCTCTCTCTCTCTCTCTCTCTCTCTCTCTCTCTGGAGCTAAACTGGCCGACTAGCTATTGTAGTACTACTAGTAGCTAACGGTGTGTGCCTGGTGTCAGCACCTGGCTGTATGTAGCCGCATAGCTTGCTTCTGCGTTAGCTAATGGTTAGCAATAGCCTGGTTGAGCTAACTGTTAGCCAGTTAGCTGTTTAGCTTCGATGTTAACTGCCGGCTGCGCTCGGCTGGGAACGTTCGTTTGATGCTATCAGTTAGCCTTGAGTTAGCTGTTAGCTTGTGCTACGACCATTGACATTAGCCGTGAGAATAGCAGGGGGTTCTGGCACTCTGACTACGACATCTTTGACAGAAGATGTAGTCGGGCCTGCACCATGACAAGGCTCTGGCCATAGCTTATTTGTCCCGACAGCGAGAGGCCTTTCGTCAACGTGGAGACCTGTGTTGCGGCCTTTCGCCCTGCGTTCCTTGGTGCAGGTAAGATTAATGAAAATGTCATGACATTACCCCACTCTTCCTTCCTTCCCCTCTCGAATGTTTTGTTAATAACGATGTTTTTTTCCAGGCAAAACATATGCTACTTCACAACATTTGGAGATATGACATGTGCTGTGTGTGAATGTCTTGGTCGTTTGTGTAGCTTGGGTAGCGTTGGGCCGTTGGCCAAAGCTGTGTGTGGCCTGGTGTCACAGTACCTGGCTAGCCTATTTAGCTGATGTCGGCCATTGGCTCCTTGCTGCTTTGGTTTCTCTGGTATAGACCCTCTTCTCTTTGGATTTAAGTGTTGATCTTTGTCCTTTTGGATCTCTCATACATGCTCTCTCTCTAACACACACACACATGCTCTCTCTCTCTCTCTCTCTCTCTCTCTCTCTCTCTCTCTCTCTCTCTCTCTCATACATGCTCTCTCTCTAACACACATGCTCTCTCTCTCTCTCTCTTTCTAACACACACAGTCTGCCTATGGCGGCCTTTCTCGATGGCTAGGCTGTGCTCGCTGAGTCTGTACATAGTCAAGGATCTTCAGTCACAGTGCTCAGGTATTCTGCCACTGTGTACTCTCTGTTTAGGGCCAAGTAGCATTTCAATTTCTTTCCAATGTGTCTCTCTCTCTCTCTCTCTCTCTCTCTCTCTCTCTCTTGGATTTAAGTGTTGATCTTTGTCCTTTTGGATCTCTCATACATGCTCTCTCTCTAACACACACACATGACAAACACACATGTTCTCTCTCTCTCTCTCTCTCTTTCTAACACACACAGTCTGCCTATGGCGGCCTTTCTCGATGGCTAGGCTGTGCTCGCTGAGTCTGTACATAGTCAAGGATCTTCAATCACAGTGCTCAGGTATTCTGCCACTGTGTACTCTCTGTTTAGGGCCAAATAGCATTTCAATTTCTTTCCAATGTGTCTCTCTCTCTCTCTCTCTGTACACTGTATATTGACTGTAGAAT
The DNA here is from genome assembly GCF_963971535.1 of Notolepis coatsorum. Classification (NCBI taxonomy): domain Eukaryota; kingdom Metazoa; phylum Chordata; class Actinopteri; order Aulopiformes; family Paralepididae; genus Notolepis; species Notolepis coatsorum. Next base: position 36,229,114 of record NC_140168.1, on the reverse strand, counting down.
GGGAGCTCTCTCTCGCTCTCTCTTTTGCTATATGTTGACTGTATCATGCCCCGCCTCGGGCAGCGCTATTATTTAAGAATATGTTGACTGTATGAAAAAATATATATATATATATATATATAATTTTTTTTTTTTTTTTTTTTAGCCTTTTGGCTCGCGTTAAATCTCGCACAGGGCCTCGCATTTCTCCCAGGCGGCCCTGTGTACAGGCATATTAAAACAGATAGAAACACAACATAAAGAGAATGAAAATAACACCCGCTTAGATAAATTAGACAATGAGAAACACAAGTATAAGAAAATAAAAAAGATTAAATTTTTTTTTTTTAAATCTCAAATTGAAATAGGGAGATTTGTAATCATGTTCTTAAACTGTCCATAGGGTAGTGGGGCGTTGGTTTTTAGAGTGAGCTAGAGTGAGTCCAAAAAGATGGCGCATTAAAACAAAAGGCTGACTTCCCCAACTCAGTCTGCACTCTGGGGACCTTAAACATAAGCCAGTCATTTGAGCGTGTCAGTCAGATAGGGTCCATAGTCCAATCTAAGCAACACTGTGATACACGGTGGCCATGTTTTGGCAATGGCCATGAAGATAAACATATACCAATGTATTTAGTCTGTCTGCCGGACAGACTGATAGACCATGTCTAGAGGTTTCAGAGTGGAAGGAGCGGTGTTTCTATCAATCACATCCCCACCATCCAGGACAGACTGGACAAAAAAACGGCTTCAAAGACCCTCTGCTAATCATTGGGAAGCTGGTTCTCCCATCAAGCCAGATGCCAAGATATTTGTAGTCCGTAACTCTTTCGATGTCAGACCAGTTCACAGTCGATATATGCAAATCGCTGTAAACAATACACAGCCCTCGAGAACATCATGAATTGTCTTCAAGCTTAAGGCCAATCGGTGTGTTTTAGCAGAGCATTAAACGAGAGCCGCAGGTCAAGTTCAAGAGTGTTGTGCAAAATGAGGATCATCCGATATACAATGTTTTTATAGGCTTGCTACGCCCAGGTGCTCTTCAGAGAGATTCAGCAAGTGCTTTTTACCTGCTGCGGTTTTTAATTAACCACTGACTGTCACTGTTGATGACTATAGGACTGTGTGGCAATGTTGGCCGTTCACAATATGTCGCTGCTATAACCACTAACATGATTGCCAAGATGTAACACTGAACGGCACAGGAAGTCATTCATTCCGACAGCCATCAGACTTTATAACGCATCACTGTGCCTCACTGCCTCACTGATCGGCTGACAGTAGTACTATCAAATCTTCTTTTACTTGACTCTTAAATCGACACTGTACAATTCCACACTTTTTACTGTACACTTACTGTATATTTCTGTATATTTTTACTGTATATTTTATATTATAATGTATTATACATAACATAGACAATGTACATCCCCGACCGTATTTTATTCTTAGTCTTATTTTTATTCTTATTCGCGACTTTTGTTTCTTACTACCTAAATGTTTACCGTTTACTGTGAGCGATCTGTAGTGCCAAATTTCCCTCGGGATGAATAAAGTATTTATATTCTATTATTTTCTATACCAGTACAGTCACATCAATGTTTGCACAGTTTGTTATGGTGCTGTGCTCCCTCACACTTTGTGCTGCCTTGAAAAAGCTTGTAAAGCTTTTCTTTTATTTATTGTATTCCCATTGTTCTGCCTGTTGTCTGTCCTATATGTATAATGGCACTCCCTTGGGGGATTAATATACAGTATTTCGTATCGTATGGTATTGTAGTAGTCAGCCAAGGGAAGGCAGGCAACACAAGACAGGAAACCATTGTGACAGAAGGTTGCTACATGGATGAAATGCAAAATCTCCAACTCCCAACAGTGCCATACACACACGCACACACAAGCTATTAACGATGGCAGGATCAAGACCTATTTGAATATAATGTACAATAAAACGCTATCATTAGGCACGGCTCAGCATACTTCTCATTGAACTGTGCACTCCACCGTCACCGGAATATTTATGGCTGGAATACAATAATTGATTGTGGGATGAGCGTCGGTATCGCTGTTGACATTGGATTTATTTTATTTATAAATATTTTTCGCTTGTTAAGTTGGTTCTGTGCTCTCTCTTTTGAAGTTCCACAGGCCTAAAGCACCCAATTATCGTCAGAGGCTGTAGATCAGTGGACTTGTAACGTGCAGTACACTGTGAAGTTCAAATGAAAAGCAATGTGTGGAGACAGAAAGAAGACGATGCTGTTCTTCCTGTGACCCCTTTCATGTGCCATGAGCGTCACCGTGGCAAGTAAAAACCAAATATATATAAATATTGTGATGTGCTTTGTTTTTCCCCACAGCAGCGCTAACAAGAGACATGGCTGAGATACGACAGAACATGTTTCCCTTTGTTCCGCAGATTCAGAGCTGTCTTCTGATCAGTGGATTCCTTTGTGCTGATGTATGTTTTTCTTCCATAAAAACACACTGCCTGCTGAGAAAAGTAAAGAAATAAAATAATAATAATGTGTGGTTGCGACCTGTGACATAATATGAAATACCATTCCCCTGCCTATTAGATTAGATTTGATTCAAATGTAGTGTCATCATACAGCAAGTACAGTACAACAAAAATAAGTTTGCCATCCAACCAGAGTGCAAATGTAACAGTAAAGTGCAATAGTAATATGCAATGCGCAGGTGATTAAACTGGGTGTTGACTGGGTGTAGTGCTAATGAAATGTATGTACAAAGTTGTAATATGAATATCAGTGATACAGGTATAAAGACAGTATGGTAGTAAGTAATGGCCAACAGCGTAACTAGTAAGAGTAGGTAAGGGATATGTACAGATATAGATATAGTATCTACAGAAAGGATGTATATGTACAGACAGATGTGGGTAGATATATATGGTACGAATAAATATATGTATATAAAATATTAAAAAAAATACTTACAGAGTATTTAAATCTCCATAGATCCATCCAGCCTCAAATAATGCAGCATTGTGACCACTGGACAAAACCTGAACCGCATTTTGTAATTCACAAGGTTTAGCCTCCTCCGAGTGAGTGAACCCCCTCCCCGTCTTCAAGGTTATTGCCGAGCCATTTGTTGCACGTTTGATAATTGACTCTTAGATGAGCGATAGCCATGATTTATGGAGAAAGTGAATACATATTCCTCCATATCCAAGTGGTGATTTATGACGTGATAGAGCCAGAAGTGATGGCCGTTTTATCTGATTGTACGTCATGCAAAGTAGTCGATCAAGTCAGCGCCATCAGTCACGCTTCGCCCCTGCTCGGAGATGACAGGGGAGATAGGGGGCTCCCCCTCTCTCTCTGGGTTTTTCAGGTCTACTTAAAGCCGTTTTAGGCGAGTTATTATATGCAGAGTTGGGTAAACCGTGGGCACCTAAATCACACCCACTCCAAATGCACAGTGACCAGGGGAGAAGAGTTATAGTCCTGGTGGGGGCCTTGGAGTGGCATTCGTCATAAGCAGGAACACTCCCCCTTGAGCTACGTCTCTGAGACCTTTTACCTTTTTCAGACACTGCTAGCTGGTTTCTATTCTCTCTAATGACGCTCATTGGCTTAAACTTGAGGTTTTTTTTTTATTTCCTTTTTTTACTGTTCATAGCAATCTCGTATTTTAAGAAAGGGGTCACATTCTGCAGCAAAGGCAGGTTTATTTCCCAGTGGTTAACTGCAGCAATCTGGACATTACAGTATGTCTCTCCTCAATATTTAATTGAACCATAAGTAATTGATGAGGAGGATACCTAAACTCCCTTCTGACCTTTGGCACGGAGATTAATAACTGCCCAGGTGTCGTGTATGTGTGCGTGTGTGAGTTTGGCGACAACATAATATATTAATTCTTCATGTCTAATTTAAAAGGACCGATAACGGTCTACTTATGAGTTTCAGTCTGTTCGCTAATCAGCACAAATATTTTATAATACCCTTGAGCATTTTCCTGGGCATATTTTGTCAGATGTGAAGACTTTTGCTTTGTTTACCTAATACGTAAATTCTAACATAACAGTGATAGAACCTTAACCCTAACCTTAACTACACTGTTACATTAAACTAACCATGACCATTGAACCCTAACTTTATATCTGAACCACAATCATTAAGCAAACGTTAAAACTAACAACTGTAACCATCATCATAGTATTGCTGTGTTTGTATTAGGGATGAGCTCTGTTAGGATATGGCCAAGCAGTGGAAAAAAGAGTCAGGTTGTCATCATCATCACCCAGTGTTTTGTTTACTTTTACTTTTGTTCACCAGTGGAAAAAAGGTAATCGTCACAAAACACTAAACTGTGTTTAGGGCACTTTAAAAATCTATCCCCTTCTCATTATGAACCCCCCTATGTACTCTACCACACGTGGTACCTTCCGAATCTCCCCTCCAGAAAAGGTTTTGGCCTTTTTGTGTGAGCACAGAGAGAGACCAATCTTTATGTATCTGTGCATGGGCTTTACCAGCATACATGTAAGATACAAACAATGACAAATGTTTGGCTAGCATGACCACATGTGGGGAACAGGGCTAAATCCATTAAGAATGTTATGTGTAATAATTACGATTCAGAGAACCCATTAACCATACACAACTATCCAGTGGTGTGTGTGTATGGCCAATGTGCATCCTACTTATAGGGCATGGGATAGCCCCATGACAAGCCCGGCGAACCTGAATATGAATCATGAAAGAATATGAATCACGATATGAAAGCATGGATAATGAGATGGACACAGACATGTTTATTATACAGATATTAATATTATTATTATGGGGGGAAAATTAATAGTGTTATGACACCATTGACGCAGTGCAGGCATAACATCTATTTGCCATCAAAAACGACCTGTAGGACTGCCATCAAAAACTACCTGTAGGACTGCCGTCAAATAATATAAATTAGTAATGTTATTTTGAAAGTTGCGCATCAAAAGAGATAAAGAAAATGGCTGGCGTTTTCTCTAGTTTTCTCTTGTATCCTGGCTGCTCCATGGTGAGCATATCCATATCAAAAGCCTAGAGAAAGCTTGTCTTAAATCATCATAATGAGTTAGGTATTTGAAATTAATTATATTTATCACATGCGTGTGTCTTTGGAGACCTATTCCAGAACCAACCAATGACTATTAGGTTAGATTTGCTTTAATTTAATGTCCATTTGTTAATTTGATTACATCTGTCCCCATCTTATATTGTACAATATTGATTTTTGCTTTGATTTGATTTGATGTTTTTTTATTTTCGTGGCTTACATACAGGTGTATGCTCAGCCCATATGGGCTTACAAGACACATAACAATAAGTATATAATAATATACTTGACCAATTACTTGACAAATGACATATAGACCAAGATGGCCACAAGAATAAGAAAATACAAGAAAATACAATAAAACGTAATATAACACAAGCTGTACGCAATGTAAATAAACAAAGAAACAAGAGGAATTCAAATACAATTATATAGGATATAGTGTGTTTTGTCTCAGGTGCCATGCTTTCTCCAAAAATCCTGCAAAACTGAAGATGTCCTCCACAAAAAAACAACTCAACATACAACTCTCTCTCTCTCAAATAAAGCCCTCCTCATAGCGGTGTACAAAGGGCAATAAAAAACAAAATTATATTTATCCTCCACCACTCCCAGATCACATAGAACACACAACCGCTCCTCCTCAGGTTTACCTTGGAATCTACCCACTTCCACAGCCAATGGCAGGGATAAAAAAAAAAAAAAAACATTAAATACAGAAATCTGCTATAAACCACGCCCACTTCTGGTCTTCTATCTAAATACAGATGAAGATCATTTTGGTGGTTGAACAGATACAGATACAGATAGTGATGTCCCTAGTTTGTATCAGGTTGGGTGGATGCTTTGGTGTTGCGAGCACTCGCCTGCGACCACAATCATTGTCGCTGTGTTTATTTTGCTGATACGGAAACGTAAATATAATATACTGTAAATATAATAATTTTTATATTACTCATGGTGTCATGGTCCCAGCCGGGGTTCCTTCCTGAACAATGTGAACAGTGGTTTTCTGCCGCCCTCTGGTGGCCAAACGCAGCAACTCCAGATACTGAACCTTCTCAGGCATTTAGACCTAGGTTTGATGTCTAATACTATTAATGCTATTGTTGTGAAGGGCCAGATTAAACCGAATATATATATTTATTTATATATATATATTTAATTGTATTTGTATATTCTCTAATATTCCCTGATATCCCTTGTATATTCCTTGTACAATATGCATTGAATATCCATTCTAGCCTACTGAACATCCCATAATAGTCTCCATTCTACTATTGGTCGAGACCTTGGTGCCAGGCTGCCATACCCCTCAGACCCAGTTCAAACGTACCGCTCGACATGTACGAACAAGCCCTAGTTCCGCGTAGGAATTTGGCTACCGCACCACTAATGGGACTATTTGTTCATAGTGCGTATATATACTGCGCTACTAAAGTAGGACTTTCTTTTCAGTCCAGTTTCTTACCCTCCAATAGAGTCACAGACGTAAAGCCTCCCCGCGATGCCACGTGTGGGAGTAAGGCCAAGTTCGGCCTACCATCGGTATTGAGACATCGTGTATATTAATATTTCAATAGTCATATTTGGCACTATATCGTCGAGTTGGACGTAGTCTATTAAGCTAATAATAGTCTGTTAATATATAGTGCTTCGTGCGGTGAGAATACTACCGTAGTCAGTACCCCATCGTTTCGGGCAGAGAACTGGCTGCTTACCCAGGGTGGTTGACCCTATGTGAAGCTGCACCCGAGGAGCCCCAGAGCCGACGAGCGAGTGGACCTGTATACCGGATTATTCTACCGACGACAGCCCGCCTTCCCAGGCACGGATTATGCTTTGGATACTTTGATTATTCTATGGATAAAGACCCCCGACACTACCGTGTGTTGGAACCCCCCCCCCTGGAGAGGACGCAAGGTGAGGAGACGCTCTGCAAGACGAGGTCTCTCCACATCTCTCCCCCGTGGACCGGAGAGAGCCGGCCCACAAAGAGTCCACCTGCTTTCATCTGTGGTCCAAGGATCGCCGGCGCATTGAACGGCACTACAGTGGGTTCACCTGGGATACCCTTGGCCGGACGAGGCAGCTGGATTCTACCCCCCCCCCCTCCTACTCCTGTCGGCTTACAAGCGACCGGATTAACCCCCTCTAGTGTATCCAGCCTATAATCATTAAAGTATCATTGCTGTTATTCCTTAACTATTCCAGGTCGTATATTTACCACCTGCGCCTTCAGAGATTGGACATTATCTATTGATATACCGACGAATACTCCTTGCCATAAAAGTGCATACTATTTCAATTCATAAATGTAATTAAGTGATTAAGTGTTTATTCTACACACCATCGCTGTGTAGGAAATAAAGACCTGCTTCTAATTCGTACATTTGTGTTGGATCCGTTTCATCTACGTGAGAGTGTTCATGATAATATATTTATGCCGTGTACTGGGTGGCCGAATATTAAGTACAAAGGTAGTGGTAGTAAGTATCATATCTAGTAATACAGTCAGGGAATTGTACCCCTCAGTTACAATTGGTCCTTCGAGCCGGAGGGTAATCAGTGTAATATTAATATAGTGTTATTAATATTGAAATGGCCTATGATGAACACTCCACGAAACGATCCTCCTAACCAACGCCCGCAGCGCGAACGACGGCTCCCTCAGTACTTAGAGGCCTACGCTGTCAGTCAACAACCTAGTCTTCTACTAACAGTAAACGCGGTAAAACTAGAAAGTAAAAGTATGTCTAACCCCAACGCCCAGACTACCCCGACCATAGAGGCCCCTACGGGCTCTAATGTAACTGACCAAGTTCACGGTGGGGACCAGTGGGAACCAGACATGACTTCACACCCCGCCAGTACTGAAGAAGTAGTCCCCGATGAGTCCCGGGAGGAATACAACGCTACCGAGAGAGAACTCGGCACGGAAGAAGACGGGGAGAGCACCGTGGAGATAGAGCTCCAAGGCTCCGCAAGGAGTACCCCGAGGGAAGGCTCCCCTATACAACCGCCTTCTCCCAGCGAGGCAGAGAGGACCCTACAGCAGGCATTCCTCGTCAGCCTGAAAGCCTCTACTGAACGCGATAGACTCCAGGGTGAACGCGATCGATTGCAGCTACAGCAACGGAGCGAAGAAGAGCACATACGCCTGGAAATAAGACGCATTCAGATGGAAGAGAATGTGGCCCGAGACCGAGCAGACAGCCAGCGAGCAGCTGCTGGTGCTCTACGGGACGCAGAGCGCGACAGACAGCAAGCGCAACTAATAGAACAGCTGATCAGACGGACAACACCCTCTCCCTCCGCCAGAGGCTCCAGGAACTCGTCTAGACACACCTCCAGGGCGGCATCCCCTAGCCGAGTAAACAACCCTGAACTTGACCAACAGACGAGGTCTATACCCCCCACAGACCACCTCCCCCCACCGGTCCAAGCGAGACCTAGCAACCGGGAAGGAGCAGCATATCCTGTGGAGAGGCTAAACCAGAGACTACAAGCACTGGATGACCTAACTGAAGACGAAGAGGAAGAGGAGGAGAACCGCGCCCGAAGACAGCACAGTACTCTACCGGACCAGGAGGTCCGGTACAGCCCAGGCTATACTCCCGCGGAGCTGCGCTACAGACCCCCGACTCTATACACGGGTGAGCACGACGCACGACCCGCACCGAGGAACAGCACCTGGACAAGCGGGCCATGGTACACTGCCGGTACCAGCCCATACCAAGGAGCGGGAGGAGACTCGCCTAGGAGGCCTCCCCCCCAACGCTCGCCGATGTATCCACAGTCAGCGTCATACATTGGCACGCCTATGGTACCCGACTTCACCCAAGAGAACCGGGCCCAGTATACAGAACTCCGCATGTGTCTGGAGACCATGTTGGTGGATGTATTGGATGAACGCCACAAATACGCCATCCTACTGCAGCACTTAAAGGTGCCCTGCGCACATAATATAGCGCTCGCCTACGCGACTTCCACCACCCCATACACAGCAGCGCTGGTAGCATTGGACCAGAGGTATGGGCGCATATGGGATTACGTGATCCAGGAGATCCGACACATCGACCGCTTACCCCCAGCAATAGACAATCGAGCACTGGACGACCTGTCCATCAGAGTGCAGTCCCTGGTAGGGATGTTGGGAGCGCAAAGAGAGAAGGGGAAGTATGAACTTTACGCCAACTCAAATGTGGAAAGGATCCTGGAGAAGCTGCCGCCCGCTCGTCAGGAGCGCTTTAGGCGGCAGAGGGACCACAGAGACCCGAATGGCCCCGAACCGAACCTCCTCGATCTAGCAGACTTCCTGGCGAGAGAAGTCAGCAGCCTACGGCTAGATACATTCGGACGGAGCACCCCTGGCTCCAGAGAAGGAACCAGACGACTAAATGATGGAAGAAGATCGGTGACTGTGATGCACCAATCGGAGTCAGTACCGAGCAGCAGGAGCCACAGTACCCCCTCCAGAACGGAGAAGTGGAAGATAGTGTGCCCCTACTGTGAGAAAGAACACTGGCTAGCGCAATGTGACTCCTTCCCCAAGCTGAACGCGGAGGAAGCAGGTCAATGGATAAAGTCCAACAAGCGCTGTTTTCGCTGTGCGCGCTCACACATGGCAGCCGAATGCCGCTTAAAGAAAAGGTGCACCAAGTGCGATGGAGCCCATCTGGACATACTTCACGACAGTAACAGACGGCGCCCTTCACCTGCACCATCCAGCCGCAAAGCGAGCGTCATGTACATCGATCCCGCCAGCAGCAGTGGAGCCCGAGTACTCCTAAAAGTAGTGCGTGTGACACTAAGCTACCAGAATAAAGTCCTGGACACTTACGCCGTCCTCGATGACGGGTCAGAGAAGACCCTGCTGCTCGCCTCCGCTGCGGCCCAGCTAGGGCTGCGGGGAAGCGAAACCCAAATGACAATTCGGACAATAAGACGAGATTTGAAGACGATAAAGGGCGAGAATGTCTCATTCTCTATCGCAGCAAGCGGCCAGCCTGAGCGACGGTACCAGATTGCAGACGCTTTCACCAGCCAAGAAATAGGACTGTCGCGGTACACATACCCCGTCGCCAAGCTGATGGAGAAATATGCACATCTGCGCAAGTTACCGATCCCGCTCATAGACAATGCTATGCCGACCCTGTTGATAGGCTCCGACCATGCAGACCTCATTGTCCCGATAGACCGGGTTCATACCGGACCCCGAGGCTGTCCTGCAGCAGTCGAGACCCGTTTGGGATGGACTCTCCAAGGCCCGCTCGCCAAATCTCTCAACCGAAGTACAGCCACTAGATGTCTCCACTCCCGAGTCACAGAGGGAGAAACCGCACTCCTGCAACACGTAGAGCGGCTATGGAGCTTGGAACAAATGCCCTTTAAGAATGGAAAGAAAGACATTCGCTCTAAAGATGACATTTACGCCATTCACCTCCTCGAGACAGGGACCAAGAGAGTCCCGGTCAACGGCGTGTTGAGATACGCCACGCCACTCCTGCGGCGAGAAGGAATGCCTACTTTCCACGCCAAGACAGACGCCATAGAACGGTACCTGCTGAACACGGAGCGGCGCTTAGCCAAGAACCCCGCCCAAGAGAGTGTATACCGCGCTGAGATTGAGAAGCTCATCACAGCGGGACACGTCACAAAGATGGACATTAAAGAGGCTGACCAGACCACTGAATCGTGGTACGTGCCCCACCACAAGGTCCATCACAACGGTAAAGACCGCATAGTATTTAACTGCAGCTACCAGATCGGATCCCAAAATCTGAATAAAGAGTTACTGCCCGGTCCCACACTCGGCCCCTCCCTACTCGGCGTTCTACTCCGCTTCCGCCAGGAAAAGGTGGCCATCAGCGGGGACATTAAAGGAATGTTCCTGCAGGTGAGATTAGTAGAGGCGGACAAGCCCCTGTTACGGTTCCTATGGAGAGAGAAGCCAGGAGATGAGCACCCAGCCATCTACCAATGGGAAGTCCTCCCCTTCGGAACGACGTGCAGCCCCTGCTGTGCGACATTTGCACTACAGAAACATGTAGCAGAGGACCCAGCAGCGGACGAAGAGGTCCGACACAGCGTAAAGAACAGCTTCTACGTAGACAACTGTCTACAAAGCCTTTCAACCCAGGAAGAAGCCGAGGCTCTCCTGATTAAACTCCGCGCCTCATTGATCAAAGGCGGCTTTGATCTCAGGCAGTGGGCCAGCAGCGATCCGCAAGTACTGCGCAGCCTCTCCTCCGAGGACAAGGCAGCCAGCAGCGAGACCTGGATGGCTACAATCCCGGGAGAAGCCCAGGAGATGACCCTGGGATTGGTGTGGCGATTCAAAACAGATTCGCTTCACTACAGACACAAGCCCCTGACTACGGAGCAGGGAAGGCCGGCGGCGGCGCCGACCACCAGACGGAGTGTGTACACAACACTCGCCCGACAATATGACCCGCTAGGATGTATTCTACCGTACACCACCAGGGCAAAAATGATTGTACGAGCATTGTGGGACAAGGACCAGGGCTGGGACGACCCCATTCCTGCACGCCTTGCATCCACCTGGAGAGAGTGGGAGATGGAGCTCCACTCACTCCCAGGCGTTGATATGCGCCGAAGCTACTTCCCACCCACGGTGAGGCCAGAGACATGTAGAATGGACTTGCACGTCTTCAGTGACGCCTCAGAGGTCGCATACGGATCAGTAGCCTACTTGCGGGCCCAAGACCAAGGGGGAGAGATCTACACAGCATTTGTCCTCGCCCGCTCGAGAATAGCCCCACGCAAGCAACAATCTATCCCACGTCTAGAGCTCTGCGCAGCCCTAGCCGGAGCGCACCTAGCCACGCTCATCCAACGTGAGCTCACCATACCGGTGTCTAAAACAATCCTGTGGTCAGATTCCACGACGGTACTCGCCTGGATCAAATCGGACTCATGCAAGTACAAAGTCTTCGTGGGAGTCAGAGTCACAGAGATTCAAGACTTAACCGAAGAGTTAACCGGAGAAACAGAGTGGCGCTACGTTGATACAAAACAGAACCCAGCTGACGTCATCACCCGGGGGATGCCCCTGGATGACCTCACCCGTCGCAATGTCTACAGTGACGGCCCCGCATTCCTAAGACTCCCGGAAGGACAGTGGCCCATGCCTATCCCGAGGGAAGCAAGTCCAGAGGAGGTGGAAATTAAGAAGTCTGTGTTCTGTGGATTGAGCACCGTAGCCTCCACCGACCCTAACATAAACGATTGCACGTCCATAGAGAGTGCACAACAAAGAACATTCCTGCGGTACCACCCGGAGTGCAAGTCCCCCGCTGATATGTCAGCAGCTAACTACGAGGAAGCAGAATTGCTTCTACTGCAGCGAGCCCAGAGAGACTCGTTCCCCGATGAATTGGCCTGTCTACAGGGAGGAAAGCCCGTCCCATCCAGCAGCAGATTAATTCACCTGGCCCCCGAGAGCGACGCTCACACCCTCATCAGAGTGGGTGGTCGCCTACGCAGAGCCCCCAATCTACCGGATGACATTAAACACTACCTACCGTCTCTACAGACCCGCCAGAAGTGGGTAAAGGAGAGAGACAATTTGACAGAAGGAACAGTCGTCATGATTATTGATCAATCACTGCCCAGAGCTATGTGGCCGGCCGGCCGCGTAAGCAAAGTGATCACCGGTGCCGACGGCAAGGTCCGAGCAGCTGAAGTGCTCGTCCAGGGTCGCACTTACACCCGTCCCGTGGCGAGGCTCATAGAACTGCCTCGACTCCCAGACACAATCGATGATGACCATGACCCTACAACCCTATGACTTTGTGAAGTTGACTGACCCCTACAGCAAACCCTTATGTGTAAATAGACAACGCGATTAATCTGTCTCCGTTTAACTGATTAGGTCTGGGACCTATTCAGGGGGTGGCTGTTGTGAAGGGCCAGATTAAACCGAATATATATATTTATTTATATATATATATTTAATTGTATTTGTATATTCTCTAATATTCCCTGATATCCCTTGTATATTCCTTGTACAATATGCATTGAATATCCATTCTAGCCTACTGAACATCCCATAATAGTCTCCATTCTACTATTGGTCGAGACCTTGGTGCCAGGCTGCCATACCCCTCAGACCCAGTTCAAACGTACCGCTCGACATGTACGAACAAGCCCTAGTTCCGCGTAGGAATTTGGCTACCGCACCACTAATGGGACTATTTGTTCATAGTGCGTATATATACTGCGCTACTAAAGTAGGACTTTCTTTTCAGTCCAGTTTCTTACCCTCCAATAGAGTCACAGACGTAAAGCCTCCCCGCGATGCCACGTGTGGGAGTAAGGCCAAGTTCGGCCTACCATCGGTATTGAGACATCGTGTATATTAATATTTCAATAGTCATATTTGGCACTATATCGTCGAGTTGGACGTAGTCTATTAAGCTAATAATAGTCTGTTAATATATAGTGCTTCGTGCGGTGAGAATACTACCGTAGTCAGTACCCCATCGTTTCGGGCAGAGAACTGGCTGCTTACCCAGGGTGGTTGACCCTATGTGAAGCTGCACCCGAGGAGCCCCAGAGCCGACGAGCGAGTGGACCTGTATACCGGATTATTCTACCGACGACAGCCCGCCTTCCCAGGCACGGATTATGCTTTGGATACTTTGATTATTCTATGGATAAAGACCCCCGACACTACCGTGTGTTGGAACCCCCCCCCCTGGAGAGGACGCAAGGTGAGGAGACGCTCTGCAAGACGAGGTCTCTCCACATCTCTCCCCCGTGGACCGGAGAGAGCCGGCCCACAAAGAGTCCACCTGCTTTCATCTGTGGTCCAAGGATCGCCGGCGCATTGAACGGCACTACAGTGGGTTCACCTGGGATACCCTTGGCCGGACGAGGCAGCTGGATTCTACCCCCCCCCCCCCCTCCTACTCCTGTCGGCTTACAAGCGACCGGATTAACCCCCTCTAGTGTATCCAGCCTATAATCATTAAAGTATCATTGCTGTTATTCCTTAACTATTCCAGGTCGTATATTTACCACCTGCGCCTTCAGAGATTGGACATTATCTATTGATATACCGACGAATACTCCTTGCCATAAAAGTGCATACTATTTCAATTCATAAATGTAATTAAGTGATTAAGTGTTTATTCTACACACCATCGCTGTGTAGGAAATAAAGACCTGCTTCTAATTCGTACATTTGTGTTGGATCCGTTTCATCTACGTGAGAGTGTTCATGATAATATATTCATGCCGTGTACTGGGTGGCCGAATATTAAGTACAAAGGTAGTGGTAGTAAGTATCATATCTAGTAATACAGTCAGGGAATTGTACCCCTCAGTTACAGCTATGATTAATGTTCTGCCTCTGTTCATGTTGTCTTTCCCCGGTCTGGGTTGTGTTTAAAGGGTTAATCATTACATATGTTTCCATTAAGGGTTTAGCTCTTTACATATGTTTCCATTAGGGGTTATCTCTTTACATATGTTTTCATTAAGGGTTAAGCTCTTTGCATATGTTTCCAGTGAGGTTTGTTATATTATCGTACTTGGCCATCGCGTCCCGCTCTTAAGCCTATCGAGATATACCTCATCTCATGTACCTATTGTACACCATCAACGAAAAAACAAATACGCCCATCACCTGCCGGGCCCCGCCCCTATAGAGGCGTACTCTATAAGATACTCGGCATGGTCACCAAACACTCTTCCTCTATTTTCGTTTCCATCATAACGGTCGCAAGACGCCTTATGTAACTAGTTGTTATGAAAAGATTAGAGAAATTGCGTAATGTTGAAAGTTTACCGGAGGTTTGCTTACCCCTGGAATCTTCGGGGCATGTTTCAGCGACACGTCGGGCCTATTCTGATGTTTCCTCGTCTGGTGGCAGCAGATCAAGGAGCAGCGTGCAAGGTTTGGCTATCGAGCCGGCTTGTACACAGGTAGGCCCTGTGTCATCAGGCATTGATGTTGGTGTTAGTAATGCTGTGGAGTATGTTTTGGCGCCAGGGGCGGGGTGGCTTGGTGAACGTTCCACTGCAGTGGACGATTTCCTAGCTATCCTGAAGCATGCTGCTTACACTAATGCTACTAATGCTACTGCTAATGCTAATGTTGATGCTGAAATGGGTCGTTGTTCTAATATTCCCCGCCGCGGGACGTTGCCGCTTTTCCCTCCTCTTGCCCGGTTCATTGATGAAGGTCAGTCGGTTGCTAATGTGGGGGGTTTCGCTGAGTCTTATTTACCTTTTTTTTACGGGTAAAAGGGCTAACAACAGGGTGCAGGCCGGGTGTACCGTGGCTACGTAGCCAGGTAGCTTTGTTCCTGTGCCCCGGCGGGGATGAACGATGTCCCACCCGGCCGATGCTTGAGAGCGAATCGGCTCGGAGGGTGGCAGTATGGACGGATGAGTGGTATAGTGCTGCAGGATGGTTTGTAGCGGCGGCCAGTGTTATGGCTCAGCTGGCTTTTTTCCTATCCACATTGGCGTCGGGTAGTGGGGCTATGGGTCCAGCCGACATTGTAAACATGTTGCATGTTTGTGGTGTTATAGAGATCTTGACTCAGTCGCAAGCTATAACTGCGGGGAGGATTAGGATGCTATCAACGTTGTTGTTAGGCATGTTTGGTTGGAGCACTCTCCTCTTCGGGAAGAGGATAGGTTTTCTCTCCTCACGACTCCTTTTTCTACGGAAGGACTTTTTGGTCGTTCTGTGGAGGCGCAGGCGGTTGTTGATCTGGGTCCCACACCGCCTCACGCTGTGCAGCCAGAGGTTGGAGCACGGCCTCGTCAACGACTGTGGCGAGGCCCTCGACAGGCGGCCATGTTTCCCCCGCCAGTGGTACCCTGGGCGGAGAGTCAACAGGGATCCACAAGGCCGACAGCCTTGGCGGCCGAGGGATGGGCCATTTTGGGTGTATTCGGCTTGGATAAAACAAGCCGTCGTCATTCTGCCGCGAGCAGCCCGCTCCCTGTTCAATCCTCTCTCCGTTACCCACGGAAGCGGGGCTCTGATCGTTTTCCTTTGGCTGCGGGCCGCGAACCTTCTTTGAAGCGCATGCGGCCCCACTTTTCACTTCTCATGGGGACAGGGGCTGACACCCAGTTGATGGCTGAGCCTGGGTCTGTCCGTGAGAATGTTGTGCTGTCGCGTGGCTCCTGCACCACACGTTGTGTGATGGGTGAGCCTGGTGTTACGGCTGCCACTAGCTACAGTGGTCAGCAATGGGACTCGAGGCCTCTTCTGTTGAATGCACAGCAAGGGTTACCCCGGCCTCGCCTTCGCCAGGCGGGGTGTCACGCTGACGCCTCCCACTCCCGTGAGAGCGGCAGTGGTCTGCAAAGATGATTTGAAAGTGATTTGGGTGATAGCAATATCACTGCAGGGCTACGGCGTGTAGGAGCCCATGGGGTCCTCACGCCTTGCGTGTCTAGCTGTAGAACAACTCCTCAGAATGCGCTAGAGGGGTGTTCAGGGGGGGGTGTGTGTCAACCAGTTTGATGGCAGCTTCTCCCGTATCAAACCGGCCCTTTCTGTCGGGGTCCCCCCTTGGGTGCGTTGCACAGCGGGAGGGACCGGGCCAACTATCTACTGTTCCTTGCGGCCCAGCGTCAGTTGACGGCGGGTGCGCTGTGGGATTATTTTCACATTAGGCGACAAGAATGCCGTTTGGAGGGGTGGATAGAGAGAACGTTGAGGGAGGGGCTTGTGTTGCAGTTCGCACAACCCCACCCTCCGTTCTCTGGTTTGGTGCCGACCCTATTGTCAGGGTCAGAAGCAGTGACAGCCCTGGCCGAAGAGATCCAATCTCTGTTGGCGAAGCAGGCCGTAGTCGTGGTCCCGAGAGAGGACGCGATGTCAGGCGTCTACTCCCGTTATTTTCTGGTGCCCAAAAAAACGGTAGGGGTCAGACCTATACTGGATCTGTCCGCGTTCAATCGTCTGATTGTAGCGAGACCATTCAGAATGTTGACCGTCAAACTCCTGCTGCTTGCTGTCAGTAGGGGAGACTGGTTCAACTCCATAGACCTGAAGGATGCGTATTTTCACATCCCGATCTTCCCTCCTCACTGGAAGTTCCTGCTTTTCCTGTTTCAGGGCGTAGCGTACGAGTACCAGAGGTTGCCGTTCGGCTATTCTCTGGCTCCCCGCACATTCACCAGGTGCGTAGCGACTGCGCTGGAGCCTCTACGTCGTCTGGGAATACGGGTTCTATTCTATCTCGACGACATTCTACTCCTCAGTCGTTCGGAGGAGGTTGCCAGGTCTCATACCAGGCTGGTGGTGGAATTCCTCACCAGGCTGGGTTTTGCTGTGAACTGGAAGAAGAGTACACCTCTTCCCAGTCAACAGGTGGAGTACTTGGGCTTGACGCTGAGGTCAAGGCCCATGATTGTAACCCTCTCGGAGCAGCGGAGGGTGTCTATCCTTCACGCGCTCGGGGGTTTCCATCTGGGAGGGACGGTCACGGCGCTGCAAGTGATGCGCCTGCTCGGTATGATGGCATCTGCTCACACGGTGGGTCCTCTTGGCCTCCTCTTCATGAGGAGGATACAGAGGTGGTTTTTCTCTATGGGAATAGATCCGGTGAGGGACAAATGGAAACGGTTGACGGTTCCTTTGTCGATATGGGGAGATCTCGCCCTTGGAGGAGGCTGGGTATCCTCACCATTGGAGTCCCCATGGGCAGCAGACGCTCACACGTCACGGTCTTCACCGACGCCTCTCTCACGGGTTGGGGACGGACGTGTCGGACCAACGCAGTGGGGGGCAGCTGGACGAAGGTCCATGCTGGCCCGTCTACCCCGCACATCAATGTGTTGGAATTGAAGGCGGTCCTCCTGGTCCTCAAACGGTTCGACCACCTGGTGGTAGGCGAGCACATTCTGGTCAGAGCGGACAGTATGACGGCAGCGGCGTATATCAACAGGCAGGATGGGACTCGTTCCATCCGCCTGCACCGGGCGGCGGTCGAACTTTGGCTATGGGCATCTCGCAGGCTGCGCAGTCTGAGGGCACTCCACATCCCTCCTGCAGAGAATGTGGGCGCGGATATGATGTCTCGGGGCGGTCCTCGTTATGACGAGTGGGAACTCCGCCCCGACATAGTCAGGCAGATCTGGGATCGCTTCGGGGAGGCCTCGGTAGATCTGTTTGCAAGCCGACGCTCTCACAAGTGCCCCTTCTAGTTCTCGGTCAGTCGAGCAGATCATCCCCCCTTGGGGGTGGATGCCTTCTCGATCTTTCCATGGCCGCCCGGTCTTCTGTACGCCTTTCTTCCTGTACAGCTGTTGGGTCAGCTGTTGGAGCGGATATGGAGGGAGCGCAGGACGGTGATCCTGGTCGCGCCGGACCGGGGCACGGCAGTGTGGTTCCCGGTCTTGATCCAGCTACTGGTCGCTCCGCCTTGGGTTATTCCTTGGTCGATGACGGCCCTCTCTCAGCAACACGGGTCGCTGTTCCAGTACCCGGTGTTGAGCCAACGCCTGTTGGTGTGGCTGGTGGGAGGGTAAGTCTGGAAAGGATGGACCCTTCTGTGGTTAATACCATCCGGAATGCGCATGCTCCCTCCACTGTCGCGCTTTACGCGGGCAGATGGCGTATGTTCCAAGAGTGGTGTAAGGCGGGGGGCCGGGACCCAGTCTCCTGCCCCCTGGATGCTGTCCTTGGTTACCTCCAGTCTCTCCTTGGTAGACTGTCGGCTTCGACGGTGAGGGTATATGCAGCAGCTATATCCTCCTATCATGAGGGGTTTGAGGGGGATGTCTTGTTCAGCCACCCTCTTGTGAAGCGTTTCCTGCTTAGCGCTCGGCACGTTAAGCCGGTGCAACGCTCTTTGGCTCCGAGTTGGGATCTTCAATTGGTCCTCGGTCGGTTGTCCTTGGCCCCGTTTGAGTGTTTGGTGACCATGCCGAGTATCTTATAGAGTACGCCTCTATAGGGGCGGGGCCCGGCAGGTGATGGGCGTATTTGTTTTTTCGTTGATGGTGTACAATAGGTACATGAGATGAGGTATATCTCGATACGCTTAAGAGCGGGACGCTTAGCCAGTACTCATATAACTAGGTTATATACATAACCTGTCGATATCTTTACATATTTCCATTAAGGTTTATTCTCTTTACAATTACTGTGTGTTCATGCCTGGTCTTAAACCAGCTGCGCTCATTAGTAATCACGGGCAGTACTTATACCTGCCCGTTTCTCACTTCCTTGTCGCGCCATTGCCTTTGTTTTTGTTGCCTACCCTTGTGTTCGGTCACGTACTCTGTTTCACCTTTGTCCTGTATTTCCCAGTGAGTCCGTTCCTTATTCCAAATTTTTTCCAGCACTGCTGAGGTTTGTTTTCCGGGTTTTGCAGTTTGTTTTTGTTTGTACCGTTTTACCCATTCTCTGCCACCACTTTGATCATCCTAAACCATTCTCTGCCAGTATTATAAGTCTATGGAGATGTTCACCTTCTTTGCAGGGCTATAACTTTTTAAATTGTATTGCTAAATTGACATTACTATGGCCCATTCAACATTGATTAGCTATCGTTCAGGATGTAGGAACGTTTTACTTTTTCATTCACACATTCATACGAAAATACCGTCTAGAGTATAAATAGGTTTTTATCGTTTTCTGCAGTATTTCCTAGAACGTGAGATATAGACATAAATGCATATAATAGATTATCAAATGCCGTTTGATACCGATCAACGTTATATTAAAAATGTCAACTGTACATGGTCCTAAGCGTTATGACTGATCATCCGTGGGTGAACGGGGGGGGGGGGGGGGGGGGTCATTTATAATTCCGTGACCGACGTTAAATGATTTATGTAGTATGGGTGATATATAGATCAGAGCAGTTTGTATCGAAAATGATAAAGAAAAACGCTGAAACTCACGGCAGCTCCCTCGTAGCGATGGGCGATGAGAGTGGAGCCAACAGATCCCAGTTATGTGATGTGTATCGATGCGATCCAGTTCCGGTTTGTATAATACTAATATACGCCCAAATCATGTGGATTATTGAGTTATGGCAACGGATTGATATTCACGGTGTGTGTCTTGAGTCCAGGGACGATAAACGAGTGCCCGGACAGAATAGTGAGACGCACCGGGAACCCAAGAGATCAACTTCCGGTTACAACTCGCCGATCAGCCACCAGGTGGCGGTATTGAAGCGTTGCAGAGTTGTGATGGCTCCGGCAGCATATGACAAGGCTCCGTGGGTGAAATATGAATTCCATGATGAAAATATGAAATATGAACTTGAAACACGCTGTACAGCGATATTGGCAGACAACGCATGGCGGGCAATAACGCTGAACAGTGATTTTGGCGGGGAATGGGTTAACGTGTATCATTGTTGCTTGCAACTGCTAAAGTAAAAGCCTGTTAATTTTCATTCCGTCGTCTCTGCCTCCTCTCGTGTTCTGCATTTGGGGTCTCCTCACCTACCCTCACACCGAACCCTTACACATGGCTATAACATAACATGTCAGCAGCAACGAGATAAATCCAAGGTCAATGTATCACCTTTGTCCTCTCATCCGGCGTTCTCTCTCCTCGCAGTGGGAAAAACAATTTAACTGTGGGTAAAAAAAAAAGAAGAAAATATCCCGGGGCCTTATTGACATTAGTTGGTCCAAATAACTATGTCTTGGCCCAGATTTACTTCTATACATTTGGCACCCAATTTACAGAGGCGCACTGCACCTTTAATTTACAACCCAGCCGCCTTCACATCCGCCACTGATTCAATTGAATAAGCGCCGCCTGTGGATGTGCTTTTTTCCAATTATTTGTCATATTAACCTTTCTATCCCCTCTGTCCCTCCTCCCGTCCCGCTCTTCATTCTCTTCCCTTTCTCTTATCTTCCTTTGTGCCACCGTTCCGTCGCCTGTTTTACATTTCCGCACCACAAAATCAACAGACACGCTCACCCGCACGCAGATGCACACTCACACACACAGGCGCATGCACATGCACGCATGCACACAAACACACACACATACACACACACACACACACACTTCCCTTCCCTGAATCAGATTTATCCATAATGCATTTCCCAGCTCATAACCGCACCCTGACTGAGATCTTACCCTTTCATGCCAAGCCGCTGCACCCCTCGCTGATGAAAATCATCACAATAAATCTTTCAGGTTCGGGTTAAAAAAAGGAAAAAAGACACAGGGGCCACGGCCTTTTAGACCCCGAGGACGACCGTGTGGACAGATGAGGATGACCATGTGGACAGACGTGGTGAACAGGAGATGAGGATGACCGTGTGGGCAGGCGAGGACGACCGCGTGGGCAGATGAGGACGACCATGTGGACAGACGAGGACGACCGTGTGGGCAGGCGAGGACGACCATGTGGACAGACGAGGACGACCGTGTGGGCAGGCGAGGACGACCGCGTGGGCAGATGAGGATGACTGTGTGGGCAGGCGAGGACGACCATGTGGACAGACGAGGACAACCGTGTGGGCAGGCGAGGACGACCGCGTGGGCAGATGAGGATGACTGTGTGGGCAGACGAGGACGACCGTGTGGAGGACAGATGAGGACGACCGCGTGGGCAGATGAGGACGACCGCGTGGGCAGATGAGGACTGTGATCGCAGACGTTACTGTAGCCTTTAGTAGGCCTTGTGTTGTGTATGTATGTGACAAATAAACCTCTTGAATCCTGTCATATATTCAATCAGTTTCAGTAACTGCAGAACACATAATAGACAACTCACTTGTTGATGTAGTTGTGGTCCGGCCATCTGCACAGCACATTCCATGATCAAAAAAAGTATCCATTTAGTTAGATAGATGATAGATCCAACACTGTCTACAGTATCTCGTGATTATCTCTCAGACTCCTGTTCTGATACGACCGCAGCAGGCGCTGGCACGGTCACCGGGCGTTGTCAGAGATAGTCCCCACCGCAGCAGCACCAGCAGCAAGTCAACAAGTCAAAGGTTACAACGTGGGTCAAGTTTGATTTGTGCCGTGCGTGCAGGCTGCAGCGCCGCCGCGCTCCGAATGGTAATTGCAAGAATAGCATGCATGTTGCCATAATACGTGTGTGAATTAGTGCGCAAATCATTAATCATACATCTAAAATAGCATACGTTTATTATTATACACAATGATGATACAGAAAATTACAGAAAAATTAGAAATGCATGGCAAAAGTAGCATTTATTTTCAGTAATTTAGAGACCCCCCAAAAAATCACAAATCATGTTTTCAGGGGAGCTGATGTCTGATCTAAGGGAGCCATGGCTGCCCCAGCTCCCCCGTGGATCGCCCCCTGCCTGGTGGCTAACTAAATGCAGTTCAGGCTATGGAACCGTTATGTTTTCCAGCTCCTACCTCTCAGCTGGAATCCAAAAACAGACATGTAGGAACAAGTAAAAAAAAATATTTCCAGTGTGTTCAAACCTCTGTAACTCTATTACATTAGCACTCAGAGTGATTCTTCTTTGTTGTTGAAGAACGTTCATAATGTTACCGTTCAAGAGACCAGACTCATGCATGTGCTATAAGTGGTTCAAGAATAAATAACAAATTACTTGGGGTATTGGGGTATGCAATCGTCAGGCATGCTATGTAAAACTAGCCCCATGTTTGCCCGATGCTTAAAGGGGAACTATCTTATAAATTGCCTTTTTGAGTGTTTAGCATTGTTTCCTAGCTATGTGAACTTATATTAATATGAGCTATGTCTCTAATTCTCATATTGGCGCATTCTTCCAATTCTCATCTCACAATATTCACCCTCACTGAACTGAGTCATCTGAAAATGTGATGATTTGTGATGTCAGAAAGACACTGCTGCATGTTAATAGCGAGGTACAAGATGAGCTGCACACAGTGGTTGGAGCCCAGGCTCAAAACGGCTCGAGATCTTGAGGTCGAAAAATGCTGTTTTTGAGGACTTGATTAGAAATACAAAACAATGAATAATAAAAAAAATATATATTACAGAGGTGTTCCATAGACTCACAGGAATTGTGTAAAAGTGCCCAAATAGTGAAAGAAATTGTAAAATAGTTCCCCTTTAAGGAGTTAACCTTTACAAAAAATCACATTGAGTGCTAATTAAATAGAGTAACCAAGGTTTGAACACACTGAAGTAAAAGTTCTGTGTACTCACATTTATTTTGACTGGTTTGCCTGATGCCTGTTTTTAAGTTGCAGCTGAGAGGTAGGTGCTGGAAAACATAATGGTTCCATTGCCTGAAGTCGTATGTAGTACAGGTCCAAAGTTTATAAAAATCCCATGGAAAATGAATGTTTTTGTAATGTAATGTGTACCAGTAAAAATTCATCATGATTCTCCAAAATGGCCATCCGCTGCCATTCATTTTGATGCTCCAGTTGTGGAGGAACCTTCAGAATGTTTCCTTTCAAAAGAGACCAGACTCATGCATGTGCTATATGTATAAAGTATAATGGTAAATGGCTGCTTTTTTATATAGCGCTTTTATCCAAAGCGCTTTACAATTTGTTACTCACATTTTACCCATTCACTCACACATTCACTCACACACTGACGGCGGAGGCAACCATGCAAGGTTCCAACCTGCTCATCGGGAGCAATTAGGGGTTAAGTGTCTTGCTCAAGGACACATCGACATGCTGCCCGGGAGGAGCGGGAATCAAACCGAGAACCTCCGGATTGCCAGACGACTGCTCTACTTCCCGAGCCATTGTTGCCCCCCAATAATAATTTGCGATAATAATAAATCACAAATTACTACACTGGTGACCAGCCACATAATCGGCTCAATAGAGCCTAAACAACTAGAGGGGGATGACATCTGTTTGACCGTAAGGGTACAGACCCGGTGGACAACAGCACTGATTAAGACGAGAGTGTCTCCACTCCTTTTCCAAGATCTTTTGGCGCTGGGGCTACGTTTGGATTACATATCGGGCTGTTAAGTGCTTCAGTGATTATAGCCATGGTTCTCATACTAAAGGAAGAAGAATGCTACAGTTTGATCTTGGTGCTGGAGAAAGCAGCCTTGCAGCCTCAAGGTATTTAAAAGGTTCTCTCTCTCTAATTAAAAAATAATAATAACTCAAATATCAATTCAAAAACTCAAACTCAAAAAGCTATTTCATCTCTTTCATGATCCCCATTCATTATTGTATTGGAGTGATGGCATAATGTCTCGAAAACTAAGCAAATCACACTGAAATTATCTGAATGGATAATGGTAAATGGTGCATTTTATATAGCGCTTTTGTCCATTTCTGTTCCTCACATTCACCCATTCACCCATGCAAGGTGCCAACCTACACATCGGGAGCAATTAGGGGTTAAGTGTCTTGCTCAAGGACACATCGACACGCTGCCTGGGAGGAGTGGGAATCAAACCGGGAACCTTCAAACTACCTCCTGAGCCACTGAGATTCCTGGGCCCTGTTTCTTGTACCTGGATAACTGAGTTAGCCGGATAACTTTAACTGGATAACTGAGTTAGCCGGACTTTCCGGTTCCATGTACGTGGATTTTCCAAATCACCATGACAACAGATCCAAAAGTTTGAGCCTGGTCGAAAGCAGAGTTCAAGTTCAAGTTAGCCGGATCACGCAGAGCCACGCCCCCGCAAAGAAAGTGACAGCCCGTTTCCTGAAACTATTCCCACAGTCTACGATCTGCATTATACCATTCTGAATTACGTTTTTGTGCTCCATTCTTCCAGAGGGGGCTTTTGAAATGTAAAATAGACCCAAAATGCTGATACTAAATTCACTTTGTCCTAAATAATGCACGTTATATATACCGTGGCGACGGTGGCGCTCGCTCGTGCGATGTACACATTATGTGGTTATTTTAATTGTAACTGGGATTAAGATGTCTGATGAGATGCGCTGTTTGACGGATTTGAGAAATTGAATGAGCCGTTGACGTCACATTAATGAATGAGGATAAAGAGATAAACTTCATTCAAAACAAAGGATATTCTAAACACGGGTCTCTCGTTCATTAATGTATAAACAATGAATTTATCCCATCTGGCACAGTGGTGCAGCAGTAGTGCTCAAGCCTGCCAACCCAGCGACCGGGGTTCCAAACCCGGTGTTTCCAATATGATTTTTTTGAATATAATATTAATGATTATACGCCAAAGTAGCCTGGTTTTAAGTTAAAATATTATAAATCTACATGCATTGAGGATGTCATTCTTTATATAGCTATATAACTATACATCAATCAATGGGTAAGAGAGCCGTATCGTAATTCTGTATAACAGTTAACTAATTATTTTTGCTAGCAAGATCTCATTTGATTATTCAATCCAGCAGGCAAGTTTAAAGAAATATAATCTGATTGATTGAGGTAATGAGGGACTTAAAATTAGCCTATAGATAACGCATTTAACTTGTCGGCGAGGCGATTGAGCCGTATTGCAATCTGTCAATAAAGTCTTAAATCAATTAATCAATCAATGCCGTTAGAGAATCAGGATCTCTGCCATCGATACGTGCTGGCTTTTCACCTAAAGCGGCCGCGCGCATTTAGCCTGAGTCGCAAGTCTGGCTTGAGTTAACGAGACTGAATCCACCTTTGTGGAACAGGAAAATCCTGGCTTCAAACATCGGGTTAACTGAAGCTGGATAATGACATCTTGATCGACTTAGTTGAACCACGTACAAGAAACAGGGCCCTGGTAAGGTCTAATTGTTGTTGTGTTTTGGCGTGGACTGCCCCTTTAAGTATGTTTAGCAACATACACACACACACACACACACAACATGAATGTGCTCTCCCTCTCTCTGACAGTTTCTCCCCGCATGGAGATCATTTGCAGGTTGTTCTCTGACACAACAAATAAGAAGGTCAACAACAACAACAACAACAACAACAACAACAACAACAACAACAACAACAACAACAACAACAACAACAACAACAACAACAACAACAACAACAACAGCAGTGAGAGTAACACCTATACAGTCTGTACCCATAAGACCTCCTGCCAGGCAGCCTAGCTCTCCACGCATGCAACTCTCCTTACAGCAAGGTCCCGTTTTGTCCTTATCCCAGACAGTCAATATGATATGAAGTGAATGGAAAGCATTTTTATTTATTTATTTTATTTTTTTACAAAAATTATTTTGTAAAAGAAAACTATATGTTTAAAGCCGGAAGTTTACATCATTGTACAGTATATGCTTGGGGAACATGCACTGAATTAATTCCATTTGGTCTTGGACACTGGAAAATAATAATGTATAATGTATATTACCAGCTTGACAATTGTGTTCAGTCAATATCATACAGTCGCTGCAATATTACTCTTTGGCAACAAATACCACAGTCTACCACATCTAGGGACATCTATGGATCTCAGGGAATGTATTATATTGTGTATGTTACTAGGCTTGAGTAAATTGTGAATATAAATTATGATTTTTCTTTTCTTTCTTTTTTGACGGTGAATAACACCATGAAAAAAATGTCCAGACATGAAAAACTGCCACTGAGCTCGTTCAGCACCTTCTTGAGATCACGCGTACAAAAAATCTAAGCAAATTAATAAAGGGAAGACGATTAAGAATTGGGGGTGTCGGCCTTGCATCCCAGCACTGCACTGTGCTCCCTGTGTGGGGGCGCTGATCAAACCCCCACACTGTGCTGTGCTCCCTGTGTGGGGGCGCTGATCAAACCCCACTGTGCTGTGCTCCCTGTGTGGGCACTGATCATACCCCCGCTATGTGCTCCCTGTGTGGGGGCGCTGATCAAACCCCGCACTGTGGTGTGTGCTCCCTGTGTGGGGGCGCTGATCAAACCCTCGCCCCAGCGCCGCACTGTGTGACAGGGTAACACACGCTAAAAATGAAGCTGGGCCAATTCCCACACCTGAGCCTGGAGAGAGAGAGAGAGAGAGAGAGAGAGAGAGAGAGAGAGAGAGAGAGAGAGAGAGAGAGAGAGAGAGAGAGAGAGAGAGAGAGAGAGAGAGAGAGAGAGAGACAAGACCGAGCAGTCAATATAGCCAGGAAGGCAATAATTCAAAATCCCACAGCAAAACATCCATTATTTATTGTTAGTTTCTTTTTTCTTTTTTTTGGTCCTCATTTCGTTCTTTACTCCATCACTCTTTCTGTTTGTCATTGTACTCCAAGTACACAGGTGGACCATGTTGTTAACTGTGGATGTGGTGGTAATAACACCTTGTTTTGTCAGACTACCAGTGCAGAACATTATCAAGTCACAATTCATTCGCAATTATACTTAGCCCCCTTTCACTGGTCTCCTCATCTATGCACTCTCCTCAGTGGCCCAAATGCGGTTATCAGGTGGGGGGGGGGGGGGGGGGGGGGGCAAGC